>NC_090200.1:2089642-2422857 GCF_033026475.1 Channa argus
GTCAGCCACTGCAGCTTTGGTGGCTCTGTCCATCATGATGTTTAAGCCCTGCCATGCCTCCCTCACATTACCTGTTCTTAAAATTAACCTTAGCCAACTTGGCCTCCTCCTGTCACGGTCTTGGTTAAGGGATGGACCCAAGAGAAGAGACAGAGCGAGGGTTTGCAAAATAAGGGGCTTTTATTGAAAGAGATGTAAGTCATGAACAGGACCAGCACACGAAAGGAGTTAACTTGAAAACAAGAGGAGAACCGAATTACCAGAATAAACACAGCTAAGGCTCAGGGGACAAGTTAGACTTGGAAATGAAAGAACTAACAGGCTACTGAATAAATAAGGCACAGATAACCGTTAAACCACTAAAGCGGGTAAACACAAGGGTAAGGCTAAGGGGACTAAGAAATATCAATGGACGAACTACTGAACAAAGAATAACACGTAATAATGAATAAAGTAAAACGGAGCACAACTTAAACACACTGGAAGGGAACAATACCAAAGTAACAGAGTTGGGGGAGCACATAAACACAAGGACTAAGGGGAGGCAGTCACAAAAACTCAACATAAAGCACTGGCAAACTGAAGAGCACACGAGCAAACCTATACATGAAAAAACCAGGATAAAACAAGCAGAGAAAACTAGGGACTAGACCAAAATACTGAATTAAACAAAAGGCAAAACCTCAGACCAAGACCACACAGGAAACACAGAGTCCAGGATACCAAAGTCCAAGATGCTGGAGTCCAAGATGCTAGAGTCCAGATCTCCCAAGAGTTCAAGAAACATAAGTTTCAGGCTTTACCAAAAGTCCAGAGTCTACTGTGGGGTTGGTGAGGATAATAATGACAACGAGGAAGCCAGTAACCACAATGGCAGAGACCACATTAACAACGACAAGGATCTGGCAGGGGAGTGAAGGGAAGACTGAACTTAAATAGAGGGTGGGACAGGTGCAAACAATGAGGGACAACGAGGGTAAAGCTGGGTAAACATAACCAGGGACAGGAAGTAAGGAGAAGGGGCCACAAAATAAAAGTCCAGGGACAGGAAGTGCAACAAGATCCTGACACCTCCTGAACCCTGAACCCTCCAGTTCCCTCACCCTTAATTTGTCTTTTTATTTTGAATCAAGCACATTTTCAGGTCCTTAGTAATCCACCTTATATTGTTTGGATATATAGTTATGTGCTGGGTAGGAGGAACAATACCTTCACAGAACACAATATATGAGGTCAGTACCTCAGTCAGTTTATTAGAGTCATCACCACAGTCATTAAAAAACAAATCCCAGTCTGTCAGCTCAAAACATCCCCTTAGTGCTTCAATTGCATCTTTATTCCAGACATTGGGTTTTATGATGGGTTCACCAGTTTTAGTTGAGATCTATATCTTGGCAGTAACAAAATAAGATTATGGTTGGAAAGGCCAAGGGGTGGGGCCTGATTTTAATGCATTAAGGATGCTGCCAAAGCACAAGTCCAGTGTTTTCTCTTTTCTGGTGGGGGCAGTGACATATTGTCCCAAACTGGGCAGATGTGGGGCAATGTCACACTTATTAAAATGCCCCAGTATGAACTCAGGCTGATCTCCAGTCTGATTGACAGCTCTATTATAACTGTCCACGATGTGCTCGGCTGCCATATTCAAATCAGGCCCTGGTTCGTACACTAAAATCACAGTAATCTGAGAGAACTGTCTGGGTAAATAATGTGGTCTGAAGGATACAGTCATTAATTCATAGTGTTTACAACAATCCATCTCCCTCACTGTGATGTGCAGATCTTACTTCACGAGTGTAGAAAGTTCCTCACTTTTGTTCTGTAGTGATCGGACATTTGACAGCGTGATGGCAGGTAGGGGTAGCCGGCTGCCCCTTCGCCTCAATCTGTTCCCTATCCCTCTTCTGAAGCCTATTTTCCTTCTTATTCGCCTTCGCTTGTCTCCCCGACGTAACTCCAATGGCATGTCATCTAGGTGGAGGGCCTCCACCTTTCTGCCATATAGAATAGAGTAAAGTATAGAATAGAATATAAATTGGCGGACATTGCTTTGTTAGAGTGGCCCAATAGAAAACCCAAAAATATTTAAATAGCATCAAAATGGCAAAATCTTTCCATCATTTAATAACGTGGATCTGAACAAAGTCAACGAATGTAGGGAGAAATTTTCTTCCCTTTAGACAAACAGAACATTGAGAGAGCAGAGGGATCTACTTCTGAAAGTTTCCAGTTTCTTTGACTGAAGACTAAAAAGTGAATTTCCCTCTCTGTTGGTCTCCTCTATTTACCAGGATCTATGGGGGACTAAACTCTGCTGGACCTGGACCTGAACCCAGCTGTGTGTCCATGAAGAGCGACCGTTCAAATCATTGTCGCATTGATTTTAAAAGACAACAACCCTCTGATAGAAAAAGGTAAAATGAGATGTTAGTGACGTCACAGAGGTAGAAACATGTCCGTGATAACAGCTGGACTGTGATCAGCTGGGACCCACTGCAGGATGTGGGTTCAGTGGAAACTGACTTTAACAGTAAGTGTGTTACTGTGTAGTTCACCTGCTTTTCTTCAACAGACACATGAGACACTCAGTGAAGAATCATGTCTCATTTTGTGATCGCTGACACTGATGGATCATTAATATCACAGTTATTGATCATATTGGAGATGATAGTTTGTGAATGTGAGAAATGATGTTTCACATCAGACCAACTCCCTGCTGAGTTCTGACACATTGTTAGCAAAGTTCAGTGTAGAAATCATGAATGGAGCAGCCTCCTGTTCTCAGTCGCTGATCGTCACTGATTGTGCTTCAAATGTCAAACATCAGCTCAGATCAGCTGTGATGAACCAACGTTAACGCCAGGATTTAAACTGATGACAGGACAAATTCAACTTCCTGTCAGGTTTGTTCTGTCTGCAGTCAGTGGAGACACTTCAACACATCACTGCTCAGTGACTGAGTGTTTCAGTAGCTCCAACATGAACAGAGGAAAACATCAGTTTCAGATTCTCCCAGTTGATATTTGATTTACTAAAGTCATCAGACTGTTAATATTTAAATTTGTCTAATTAAGATTTGACCTTCTGTTGCTGTGTGTACAGTATATGTACTTTGTACATTTGGCACAAACATTTGATAAACTCTGATTAAATAAGAGAATTCAGTGCTGAGAAATAAGTGTGTGCACCTCAGGCTGCATGACCTTCACTTGATTGAATTCTCCTTAAATTTACTACATGTTAAAACATTGTCATTAAATGTTGTTGAAGGTTTTTAAATGAGCAAACATTTCCTCCCACATTTAACTGAACAGTGTTTCACCTGCAGATCACTACAATCATGATTATTGAGTCAGACTGTGAGGTTACAACCAGAGGTTTATAAAGACTTTGTTTATTACATGTTGGATTTTATCTTCTGCTGCCAGCAGCATTTTATGTCCATCAGGTTACAGCTGAATACAAACAGTATGTAGAAAAAATGATGTGATTTCTTATTGATGAAGCTGATGGAAGTTCTCAGATACGTGTTGATCATCAGACATCAGCTCAGTTTGTTTTCAGACACTTTGTTAGAGCTTTTTCTATATTGATCCTCTGGTTTAAAGCTACAATAAACAGCTTCTATGAAGCTAATGCTACATGAGGCACCACTCTGCTCCACCCAGCCTACTCGTTCCTGCCCCACACTCTCCCAGTCTATCTACCCACTAAATATCTGATAATGTCCTGAGCTGTCCTTTCACTTCCTGCAGTGAAGATCAGGCTACATCCAGATTTCCAATAAAAGCTGCAGCTCATGATGTCATGTTGGTGAACGGTTCTTTTTAACCACTCGGGGGGAGAAATGAAGAGATCAGATTCCTGCTGTTCTGGTTTGTGAAAGCTGTGTGAAAACAAATCCACAGTGGAAAGTGACTTTTTTAGACTTCTAAGGCTGCGTTGCCCCATTAATGATCTCTCGCCATGCAGATGTTCTCCAGGAGGCATCTACTGGGGGAAACCAGGTTTCTCTAAACCCCTACCCTGATTTCAGAAACCAGCTTTCCCGTTTACGTGACAGTTAAGAAATCCTCTAAATGAGAAATCGGACTGTGACCTGGTTACTTTAAGTGCATGTAAACACACTGAGTCTTCAGTCTGTATTAGGTGGAACATGATTTTCTAGGAGGGGGCAGGGAGGCAGATGAGGTGGGGTTGGGGTTGGTTGGTGCTTAAGCTGGCAGCTCAGCCCAATAGTTACATTCAACTGCAGTAGCTGAGTTCCAACCAGTGGAGGACAGTCAGTGTTTCTAGTGGTTACACAATATGGAGAATGTGAATACTTTGTACAAAAATGCAAAGAGAGGACTGCATCCATAAGTCATCAGCTGGTTTTGGATCAAATGTCTCTGTCATTGTGGACAAGTTGATGTCCATGAGGAATGAGAAGGTGAGGACCTGACAGGCAGGATCTGTACTTGGTTTTTAATACATTAAGATGTGAAAATCCCTCTCACATGCAGCACTGCTCAAGGCAATGTAAGGGACATCAGAGCAACCTTGTAGATGTTTGTCTTCACTATGTTGACCAAGTTAGACCCAGATGAAGCTGTTTTTTTCTTAAAGTGGATTCCCCGTCTACAGACGAGCTTTCCTCATGTTTCTGAAGCTGGCTGCTGGATTTCATGGAGTCAAGTTGTTGGATCAAAATGTAAAAACTGATCACATGGTTCATATCTCTTTTCACACTCATCAATTAAACCTCTCACTACATCAGCTGTGTCCATGTCCTCATCTCTTTTCTGAACTTCACTGTCAAGCAGAAGTGTCAGCTATAGAAAACACTGAAAACACTGTGCAGGTATGTTTTAGGTCCCTGTCTTCATAAGTGGCCACTGGAATTTGAATGGCAGGTAAAAGCCTCCATGTTTTCTACAGAGTCTCCTGTTTTTGGGCAGACCATCTAATATTGTGAAACTGTCCTAGCTTCACATAGACAATACCATCATTTTAACATGTCTCCATTGGCTGTTCTGTCAATAAAAGTTCAGCAGTTTGACAACCGAGCGAATAAATGATTAAAAAAACACTGTTAACTCCAATGACTGGAGCTCCGTCTGTGAGACCACATTTTCCAATTTTCTAGATTCATTATCCTGACTGTTCCTTTTGTGTCCTGTCAAGACACAAAAATGTTATCTAAATGAAAGATATCCAAGGATGTTTAAAAGTTTCTTATCATTTATGTTTTCAAATGAAAACTGCTCAGTAGAACCAGTTTCAAACTGTAGACCTCAACTCTGAAGAAACACCACTGTGTTTTTACTCATGCTGCTAGAAGAGATGAGGTGTCTGTGAATGTGGACATTCATATATCAGCCCAGTTTCATTTTCTAACATAAGAACAGTTTTTACCATTATCCAATCTGGACTAAGTTGACAGGTTTTCATTGGTTAAAGACCCTGTTCACTTGGGGGCAGGAACCACAGTGAGCAACAGCTTTTTCTACTTTATCTTAATTACTTAAATGCATGGTTTGGCTGTTTTCTGGGTCTTTTTTCACAGTCTGCAGTCAGTAGATGGATTTAATAGTGTTTTAAAATTCATGCTACAATTACAAATGTAAGATCACACAATTTTTTTTTAAAGCCAATAAACTCCACTTAAGTACAAGTGGACTAAGAACCTCCTCTTCAGATGGTCTTGGCTTTGTTGTTTGTTGCAGAAATTGCTTTGCTGCACAGTTTTATAGGAGACTATAACAGATCAACCTGACAAGCAGGAAAACCAACACAGTAAATTAAAAGCTGGTGATTCACAGTGGGATCAACATTACAAGCAGTTTTAATAAAGAGAAAATCATCTAATTCAGTAAAGTAACAAACACCTTGTGTCTCTGTGTGGACAGACATAATGTGAGCTCATTCTTCCTGGTTCCTCCACAGAGTGGACCAGCAGAGCTCAGAGGTTCCCAGTGGTCAGTCTGTCCAGCAGCATCAAACACACCTGGACTCCATATTTATGGTCTGTACATGTACAACTACTATTTTTCCGTCTGTTGTGTCCACAATAATGTCCATGCTGCACTTTTTAGACCAGTGGATTGTCAGTCTGTCCAACATGGATCTGATGTTTGGCTCCATGGTTTTACTTGGATTGTGTCATTCTTATAGTTTTCTGTTCCAGCTGCTGGAGGACAACATTGTCACTTTTGTGAAGAACGAGCTGAAGAAGATCCAGAAGAGTCTAGAATGCTTAGAGAGTCAGAGGGAGGATGAGGAAGTGTTGAATGGTGAGGATGAAGAGCAGAGGAGGAGCAGCAGAGAGTCATTTCTGAAGATCACAGTGAACTTCCTGAGGAGAATGAAGCAGGAGGAGCTGGCTGACTGTCTGCACAGCAGTAAGAGGATTTCTGTAAAGATTTAATCTGATGGAAGAGAAATGGGAGAGGTTTTTATTTTTAAATTCAAATCCATCCAATGTTGTTTGCACATTGTTTGTATTTTCCATCTTGGAAATGTAGAATTGCGTAGTCCTGCTTTAGTGCCAGTAGGAGGGAAGTTGTTGTCCCAGTCCAATAAAACCCACAAAATGAGGAACAAATAACAAGAGTAGGATTAATCAGTTAAGTTCAAGCCTCAAGACAGCAACTTTGGCCTAGTGGTCAGTCTGCAGTACTATAATGTTGGGGGGGGGCTTCAATCAGTCAAGTTTCAGAGTTTACAGTAGGTCGGCAAGAATCGCAACACCTGGGAGAACTTTGACAAGTCAGACAAATCTGCCATTCTTCCGCGGTCTGACCCACAGAGACAACACTCAGAGATGATTAACTCCCACTCCGCTACTTGTAGTTTGTTAGATGCCCATTGATAAATATAGTGTCATACTGTGCTGCATTCCTTAAAGGCCAGAGTCACATGTGGGTAATTTGGAAGAAACTCATTTGATTATTGGGTTATCTTTGTTGTCTTATGATAGAACATCAAATAATATTCTTGACAGTGTATTTAACAGGGTTATTTGTTTTTGCAGGATCTCCTGCCATGTGTCAGGTGAACCTCAAGACTAACTTGAAGGAGAATTTTCAGTGTGTGTTTGAGGGCATCGCTAAAGCAGGAAACCCAACCCTTCTGAATCAGATCTACACAGAGCTCTACATCACAGAGGGAGGGACTGGAGAGGTCAATGATGAACATGAGGTCAGACAGATTGAAACAGCATCCAGGAAACCAGTCAGACCAGAAACAACCATCAGACAAGAAGACATCTTTAAAGCCTCACCTGGAAGAGATGGACCAATCAGAACAGTGATGACAAAGGGAGTGGCTGGTATTGGGAAAACAGTCTTAACACAGAAGTTCACTCTGGACTGGGCTGAAGACAAAGCCAACCAGGACATACAGTTCACATTTCCATTGACTTTCAGAGAGCTGAATGTGCTGAAAGAGAAAAAGTTCAGCTTGGTGGAACTTGTTCATCTCTTCTTTCCTGAAACCAAAGGAATCAGCAGGTTTGATGAGTTCCAGGTTGTCTTCATCTTTGATGGTCTGGATGAGTGTCGACTTCCTCTGGACTTCCACAACAATGAGATCCTGACTGATGTTACAGAGTCCACCTCAGTGGATGTGCTGCTGACAAACCTCATCAGGGGGAAACTGCTTCCCTCTGCTCGCCTCTGGATCACCACACGACCTGCAGCAGCCAATCAGATCCCTCCTGAGTGTGTTGACATGGTGATAGAGGTCAGAGGGTTCACTGACCCACAGAAGGAGGAGTACTTCAGGAAGAGGTTCAGAGATGAGGAGCAGGCCAACAGAATCATCTCCCACATCAAGACATCACGAAGCCTCCACATCATGTGCCACATACCAGTCTTCTGCTGGATCACTGCTACAGTTCTGGAGGATGTGTTGAAAACCAGAGAGGGAGGAGAGCTGCCCAAGACCCTGACTGAGATGTACATCCACTTCCTGGTGGTTCAGCTAAAACTGAAGAACGTCAAGTATGATGAAGGAGCTGAGACAGATCCACACTGGAGTCCAGAGAACAAGAAGATGATTGAGTCTCTGGGAAAACTGGCTTTTGAGCAGCTGCAGAAAGGAAACCTGATCTTCTATGAATCAGACCTGACAGAGTGTGGCATCGATATCAGAGCAGCCTCAGTGTACTCAGGAGTGTTCACACAGATCTTTAAAGAGGAGAGAGGACTGTACCAGGACAAGGTGTTCTGCTTCGTCCATCTGAGTGTTCAGGAGTTTCTGGCTGCTCTTCATGTCCATCTGACTTTCATCAACTCTGGAGTCAATCTGCTGTCAAATGAAGAATCAACCTCGCAGAGATATGAAGATAATGAACGTAAAATTCAGTTTCTAGAGACTCATTTAGACATTCATCATCAATTGACATCCTGCAAACTATTTGGAAAAAAATCAATACATTTCTACCAAAGTGCTGTGAACATGGCCTTACAGAGTCAAAATGGACACCTGGACTTGTTTCTTCGTTTCCTTCTTGGTCTTTCATTACAGACCAAACACCTGGGGGGTCTGCTGACACAGACCGAAAGTAGCTCAGAGACCAATCAAAAAACAGTCCAGTACATCAAGAAGAAGATCAGTGAGAATCTGTCTGCAGAGAAAAGCATCAACCTGTTCCACTGTCTGAATGAACTGAATGATTGTTCTCTAGTGGAGAAGATCCAACAGTACCTGAGATCAGGAAGTCTCTCCACAGAGAAACTGTCTCGTACTCAGTGGTCAGCTCTGCTCTTCATGTTAGTGTCATCAGGTGAAGAATTGGACGTGTTTGACCCAAAGAAATTCTCTTCACAATTTTCAGAGGAGGATCTTCTGTTTGTGATGGGAGTGGTCAAAGTCTCCAAGAAAGTTGTGTGAGTACAAAGATAAAGAGTCAATTTATTCAATAAATACATTGCTGCTGTAAACTTCAACAAGAGAAAAGATGAATAACATAATTTATTACTTGTTTCCTTGTGTTACGCTGCATTTCCTTATTTGTTATCACTAAACTTGTCATTTTATACATCACTGTCTTTCAGACTGAGTGGCTGTAACCTCACAGAGAGAAGCTGTGAAGCTCTGTCCTCAGTTCTCAGCTCTCAGTCCTCTAGTCTGAGAGAACTGGACCTGAGTAACAACAACCTGCAGGATTCAGGAGTGAAATTACTCTGTGATGGACTGAAGAGTCCACACTGTCAGCTGGAGACTCTCAGGTCAGATCAAGTTACTGTTTGTCCTCAATGAGTTGAGAAAATTAACAATAAGTCTGATAATACAGAGAAACTCAGCTATGATTTGATTTTGTGTTGTTAGTTTGATGACTTACATTTTTGTCTATTAGTTGTTAATTGTATTAAACTGCAGTATTTCCAACAATGACTGTAGACAGTCCTGACACAAGATTCTAGAAAACCACATTTAAACAAACCTCACTGTAGATCATTTACATACAGAGGTGATTATTTAGTTTAACTGAGCATATTTGTGTTTGTATATTCAGCCCAGATTTAACATTTAGGTCTAAAACTGAGTTGTTGAGGACACAAAGATCTTTGTTCCCTGTTTGTCTTTATAATACAAAAGTTTTATCTTGTTCATTGTTTCCTCTCCAGGCTGAGTCTCTGTAACCTTTCAGAGAGAAGCTGTGAAGCTCTGTCCTCAGTTCTCAGCTCTCAGTCCTCTAGTCTGAGAGAACTGGACCTGAGTAACAACAACCTGCAGGATTCAGGAGTGAAATTACTCTGTGATGGACTGAAGAGTCCACACTGTCAATTGGAGACTCTCAGGTCAGATCAAGTTACTGTTTGTCCTCAATGAGTTGAGAAAATTAACAATAAGTCTGATAATACAGAGAAACTCAGCTATGATTTGATTTTGTGTTGTTATTTTGATGACTTACATTTTTGTCTATTAGTTGTTAATTGTATTAAACTGCTGAATTTCCAACAATGACTGTAGACAGTCCTGACACAAGATTCTAGAAAACTACATTTAAACACAAAGATAATACAAAAGTTTTGTCTTGTTCATTGTTTCCTCTCCAGGCTGAGTCTCTGTAACCTTTCAGAGAGAAGTTGTGAAGCTCTGTCCTCAGTTCTCAGCTCTCAGTCCTCTAGTCTGAAAGAACTGGACCTGAGTAACAACAACCTGCAGGATTCAGGAGTGAAATTACTCTGTGATGGACTGAAGAGTCCACACTGTCAACTGGAGACTCTCAGGTCAGGATTCAACAACCTGTAAAAGTGATGATGAATAAGAATTACACAGGTATAAATCTAAGCTGTGTTGGACTATGTAGAGAACATTTCTACAGTTGAATGTCTACATCTGACTCAAATACATAGAACCTGGACTGAAATGGACTTAAACACACAGAGTGTTCACAGATGTTTCCTGTGTTGTTTTGAGTGTCTGCAGACTGTCAGGTTGTCTGGTCACAGAGGAAGGTTGTGCTTCTCTGGCCTCAGCTCTGAGCTCCAACCCCTCCCATCTGAGAGAACTGGACCTGAGCTACAATCATCCAGGAGACTCAGGAGTGAAGCTGCTGTCTGCTGGAGTTAAAACTCTCAAGTATGGATGTTTTAATTAATGTTTAATTAATTTAGTAAATTGTAATTTTGTCTTAAACCTCTTCTTCTTTTCTCTGTGAGATTCACCAGAATCTCTTGTCGTCAGTTGCTCGTTTCACACTTATCAGTGAAACCTAAAGTGCTGCACGTCTATGAGATTTAATCATCAACAGAATTAACACTATTTTTTTAATGTATTTATTTTAGGGACAATACAACTAAACACTGTAACATCTAAGGAAATCTATGCTTTGTGTATAGGCCCATTTTCAGCCCCTGTCCCTGGTTGGATTTTAGATCCAACAGTTAAGAAATAAAATCTAGATCAAACATCAGGCCTGACATGGCAACTACATATGCAACTTCAAATGGACATATATACATCAAATATGCAGAGGAAAAGAGAAGTTCTGCACCTTCCAACTCTACTTCCTTTCCACTTTCTGCTCCTCTTGTCCTCACACCTTCATGTTCATGTTCTTCTATCAGCTCACAGACGTCATAGTAGATTCTTTGCTATGTTGTGCTGCCTGTTCAGTTTGGTGCTGTTTCATTCCCAAACTAAAACACTTAGTAAGATTGTTCCAGAAACCTTGTTATGCTGCTGTTAGTGTTACTTTTCACTGTGGGACTAAATGAAACTATTAAACCCTGTAATATTACTGGAACATGTCAGACAGCATCTTTCTTTACTGGTTCAGTAACAAATGCACATGATGCTCCTCTGTTCATGAGCAGAACTGGTATTTACGACAAGTCATTCACACTCAGCAACTGCAGGTGAAACCAATTGTACCATAGGACCAAATCCTGCTTAGTGGGTCTTTCAGTAATGAATATGACCAAGTATTCTTGTCCATATAATCTATCATACATTCATACTTTGATCAGTGTGATAATAAACAGGTTTTTAGCTCTTTGTCCTTCAAAGTCAAACAGGGACATAGACTGTGTATTGGAGTCCTTATCCTGGACTGATAAGGTCTCCAGTTCTTTTAGTCTTTGCTGAATGTCCATCCCTACATACAAGCCTCCATTAGAACAGAAGAATCAAACAGTGTGTGTCTGAGAGCCATGTAATGTCCATGTGTGCATGCTGACAGAGAATGTGCTGCTCTGACCCCCCTCCTCCTTTCAGGGTGGAGCCTGGTGGAGAACGATGGCTGAGACCAGGTCTGAGGAAGTGTAAGTGTATTTTTAATGAGATTGATGGAAACAAAGCAGCAACATTCAACCATCTTCAAACTGTCACATCACTCATTCACATCATCAAAGTGTCAAGAAATGAACAGATGATGGATTAATAACTGCAGCTGTTTGTGTCTTGTTCTCTCCATCAGATTTCTGTCAACTCACAATCGACACAAACACAGTGAACAGGAAACTACGACTGTCTGACAACAACAGGAAGGTGACTCACCTGAAGAAGGATCAGTCGTATCCTGATCATCCAGACAGATTTGACCAATTGGCTTATCTGCTGTGTAGTAATGTTCTGACTGGTCGCTGTTACTGGGAGGTGGATTGGAGCAGAGTGATTGATGTTTCAGTGAATTACAGAGGAATCAGGAGAAAAGGAAACAGTAAAGAATTTTGGTTTGGAGGAAACAATCAGTCCTGGAATTTGATTGGCAATGATCGTGGATACTTTGTCAGGTACAATAAAATGGAAACATCAATCTCCTCCTCGTCCTCAGGCTCTAACAGAGTAGCAGTGTATCTGGACTGTCCTGCTGGGACTCTGTCCTTCTACAGAGTCTCCTCGGAAGAACTGATCCACCTCCACACGTTCAACACCACCTTCACTGAACCTCTGTATGCTGGGTTTGGAGTCTGGATGTCTGGTTCCTCAGTATCTCTGTGTCCAGAGTAGTGTAGAGAGTCTGGTCCTGTCAGAGAAACAGTCTCTGTGTTGAACAGATGGTTCAGTCCATGTCTGTCTCTTTCAGACAGATTCATGGATTAAATCAGTTTCTTGTAGAAACAGTTCTAAATGATTCCTTGTAAACTTGTTCCTCTTCCAGTTCTTTAAAGATAAAACTTCCATCATTACAGGATCAACATTTTGCTGACTGCTCATCAAGTCTTTTTCTGTCTTTTATCTCCACTGACATTATCAGACGTCATTAGAGTTTTGTCCAAACACATCTGTGTGTGTGAGCTGATCAGAAACTGAGTTTGTACCTTTCAGAATAAAAGCGTGTGTCCTGCAGCAGGATGTCAGTTTGTTCTTACAGTTGAGACGCTGGACGCTGAGCGGCTGCTGGTTTCTGTCTCTTTCCGGTAACTTTCCACTTTGTCATTTTTCCAAACGAAGACACTTTGTAGATTTGTGGGACTAGGACACGTGAGGAGAGAGGACAGTCCGATCAGGACAGCACGTCTTAAACTAGTGGGACAGAGTAGGAAACCAAAGCCTCACTGTTGGGACCTGAAGACCTTAAGGGACAAGAAGCAGGTACTGGGAGTCTGGGACCAACTGTTTTCTTAGTCCTGTAAGTTAAAGCCAGTCCACATCCAATAAATCCTGGTCCTGACATGAATCACTGGGTGAAGTTTAAGAACAAGAAAGAAGACAGAAATCAGACCCCCCCTCAGAACTTGCTCAGCCTGAAGGTTTGTAGTAAACTGGACTAAATATGAGTGTGTTTCTAGTGATGAATGATGAGCCAACAGCTCCACAGGTAAATCTTCCTGTTATTGTTATTCCACATACACCGATCAGGCAAAACATTATGACCCCCTGTTACTGCAGTACATGAATTATGACATGATACATGAGTTCTACTTTTACAAGCTCATCATTTTATGAACATAATTTTGGTCATAATTTTCTTCTTCATCTCCTCCCATTGTCGCCTTCTCGCTCTCCTCTTCCTCACCACACCAGCATCTCCCAGCCTCCTTCACCCTCTTGACAGCTCCTCCATCTTTTCTTCTCCTTTCTAATAAACTCTTCCTCTTCTCTTTGTCTCACATGTCTCACATGGTTCATAAGGAGCAAATTAAATACGGGTCTCCATCTGTACAGGTCTCTGACTTCAGCTCAACAAGCTCATCATTTTACTCTACTTACTACTTTACTTAATCCTACTGTGTTTATCATTGAGGTCAAAGTTCAAAATTAACTTTAGAACCACCTCTTCCTATAATGCACATCAGTACGACTCCATCACTATGATCTCAATAAGAAACCCATAGTAAAATGATCACCTTTCTGACAGTTTCATCCTAAAAACTGAGAAATTATAACTTGTAAAAGTAGAATTCAGAGTCACTGTATTGAATTGTATTAAAATGCACAGGTTATCATAATGTTATGCCTGATCAGTGTTTTGTAGTTTTTTAGTTTTGTAGCATAGAATATGGTCAAACTGACATGTTATAAACATTATTAAACTGTAGACAATATTATTTCAGTTTTTTAATTTGTTATAATAAATATATGTATTACAGAGAGAATCAAATATTTGATGCTGTCTGTAGGTAAATTCAACAATATATTAAAGACTGTCTTTAATAGTTTAGTTTATAATCACCACTTTTTGCCATATTTGTTGTATTTCCTATTCACATCGTTTTGATCTTTTTATTAGTTTAATAAATCTTTTGTCTGGTCCAGTGTCTCCCTCTGGTGGGCATCAGGATGAACTACAACATGGCTACATTCACTAAGACACAATAACTAAAGATAAAAATATGTATTGTGGCATAAATACGGTTTGTTAGGGGTTAAGCCTCCACCTTAAGATTGACAGTCAGTGATTGACGTGTGTGTGTGATGAATGAATCCTAAACCAAGAGAAGTGTCAGGACAACTGTAAGTGTAGAGGCTGTGTGTTGAACTGTGGGCAAAGGAAAATAAAGCCGGAGTGTAGAAGCGTTGTGTATATTATTCTAAATAATAAAATTATATGGTTTATGGACCAGACAACAGCATCTGACTCATTAAACTGAGTGAATATCCATCACATTTTCTTAAAAAAATGAATTCATTCATTTAAAAAAAAGCGCCACGGGGCAGCTGTAGCTCAGTTAGTAAGGCAGGTGTCCACAGACCACAGGGTCAGTGGTTCAATCCCAGGTCCTGGCGATATGTTGAAGTGTTTCTGGGCAAGACACTGAAGCCTCGACACCCCATTACCATTACCAGTTGTGCACTGTCGTAGAGATTGGTAGAAACTGGGGAGGGTTGCATCATGAAGGGTATCTGGTGTAAAAACTTTGCCAAATTAACATGCAGACAATGACCCACTGTGGCAACGCTGAACTCACAGGATAAGCTGAAAAGACAAAACAAGGGGAAAAAAATCTCCAAACATAAAAAATTTATACAGATTCATTTGGAAAGTTTCAAATCAGGAAAAATAACATGTGAAATGCTCAGTGACAGAAATGTTTCCTACAAGTTCTACATTTTATTGATACCTGTGACATCATCATTGATCACAGTGACATCATCGCGACTTGAAGCTACATATTCCCAATATCTGAAAAGTTGAACACGTTCCAGTTTGAAACTGAATTTCCCCGATGATGAGTCCTTTTCCACATATGAAGCCCACAGTCATTAACAGCAACATGTGAGTGAGGCACTGACTTCCATCGTCCCTGGATTAATCAGGGTTTTGTTGTTTCAGCAGTTCCACTGCAGAAGCCACGAGTCGAGCATCTGTGATGGAAACAAACTCCTTTGAAAAAGATGTGGAAGATGAAGAGGACAACAGAAAAGACACAAAAAGGAGAAAAGTAGAACATTTACAATTGAACCAAATTAGTTTTTCCCTGATTCCAGTCTGAGCTGAACATTTGTCCTGAGTAGAAAGTTTGTCTCCAACACTCCAACACAGGCTGCAGACGTGTCAGCATCAGTTTTCTGTCCACATGTGGGAAGCTGCTGTTTTCTGACTCCAACACAGATGTTCTCCCACTGCTGAGGATCAAACAACATTTCTGCTTCTTATTACATTTCTATCCTTTCAACAACTTCTTCTTCTTTGGGGTTTTCTGGCAGCCAGCATCCCATCTGTTGCATTGCTGCCATCTTCTGGTTTCTCTCTCCCTACATGTTCTATATTCTTCTCTTCAAGAGATCAGGTCTGTTCTATTGAAAAATGAATAACATCCTCTACATTGGTTATTTGGCTCCAATATGTCGTTTAGCCCGACACTTAACAGTCCTCGTCTTCTACGCTCACTCACCATGTCCTCTGTCTCTCTGAGTACTATTTAGATTAATGTGTAGTATTTGTAGTCTGCTCATTACCACATCCTCCTTTCTGTTTCCTCCTTTTCCTGCTGCCACTCTTTGTTGATTACTACAGTGACTTTTTATTCTTTGTTCCTTCACCTGGAAATTTCTACATGGCTTGAAACTGGCTGTGCAGTGCCGGTTACAAGCCTGGTAGAAATTGGGGAGGGTTGCGTCAGGAAGGGGATCTGGTGTAGAACAAAAAAAAAGACACATTCCTACAGCCCTCCATTCACTTTAATGTTAAAACTGTAGTTCTCTGCACCTAACACCAGATGGCACCAACATCTCATCTATTGCTCAGCTTCCGTCTCCCCAGTCCTGGTCCTGTATGTGATCTCCCTTTTCCCTCTCATCCAGCATCTGGTCTCCTACTAATCCCTAACACCACGTGTGGTCTCTATGGGCAAGTATGTGGTCTTACCAATCGCCCTCCCCAGCGATGAGTTTAGGACCAACCCGGCTGATGTCAGCACAGGTACCAGATGGTCCCAACTCAGAACTGAGAATGGCTCCTCTGTGACATCTACAATCTGGATCCTGATTGTCCTCTTCAGCTCACAGTACAGCTGTAGACCAGATCTGTGGATTCCCCTTGGTCACCTGGTGTTTGTTGGAGCTCAGCTGGACACCCAGGACCTTTTGGAGGTGAGGACTCAGCATCCCCACAGTCAGGTCTCAAGTCCAAAGCCTTGGCAGGACCTCCAGAGACACAGCCGCCTGTAGTACTCCATCAACCTGTATTAGAAGTCAGTCCTCCTCCAGTCCTTCTCAGACAGTCCAGCAGACCTCAGTGACCCACTCTGGGTCCTGGGCCACCGTAAAACAAAAGAAGCCAGGTGATGGGTTTTGGTCATGGACAGCTTGGGCTCTGCAGCAGACCTAGTCTGGGGCACTGAAAACCCTTGCAGTCGATCCAAAATGCGGCAGAATGCCTCATGTTTAAACACCCAAAAAGGACTCATGTCACACCATTCTTCACATCTCTACACTTCCAGTAGCTGCCTGCATCAGGTTCAAAGCTCTGTCTCTTGCCTCCATGGTGATCAACTCAACAGCTGCTGCTGACCTCAACTCACTCATTCAGGTCTTCAATCCCTCCAGTCTGCTGTGCTCTGCCAAAGAACAACGTCTGGTGGTCCCAGCACCACACAGCAGACACCAAGCAAAACTCTTGACCCCGCGATGGTGGGACAAGCTACTCTGCACAATCAGCAAACTCACTCCCAATATTACAAAAAACTGTTGTAAACAGAACTGTTCCGCATCTTCCTATGCACTCAAATCTGTAAAAAAAACTTCCTTTCTGCTGTTTCTTGCACTTGCATCTCATGAAATATAAACCTTTTTCTGATAGGACTTTGTTTTAATGTTTTTCTCCTTGACTTACATTTCTTCTGCCTTGTACCTCACTTATAAGTCGCTTTGGATAAAAGTAAATGTAACCGATGTAACACCCTATTACATGATTTTATTCCAAAACCAAATCATCTGCATGTAATGAGTGGACTCACTGATTAGAAAGTTGCTTTGAAATATTTAGGAAGAAACACAAAGAAAGGAGGAAATGAGAAAAACCTTTATTAACCCTGGTGACAACGCTGCATGCACTTTAGAGATGGTCCCTGTCGTGGCAAAATCGACATTCTCTGGTCATAGACACTTTAAGTGTAGTCAATAAAGAAGCTTCAACATCCATGTTGTCTTTAAAGGTTTTGAGTTTCAACAGAGTATCATGTCTCCATCCAGTGCAGTTCTAAACTTCATACATGACACATTAGTTTTATATCTCTCTGCTACTGGCCAGAACAGTCTCCACCCTCAGCCTACTGCTCCTGGCCCTTTTCCCCCTTTCAGAACTTTGATAAACTGGGATGGTCTGCTGTTAGACAATAACTGACCTTGGAGCAGTTTTGCAAACACTTCAAGACAAAACATATATATGAGACAAAGTTCTTCATAAGTACAATTTACCATTACAACTAGACAAAACAAGCATTAAAAGTTAATCGTGCATTATTTTCAGCCCACCACTTCCCTTTGAACCATCGGCTGCCGCAAAGCTTTTTAAATAAATACGCTTTAAACACGGATGGTGGTGTGAAGAAAACACTTATGTGATCAGAAACATTTTTGTCCGTGATGCGCAATAAATCTGGTGGAGAGACTGTCTACGCCACGATTAAAGACTTTACCATTTAAAGTCCATTTATCAAATTACCATTGGCTTGTACACACAAATCCACAAGACGGAACACTCTTGTGTTTGAAGAACTCCCTCAGCGCCGTAGCTGTTCACCTTTACATATTACATTTAACGTTACAGACTGTAAAAGTCAGATTTTAGGGGGAGTTCTGACTGTTCACTGATCTGACACCTGGTAACGGGCTTATTTCCCTGCTGCAGGTGTATTTCTGCTCCTCCATCGCTGTCCCGTGCGTTTACAACCATCGGAAGCTAACAGCGATACACAAACTGACATGAAGGAAAACCCGCCATATTGATTTGAATTACCGGAACTAGCTTCACTTCCATTAGCAGCAAAGCTTACTGTTGTTAATAAAGACTTAAAATATTATTACCTTTAAATAAATGGACAGAAAAATGTGAACGCGTACAAAATTTTTAATAATTGAACCCAAGTGTTTTGTTGTCCAGCTCCCATCCTCCTCTTTTAGATTAGATAAACACATTTGATACATGAACCACAAACAAAAGACCTTGAGTTTGACTTTAACTATGAAAATACAAAACCAGTAGTTTCCATTAGTTTATGCTGTAACTATACGAAAAATAATTATACTTACAATATGTACAACATACAGGTGCTTGTCAAATAATATAATAATATAATAATATAATAATATCTTCACAAAGTTGATGTATTTCACTAATTCCATTCAAGAAGTGAAACTTGTATAATGTAAACATTCATTCCATTCATTCATGATTATAACTGACAACTAATGAAAACCCCAAATTCAGTATCTCAGAAAACTAGAATATTACTTAAGACCAGTACAAAGAAATGATTTTTCCACACTCTAATCAGCTAATTAACTCAAAACACCTGCAAAGGCCTTTAAATGGTCTCTCAGTCTGGTTCTGTAGGCTACACAATCATGGGGAAGACTGCTGATTTGACAGTTGTCCAAAAGACGACCATTGACACCTTGCACAAGGAGGACAAGACACAAAAGGTCATTGCAAAAGAGGCTGGTTGTTCACAGAGCTCTGTGTCCAAGCACATTAATAGAGAGGTGAAGGGAAGGAAAAGATGTGGTAGAAAAAAGTGTACAAGCCAAAGTGATAACTACACCCTGAAGAGAATTGTGAAATGAAACCCATTCAACAATGTGGGGGAGATTGACAGAGTGGACTGCTGCTGGAGTCAATGCTTAAAAAACCACTCCGCACAGACGTATGCAAGACCTGGGTTTCAGCTGTCGCAGTCCTTGTGTCAAGCCACTCTTGAACAACAGACAGCTTCAGAAGCGTCTCACCTGGGCTAAAGACAAAAAGGACTGGACTGCTGCTGAGTGGTCCAAAGTTATGTTCTCTGATGAAAGTAAACTTTGCATTTCCTTTGGAAATCAGGGTCCCAGAGTCTGAAGGAAGAGAGGAGAGGAACAGAATCCACGTTGTTGAGGTCCAGTGTAAAGTTTCCACAGTCAGTGATGGTTTGGTGCCACGTCATCTGCTGGTGATGCTCCACTGTGTTTTCTGAGGTCCAACGTCAACGCAGCTGTAGACCAGGACGTGTTAGAGCAGTTTATGCTTCCTGCTGTTGACAAACTTTATGGAGATGCAGATTTCATTTTCCAACAGGACTTGGCACCTGCACACAGTGCCAAATCTACCATTACCTGGTTTAAGGACCATGGTATCCCTGCAAACTCACCTGAGCTTAACCCCATAGAAAATCTACACTTGAAATATATCAGTCTGTGTGGAATGAAAGTATACATTATACAAGTGTCATGGTCACAGTGTACTTCCTGGTCTTGTACTTTTATTTTGTGGCCCCTTCTCCTTACTTCCTGTCCCTGGTTCTTTTTGCCCAGCTTTGCCCTCGTTGTCCCTCACTGTTTGCACCTGTTCCCTCCTCTCTTTAACTTCAGTCTGCCCTTCACTCCCCTGTCAGATCCTCATGGTCACTGCTGTCATTGTTCCTGTCTTCGTTGTTGTTAACACTCTCACCAACCCCACAGTTGACTCTGGACTCTAGGTAAAAGCTGAATGTGTGTTTCATGGACTCTTGCATTCGGGACTCTTGTTTCTCTTGGGCTTTTGTATTCTGGACCCTGTGCAGCTTTCCCCTTTGGTCTGAGGTTTGGTGAGATTCCTGTTTGCAGCTTTGTTTATCCGAGTCCCGTTAGTTTAGTTTTTCTGTTTGTTAATTTCCTTAGACTTCCCCGTGTGTTTACCTGTGTAGTGACTTATGTTTGTCTGCCCCTTATTTATCTGGTTTACCTCTGTTTGTCAGTTTTCCTTAGTCCCCCCTCCGTGTATTACCCGTTACTTGTCAGTTCATGTTTATCCCTGCCTTGTTTTTTAGTAGCTTATGCTTTACCCCGTGCCCTTTTTCTTCAGGAGTTTTATTTCAGTTTGTTAGTCTTCTAGTTTTTATCACTAAAATTAATGCTGGTTTAGTTTGAGTTTTTCACCCTTGTTTTACTTAATTCATGGAGTTTTCTGTGTAGTTTCTTTATTGTTTCCCATGTGTTCATTCAGGTTTTGATATGTGTAGTTACCCGTATCTTTGTTTGGCGTTTTCTTGTTGGTTAGTTTCCTAAGTTTTGTCCCATTCCCTTACTCAAGACTTGTATTGGTTTCCCGTCTATGTCTTGTGTGATTTGAGGTATTCCTGTGTGTCAGGTTCCTCTGTTTTCTTTCAGCGTTGTCTTTAAGTTTTATTTCCCTGGTGTACGGTAGTGTGTTGTTAACTTGGAGTCAGTTTCTTGGACCCTCCTGGTAGCAGCGGTTTCTGTTATCGTTAAGTTCCCTATCAATAAAAGCCCTTTTTGGTTCATCCCTCACACTGTCTCTCCTCTTGGGTCCATCCATTAACCTAAATCGTGACAACAAGTTTCACTTCTTGGATGGAATTAGTGAAATACATCAACTTTGTCAATATATTCTAATTATTTGACCAGCACCGGTAGATGCCATCTATTGATTTTGGAAATTACTAGATTTATTTGAATATATGTATAAAGGTTGTCATAAATCATAGTAATTTGGTGGCAGTGTAATTGTCTGAGACATTTTTATTGAAATGTTTATTATTATGGTTCTGTTATAAGGTCTGAATTATTTTATTTCATACAACTGTTAAAATGTATTTGTAACTAGGTCTGTATGTAAAATGCAAAAATGTTTGGTCAAAGTTGAATGATCTTGTAAAAGCTTTTATTTTGATGGACGGGTCATGTGACTAGAGTTGGTGAGGGGCATCACGGTGGCATTATGGGTCAAGCCAAGGTTGATACAGAGGAAAGAAACGCGGCCACAAAATAACCCAATTTTTTTTGTTGCCGCAAAAACATGTGACGGCTGTCTGGCCTGTGTTCTATTTGCAGGTAGGTGGAGCCAATTACGGTGATTGAGGACACCTGGGCAGAGTGTCCTACTTCCTATAAAACTCTGGCCTCCCTTGGTGACAAGCAGCTTGCTGGCTGGCCTGCTTTCTGCCACTCAACCTTGGCCTTGTCATACTCAAACTGTAGACAATATCATTTCAGTTTATTTTATCACAATAACTACTAATGTAAAAGTATATATTATAGTGAGTATGCATTAGGTGATACAGGGTAAGTACAGCGGACTTACTGTGTACTTATTAGTAACAGTCGTTGTTAGGCTTTCTAATCAACACTGTGCGATCGTCTCTGCTGCTTCACAATAACAACAGTTAATGTTCAGAACAAACTGGGAGCTTAGTGAAGTAAACATGTATCAGTTAATGAGAGATGAGCAGTTCTCTGTAGGAAAGCTGCCTTTAGGTCCTACTGAACTCTGGGAAATGTAGGACATTAAAACTACACTCCATGATGTGATGTTTATGTGGACACATCAGCTGAACACATTTTAACTTTCAAACTAACAGTGAGGTGGTGTCGATGTGAGAACACAGCTCCACAAATGTTCACTACAATCATTTACCTGAGCTGTGAGATATAAGGCAGACACTGTAGGAAACTCCTCACTTCACTCTCTTCATCTGACCATCCTGTCAGATTCACTGGTTTCTTCTCTGGTTGCAGTTTCAGCACTTCCAGGAGGATGGAGGTCTTTCTCTCTGAGAGGTTTATGAACCAGACTCTAGGAGCTGACTGGAAAACTGACAGTAATGATGGAAGAACTCTCAGACCTGTTTTAGTCTCATAGTCCTTCACATGGGAGAACAGATCCAACAGGTAATCACACTGACGTTTTCTGTATCTCTCATCCAAAGGGAATGTTTGATATGTGCAGACTGATGATAACAGCTCCAGTATCTTCTCTCCTGTCTGCTGTTCTCTCTCTGCTGCTGCACAGAACAGATTCACAAAGATCCTGGGTTGATCTGAGTCATTAAACCAACGTCTGACACTGAAACGAGAATCAAAAATTTCAATATCAACAGCAACAAAATTCATGTTAAACTGGTTTTACAGGTGTTTCTTCTAAAAGCCAACAAATACCTGCTAATGAGCAGAAAATGAAATGAAACATGAATCAGTGTAAAATTCAACAATAACAGGATAAATCATACATGGAGTTTTTACTTTTACTCACTGAAATTCTTCTAAAATGTTGAAGGAACCACAAACATCAGGCTACAATGGTAAATCCTCAGTATTTTTATCAATTCATCTCCTTCAAAAGCTCAAAATACTGGAGCGGAAGTTTAAACATCCATTATTCTGTAAAACTATCAAACTTCACACACTGATGTTGTAGCATATTGAAGATTTGCAAAGCTCTACTTTCACAGGGATCAGGGAAACCTGGTTTCTCCAGGTAGGTTTCTGACAGAGAATGCGAATTTCTTTGCCATGTAACCAGCTTCTTAATTGGCTTTTTCTAACTGCACATGTGTAACAACAGGATGCAGATGGAAAAAACGCAGCAGAGTGAATAAAGGAGAGATGGTTAAAAGTTTGTCTAAAGACAGACAGAGAATGTAAACCCCAAAATCTGATAGTGGTGACAACGATGTTATAGGTCATGAGCAATAATGATAATAATTTAGTTCTTACGCACATGTACACAGATTTTTAAAAAATACATTTCACTGTAGAATTTTCTGTTTGTTGCACCCAGGCAGATAATTCATGCGAGGGATGTTTCTTTTTATTATTATGTATTTATGAGTATTTGGAGTTAGAAATAGTAGAATGTGAACATTTCATAAGTTACTTCTTACGCGCAACAAAAATTATTAATGTACGGTTTATTATATCTGGAGAACTAATAAATTCATTAGAATAAATTCTAAATAAACAAACAGCTGATTGACAGTGAAGGTAACTCGGCTCTCTCCGTGCGGTCACGTGTCTCAGCACCTTGTTTCGTCTCCGACAGCGTAACGCTAGTTTCACTTTGGGGCCACAGATGTGACGCATGTTCTCCTCTCCATCGAAAGGTAATGTGGGTTTTCAATAACTGCTGTTCACGATACAAATCATAGCTGCCTTAAGTTCACCTGCACTAGAAATGGCAGAAATATTCCTCATCTAAAAACTGACTTTAAAAAACGTTAAAGTCGGCGGTTGCTCGTACTCACGGCAGCTTGTGAAACCAGGAAGACGTCACATGAAACATCCTCGTCCATGCGAGTTCGTCGGCTGCTCTTTCTAAATTAATCAACTCGTAGATTTCTCTGGTCTCTCTTTATTAAAATGTTGACCCTTGTTTGAATAAACGAGTCTCCTTATGAAGTCATTCTGTTGGACTTTGAGCATTAAATAAAACAATGAAGAAAACTTACGGAGAAAACGTCTGTATTTGCCACTTGTCTTTTTTTATTAGAACTTGTTGCTGCTGATTTTAATATTGTTTTTGATATAAAGTCATCATCGTTATAGATGCTGTGGACATAGAGATTGTGACGATTAAGTCTGATTCTCAGTCCTTGTGTTTGGCAGTGAATGTCTTGTATCGTGTGTGTGTTGGTTTATCTTGGTGCCTCCATCTAGTGGACTGATGGTAGAAGTGGATCAGCTGATGGCAGCTTCCTCTGCAGATGAAGGATGTGTGTTTTCTCTCCACAGGAAGGTAGAAAGTGTGTGTGAATTCAGCAGCATGGTGTGAGGACAAAGAGGAGGGAGACCCTCCCTCTAAAACCACTCTGTGTGGGGAACCTGAGAGCCAGACCAAAGCTCAGAGGTGAGATGAGGATCTCTAACTGTCCATGACTCTTCTCCATGTCAGAGCTCAGCACCAACAATCACTCCACCATCATTATTCACACTCTGACCTCTGTCTGTGTTGTGTTCAAGACCAGAGAAGCTGCACAGACCAGACTCTGCTGGACCTGGACCCGATCCTGACTCTGACCACGAACCTGAACCTGGCTGTGTGTCCATAAAGAGTGACTGGTCAAATGATCACATCATTGATTTTAAAGGACAACAGCCCATGGCTGCAAATAGGTGAGTTCCTGTTTCAGTACCTGCAGAGAAGTTTCATTAAACATGTTTCTGATCATTTATGTTCTTTGCTGTTCAGAAGAACCACTTTTTAACTGCAGACCTATTTTTGCTACACTCTGTCGTTTCCTTTTCAATTTTGACTTTGACTTGTTTTGTTGCTGTTGTCCAGTACAAGCCAGTTATTTTATTGAAGGTAACAGATGCTAACTGCTAACAAAGGAAAACCCCAATTTCACTGATCTCCTCCATCAAATCCTCATCTTGTAGTTTTCAGTCATGTTCAGTGGTATCAGCTGGACTCTGAACACATAGTTTGCTGAGGGATGTTTGATTAAGTTTCTTATCAATAATTTTTTCAAATCTAAAAACTGGTCAATAGAACCAGTTTCAAACTGTAGACCTCAACTCTGAAGAAACACCACTGTGTTTTTACTCATGCTGCTAGAAGAGATGAGGTGTCTGTGAATGTGGACATTCATATCAGCTAACAACACAAGAACAGTTTTTACCATGATCCACTCTGGACTAAGTTGACAGGTTTTCATTGGTTAAAGACCCTGTTCACCTGGGGGCAGGAACCACAGTGAGCAACAGCTTTTTCTACTTTATCTTAATTACTTAAATACATGGTTTGGCTGTTTTCTGGGTCTTTTTTCACAGTCTGCAGTCAGTAGATGGATTTAATAGTGTTTTAAAATTCATGCTACAATTACAAATGTAAGATCACACAATTCTGCTGAGTTTTTTTTTTTTAAAGCCAATAAACTCCACTTAAGTACAAGTGGACTAAGAACCTCCTCTTCAGATGGTCTTGGCTTTGTTGTTTGTTGCAGAAATTGCTTTGCTGCACAGTTTTATAGGAGACTATAACAGATCAACCTGACAAGCAGGAAAACCAACACAGTAAATTAAAAGCTGGTGATTCACAGTGGGATCAACATTACAAGCAGTTTTAATAAAGAGAAAATCATCTAATTCAGTAAAGTAACAAACACCTTGTGTCTCTGTGTGGACAGACATAATGTGAGCTCATTCTTCCTGGTTCCTCCACAGAGTGGACCAGCAGAGCTCAGAGGTTCCCAGTGGTCAGTCTGTCCAGCAGCATCAAACACACCTGGACTCCATATTTATGGTCTGTACATGTACAACTACTACTTTTCCATCTGTTGTGTCCACAATAATGTCCATGCTGCACTTTTTAGACCAGTGGATTGTCAGTCTGTCCAACATGGATCTGATGTTTGGCTCCATGGTTTTACTTGGATTGTGTCATTCATATAGTTTTCTGTTCCAGCTGCTGGAGGACAACATTGTCACTTTTGTGAAGAACGAGCTGAAGAAGATCCAGAAGAGTCTGAGTCCAGATTACCCAGAATGCTCAGAGAGTCAGAGGGAGGATGAGGAGGTGTTGGATGGTGAGGATGAAGAGCAGAGGAGGAGCAGCAGAGAGTCATTTCTGAAGATCACAGTGAACTTCCTGAGGAGAATGAAGCAGGAGGAGCTGGCTGACTGTCTGCACATCAGTAAGAGAATTTCTGTAAAGATTTAATCTGATAAATTGAGGTGGGTGGAAGAATGAATTTCCTGGAGAATCACAATTCAGGTCTTGTACAATTGTGAGTCAGTTTGTAATGTTAAAAATCAATTTGTTAAAATTGTTTACAAAAGGTAAAAGTTGGTATTTGACAGCAAGAACATGGTGCGACATGAACAACATACAACCTGCACATATCATATGGTTATCTTGTATTTCAGCTTCACTTTTAGAACAATAAACAGTGGATATTTAAGTGCACTTTAGTGAATGGGTAATGTTGCAGTTGCAGTCTTTACAGCCACACAGCAGAAGACTTTTTCCTTCCAAATCCTCTTTACCTAACAAAAGACCTGCCAACTCTTTTTACTAGAAACATTTAAGTAATGACATTTGTCAATAAATGACACTTACAGAATACAGTGCAGAGTAATTGTAATTACAATTTTATATTCATTTTCATTTTCATTAAGATAATACACTAACGTTTACTCATATGTATATAATAAACCATTCCAGTTAACATACTGTCTCAAATATTAAAGAGTGCTGGTGAGTTGACCATTCTGTGAGCATTGAACCTGATTCAGGTGGCTACTGGAAGCCAGTGCAGAGAATTGTACAGTGGTGTAATGTGCTGCTCCATTTTGGATCATCTGGACAGGACTGATTGTGCTGGTGTTAGTGCTGTCTGGAGGCCATGGTACTAGTCAAGATGTGATATTACCTGAGCCTGCATGAGGAGTTTGGTTGCATATTCAGAAAGGTAGGCCAAGACAATGGTTGACATCATGGTGGTTGTTTAGAGAAAGAAAATCTGTGATTTGATTGAAGACTATTCGCTCAATGGTCTTGGCCAGAAATGGAAAAAGGGAGACGAGTCTGTAATTTTCCACAAGCAGTGGAATAATCTGGGCCTGTTTAAATGTGCTGGGTTCAGTTCCTGTTGTGAGAGATGTACTTATGAATTTTGTAATGACTGGGATTAGTGTGAGTGCAATTGCTTGAAGGAGAGTAGAGGGGATTGGATCCAGAGACCAGGTGGTAGGATGGTTTGAGAAGAGGAGGAGGGATGTACTGTCCTCTGTCCTCGGTCAGAGTGGAAACGAGAGTGTCTTCATATGTTACACCTCTATTGTTAAACTAGTCAGAAGATAGCACCTGCTGTACCAGATGACCCAAAGTTTGACTGGGAAAAATGATTCTAACTTAGATTCAAATCAAATAAGATTCTATCTTCTGTTACTAATCCTTTACTTGCAGAAACTGGGGCGAGCTCATGACTCCCCGCCATCAAAATTGTTTCTATCACAAGCCAAAAATGTGAAGATTTGTTTGCCTTTTCTTGCCATTTGCCGTTTAAGACTAGTTTTAGTCAAGATTTATTTTGCCAGCCAGGGTTAGTGCTGGGGTGGCATTCTATGTGCCACAGAGTGCTGAGTGCAACAGCTTGTATAAATGACAGCTGGAAAAATAAAATTTGCCAAACAGCAGGAAAAAAACAGACAAATCACAACCTGTTTAATTTTTAAAAGGTTTCTTTTCTTTTAACTTTTACAGCAGCTTTTTTCAGTTGCTGTTTGTTTTGGGGGTTCTCCCTTCAGTCTCCTCTTCAGCAGGTAAAATGGATGTTCAGTTTACGATCTGGTGATTGACTCTGTCAGTGTAAAAGCCTCCACAGTCTTTTGTTGAGTTAATAGTGTGTTTTGGATCATTATCCTGCTACATATTAAAGTTCTGCTTTAGTTTTGAGTCTTTCCTCAAAACTAAACAAAATTTTGTGTTCACCTCTGAATTCATTCTGCTGCTATCATCCATTAAGATCAGTGAGCCTCTTCCAAAATCAGCCATGCTGCCCAAAACATGACACTACCTCCACTGTGCTTCACATATGAGCTTGTATGGTTTGGATTGTGAGGAGATTCTTTCTTCCTTCACACTTTGTTCTTTCCACCACTTTGGGAGAGGTTCATCTTAGGGAATAAATTGTTTTTTCTTCATTGATCATGTTGATTTTCTTGTTGTGTATTAATTCAGGATCTTCTCCTGGGGTTTGTCAACATGAGCATAAGTCAAAATTGAAGAAGAAGTTCCAGCATATGTTTGAGGGCATCGCTAAAGCAGGAAACCCAACTCTTCTGAATCAGATCTACACAGAGCTCTACATCACAGAGGGAGGGACTGGAGAGGTCAATGATGAACATGAGGTCAGACAGATTGAAACAGCATCCAGGAAACCAGTCAGACCAGAAACAACAATCAGACACGAAGACATCCTTAAAGCCTCACCTGGAAGAGATGGACCAATCAGAAGAGTGATGACAAAGGGAGTGGCTGGTATTGGGAAAACAGTCTTAACACAGAAGTTCACTCTGGACTGGGCTGAAGACAAAGCCAACCAGGACATACAGTTCACATTTCCATTGACTTTCAGAGAGATGAATGTGCTGAAAGAGAAAAAGTTCAGCTTGGTGGAACTTGTTCATCTCTTCTTTCCTGAAACCAAAGGAATCTGCAGGTTTGAAAAGTTCCAGGTTGTGTTCATCTTTGACGGTCTGGATGAGTGTCGACTTCCTCTGGACTTTAAGAACAACAAGATCCTGACTGATGTTACAGAGTCCACCTCAGTGGATGTGCTGCTGACAAACCTCATCAGGGGGAACCTGCTTCCCTCTGCTCGCCTCTGGATCACCACACGACCTGCAGCAGCCAATCAGATCCCTCCTGAGTGTGTTGACATGGTGACAGAGGTCAGAGGATTCAATAATCCACAGAAGGAGGAGTACTTCAGGAAGAGATTCAGAGATGAGGAGCAGGCCAGCAGAATCATCTCCCACATCAAGACATCACGAAGCCTCCACATCATGTGCCACATCCCAGTCTTCTGCTGGATCACTGCTACAGTTCTGGAGGATGTGTTGAAAACCAGAGAGGGAGGAGAGCTGCCCAAGACCCTGACTGAGATGTACATCCACTTCCTGTTGGTTCAGTCCAAACTGAAGAACATCAAGTATGATGGAGGAGCTGAGACAGATCCACACTGGAGTCCAGAGAACAAGAAGATGATTGAGTCTCTGGGAAAACTGGCTTTTGAGCAGCTGCAGAAAGGAAACCTGATCTTCTATGAATCAGACCTGACAGAGTGTGGCATCGATATCAGAGCAGCCTCAGTGTACTCAGGAGTGTTCACACAGATCTTTAAAGAGGAGAGAGGACTGTACCAGGACAAGGTGTTCTGCTTCGTCCATCTGAGTGTCCAGGAGTTTCTGGCTGCTCTTCATGTCCATCTGACTTTCATCAACTCTGGAGTCAATCTGCTGTCAGGAGAACAATCAAACTCCCAGAAGTTAGAAACAATGGAATATGAAATTGCAGAGAAATCGTTTTACCACAATGCTGTGAACAAGGCCTTTCAGAGTCCAAATGGACACCTGAACCTGTTTCTCCGCTTTTTTCTGGGCCTGTCTCTGGAGACCAATCATATGCTTTTACGAGGCCTGTGGACACAGACAGGAATTAGCTCACAGACCAATCAGGACACAATTCAGTACATCAAGAAGAAGATCAGTGAGAATCTGTCTGCAGAGAAAAGCATCAACCTGTTCCACTGTCTGAATGAACTAAATGATTGTTCTCTAGTGGAGCAGATCCAACAGTACCTGAGATCAGGAAGTCTCTCCACAAATGAACTGTCTCCTGCTCAGTGGTCAGCTCTGGTCTTCATCTTACTGTCATCAGAAAAAGACTTGGACGTGTTTGACCTGAAGAAATATTCTGCTTCAGAGGAGGCTCTTCTGAAGCTGCTGCCTGTGGTCAAAGCCTCCAAAAGAGTTTTGTAAGAAAACGGCTAGATTTACCAATCAGTTATTTCAAAGAGGGAAAAAAAATTCAATATTGTATTTTTCATTTTTTCTTTTTACTCCAGGCTGAGTGGCTGTAACCTGTCAGAGAGAAGCTGTGAAGCTCTGTCCTCAGTTCTCAGCTCCCAGTCCTCTAGTCTGAGAGAACTGGACCTGAGTAACAACAACCTTCAGGATTCAGGAGTGAAATTACTCTGTGATGGACTGAAGAGTCCACACTGTCACCTGGAGACTCTCAGGTCAGGATTCATCAAACTATTAAACTAATTTTCATTTAAAATTTCATTTACAAGTGTAAAGTGCATTCAGTCCCTTTTTTTTTTAATTCTCATGCAGCACTGTTGGTAAAACAAAGTGAGTAGTAATAAGATGTATTTATTGGAGGCAAATAATTTCTCCTGTATGTTTCACTAGGGGCCTCAAAGAAAGCCCTCTGGCATGTCCCTCTTCTAACAAGCTGTTTTCTAATGGCATATACGATAGGATATTACTACCAATCAAGATTATATCAGTTATGAAAGACTATGTTTAACTATATTATTTTCAGAAATATTGCTATTTAAAAAAACTGAATTGTAATAAAAATACGTTTAACACCTTCTATTTGAAAGACTTTTAAATGCATGAAGCCAAAAAAATGGAACTTGCCATGGGTAGGGAGGAGCAGACAGAAGAAATGTGCAATTCAGTTTTGTTCATACAAAACCCTTCCTGAAGGGCTGTGTGGAAGTATGACCACATTCAGTGTATTTTTGTGGACCAAATAGACCTGAACTGAAAACAAGAAACACTGCACAGATGGTTCCTGTGTTGTCTTGTGTGTCTGCAGACTGTCAGGTTGTCTGGTCACAGAGGAAGGTTGTGCTTCTCTGGCCTCAGCTCTGAGCTCCAACCCCTCCCATCTGAGAGAACTGGACCTGAGCTACAATCATCCAGGAGACTCAGGAGTGAAGCTGCTGTCTGCTGGAGTAGATGATCCACACTGGAGACTAAAGACTCTCAGGTATGAAGAGGGCTGCTGCAGCCATAGACAATGTCTCATAGAGGAGGAAGGGCTGGAATGTTTTTTTTAGTGGCAGCTGATGATAGATCGCTAGAAAAACAAGTTGCATAAAAAAAGTTTTCTCACAATCGTGATTGTAGTCGTTCGTCTCTACACAGTGTATGTGTTACACTGTTTCCTTTACCAGATCGTGAACTTTGGTTTTATTGAGAATACAAATACTTGGTTTACTTTATTTTCACACTTTATCAGCACAAAATCAGCTTTCATTCATTTCAGCTGCGAGACTTCTAATTCACGAAACATCTCATACTGGTTTTACAGTGAAGGAACTGAGCAAAATAGCACATTTACTAGTAGTTTACTATAAAGCTGTCAATTCAAGCTCGGACAAATTGTGGTTGAGAAAACTCTAAAATTGAGTATTCCGTTTTTCTGCTAAGACTTGTAGACTTGGACTCATCTCCTATGGGTTCCCTGCTGGAACAGCTTCCTGTGGAAGCACTGCTCTAAAGACAGGGCAGTCAGAAGGTCTGCTGAGGTGTGACAGCAGAGTTCAAAGGATGCATTTGGTCACCATGATGAAATTGCTCTCACAAATCCCCTCCTACATCATTCAATGATAACTAAAAGACGGTTGGGATTCATCAGGGCTGAGCAGTAAGATTTTTCAACCCAATTCACAATAAAGTCATCTCAAGGAACTTTAAATAATAAAGTCAAAACTATATAAAGATATATAAAGAAAACCCAACAGTTCTCCCTTGAGCAAGTCCTAGGAGAGGAAAAACTCCCTTTAATGGAAGAAACCTCCAGCAGAACTTTCTACCTTCAAAACATAACATCAAACCAGCTGCAAGTGCTGGTGTCGTAGCCAGAATGTCTTTTCAGTCCCTGTGGCAGTGACCTCATTCCCTCTACCACCTTTGTTGTTTAGTATAAGGTTACTACTCGACGCCTCCTTTCTTTGTGAGCAGCATGTGCTTTGGCATCTCGTTTTCTTCCACGACCTCCTTCGATGTTGTTGTGTGTATGCAATTGATGAGCCTCTGTTGGTTGTAATATACGTAGTTAATATATTGCATCCACAGGTTGTCAACAATCCATGACAGAGACTATGTGGAAGAATATAGGTCAAGCAAGTGTAGGATCAGCCACACTTGTTGTTGCCCTGGAATTATGGGTGAGTTGCTGACTGATCTCTTAATTGTGCTAATTGTGTTAATTGTGCCATAGTTCACTGATCATCCAGCAACCGTGGTGAAGAAAATAAACGTGCACATTCGGATCATGCCTTGTAGGTCATCTTCCACAGCTGTGGTCTCCTTGTTGAGTCACACGACAATTTTCTCCACCTTCACTGCTGTATTAAAAGTCAGTAGTACTTGATGTGATCCTGTGAAATGTCTCTGCTTCCAGTGTTTCCTCCGGTGGTCCTTGATGAGCACCCGGTCACCTGGTTTGAGATTGTGCAGTCTGCTGGCTGCAGGGGTAGACAGGGCTTCTTTCACCTGGGGACACTATAGTTAAAAGAGCACATTGTCATGACAAACTCGTCAGAGTTGCAAAGAAATGCATTCTTTGCAAACGTTTTGCTACTTATCTAAGCAGCTTCTTGAAGAAGCTGCTCAGGTGAAATGTACTAACTAAAGTTTCCTGTGTTTGCACAAGGAAAAAATGCAATTATTCTGTAAAATTTTGTGGTGCTCAAACCCACAATTCCTCATAAAGTAAGGCTTTTTTTAGACTTGTTGACTTTCATAGGTGAAAAAAAGGCGAAACGTTTCTAACCAAGGTAAAGAAGTCCAGTTAATATGATTCAACCTTCAGATCACCAAGCCTAGATGACTGAGAACCTTCACCGAGTTCAAAGAAGGCATTGTGAGAGAAGGAAATTTCTCTCACACCAGCTCCTGCACCTTCTCCACCAAAGAGGTGACTTTTCACATGCCTACAACCAGCCCATGAAACAGGGATCAGCACACCTAGGCCCTGACCTTGACTGCCACCCAGGATGCATTGCATCTGACCCCAATTCTTGTCCCCGGGGGACACAAAATCTTAGAACCCAGTTAAACAACCAGCATGTTGATGACCCACCTGGACAATAATGAATGAGTCCTCGAGTAAACTGCTCTAATCACACTTTGACATGTGCTTACAAAGATCTAAACAGGTTCACAACTGACACTGAAAGTACACAGTTGTAATTTCTCCCTATTGTGCATAATAATTCTACCATTGGAGATAAAACACTGAACTGCTGACAATCACCAACAGCAAACGTATCTTATCAGATAGGAGGAATATACATACATACAAATCAGGCTTTTAACAGAGAAGTCAGAGTCCATAGTATACAGAGTGAAGGAGAACATGGAGAAAAATTGCTGCTGGGAAAGTAGAGCCTTTATGCCATTGCTACTCTGACCCCCCTGCTCCATATCAGTCCAAGATAAGGTCTCCAGTTCTTTTAGTCTTTGCTGAATGTCCATCCCTACATACAAGCCTCCATTAGAACAGAAGAATCAAACAGTGTGTGTCTGAGAGCCATGTAATGTCCATGTGTGCATGCTGACAGAGAATGTGCTGCTCTGACCCCCCTCCTCCTTTCAGGGTGGAGTCTGGTGGAGAACGATGGCTGAGACCAGGTCTGAGGAAGTGTAAGTGTGTTTTTAATGAGATTGATGGAAACAAAGCAGCAACATTCAACCATCTTCAAACTGTCACATCACTCATTCACATCATCAAAGTGTCAAGAAATGAACAGATGATGGATTAATAACTGCAGCTGTTTGTGTCTTGTTCTCTCCATCAGATTTCTGTCAACTCACAATCGACAAAAACACAGTGAACAGGAAACTACAACTGTCTGACAACAACAGGAAGGTGAAACTGGTGGAGAAGGATCAGTCATATCCTGATCATCCAGACAGATTTGATACTTGGCCTCAGCTGCTGTGTAGTGATGGTCTGACTGGTCGCTGTTACTGGGAGGTGGAGTGGAGGGAATGTGTTGATATATCAGTGAGTTACAGAGGAATCAGAAAGAAAGGATACACTGATAACTGTGTGTTTGGTAGGAACGATCACTCCTGGACTCTTGGCTGCTCCGATGAGGGTGGATACTCTGTCTGTCACACTATGAGAGGACTGCCCATCTCCTCCTCCTCTGCCACCTCTTCTGTGCCTAACAGAGTAGCAGTGTATGTGGACTGTCCTGCTGGGACTCTGTCCTTCTACAGAGTCTCCTCTGACAAACTGATCCACCTCCACACCTACAACAGCACATTCACTGAACCTCTGTATGCTGGGTTTGGACTCTGGTCACCTGACTCCTCAGTGACTTTGTGTCTAGTGTAGTATTGAGAACATAGACAGCCCATCCATTAAGCTGGGGACACACCTGAAGACTAGCAATGACTGTCAAAGACTGGACAGTTCAAACATAAACACTGTTTCCACCAACTATCACAGATTTCTAGTCTCTAACAGTCTACGAGCAGCTCACAGCTGTTTCACTGACAAACTGTGGGCAATACACTTAACAACTTACCGGGACATCTGAATGTCCTGGAGATAGAGCAGAAAAGTCTTTCGTGTTCTTGTGCCAAAAGAAATATGGCGGCAAGCAGGAACCTTGACTTTTAAACTTAACAATCTAAGAGTAAAGTCATCATTAAAGACAAAAAACAAAAAAAAATGACAAAATCATGGACGTGAAGTCGAGAACGACGCACATTATAGAGCCATGTAAAGCTGTAGTTACTGTAGGTCTCAAATCACATTGGTAATTGGCTGTACATTCGTTAATTGTGCTGATCTTTAGATAATATAGTTAGTTGCGTAGGGCCCCCGCTTGTGGCATCATTAAATAAATAACTATTTATATCTAATTATTTGTTATTGCAAAAATGAATGTTCAAAAGTGCAGTTTTCTTTCTGTTTTAGTCTTTTCTGCAGTGCTTGGCCTATGTGATTTGTATATTTAGTGATATCTACTTCATAGTAAACTCACTGCACTGGGCAGGAAACTGACTGTTCTTCTGTGTTCTGATTTGCTAAGGGAATTCAGTGAGTGAATAGCTGCATTGTTTTCTGTTACCTGAAGCCTCAGTCATGGTATCTGTTACTACAAGCTAAAGATCAACATGCTATGCTGTGTTCAAAATACAAAATAATTAAATTTTTAAGAAATAAATGAGTCAAAAGAAGCATGTAAATAAGAAGGACAAAGATACACCAATCAAGCATAACATTATGACCACCTGTGCAATCTAAGACAATCCAGAACAGCAGCTCTGCCATGAATTCTACTTTTTACAAGGTTAGAATTTCTTAGTTTTTAGGCTGAAACTCTCAGAAAGGTGATAATTCTACTATGTGTGTATTCTTGAGGTCGTACTGCAGTACATTATAAGAAGAGGTGGTTCTAGTGTTGTGGCCATCATATTTAAAATGAGCGAGGGGCCTTTCAGAGAAGCTTTGCCTGTTTTGAGCTTATCTGTTTAGTCTGTCCATGTCAGTTTCTTTCTCTTTCAGATTTACATGTCAAGTTTAGTTCTAAATGATTCCTTTTGAAGGAGGTTACAAGAAGAAGGCTAATGGCAGGTAGTGAACTCTGAACAAAAGGCTAAACACAAACTATCAACTCAACTAAACACTATGGAAATTAACTTAAAGAAAACAAAGCGGGTCAAACGTCACAAGCAAACAAAATAAACACTAGGGAAACAGCTGAGAAATAAATTAAAACACGGATGTGAAACATAAACTGCTAAACCCAAAAGGACAAACTGGAAAAGACCAAGGAAACTAACAAACAGGAACCAACAGGAACACACCAAATAAAATAAGACATGGATGAGAAACAAACTACTAAACAAAATGAACAAACGGAAAAAGACTAAAGAAACTTATAAACAGATACACGCTGAACCTCAGACCAGACCAGGAAAACGGAGTCCAATATCCAGGGGACAGGACTGCTACAATCAGGTAAACCAAGAGAGTTCAGAGTGTTTGCAGGGAGAGAGGAGATGAGGATCTTCAGGGCAGTTGTTACCATCAGCAGTGTTAGTACCACAGTCTGTCAATCACTGCTTTCTAACAAACCCAGTCACTGTCCCCACTGTTGTATCATTGACAGGTTTCATTGATTGACTTTGGATTAAGTTTAAAAATAGACTCACTGACTCATTAATAGAGTCGACTGTGTTTTATGATTGTTTGATTCTGTGAGAGAGGCAAACATCTGGAAACATCTGGAACAAGGAGCACCCAGCGCTTTTCAAGCTATTCTTCTCAAACATGTGTTTTATGTTTATCTGATGGTTTTTGTTCAACGTCTTCATTTTTTAGTTTTAGCTTTAGTCATAGTCAGGACAATGGCTCAAAATTAACTGTTTCACAAATCATTATTTTTTTACCATGTAATTAATTAACACACTATTCTTAATAATCTAGTCAGTGTCTGTGTCCCCTGTTTAACCTGATCTCAGGTGACTTTCCCGACCCCTCCCACTCTGGGCTGAGCGCAGGTCCAGTCACCTGAGTGAAGTGAAGGAGCTGGATGCTGAGCGGCTGCAGGTTTCTCTCTCCCCCCTACCGGTAACTTTCCACTTTTTAATCCTCTGCTTTTACACCGACGACAAGTGTTCAAACATCATTTCACCTCCAACATGTCAAATGAAGAGTTTAAAGTCTGCAAAGACGTCGATGTCCTGCTGAGAACACGTCTGTCCTCGGCTTATTTTTCCCGGTTTTTAAACTGAGTTCTTGACTGAAAAGACACAGAAATCGGTTTTGACCTCATTCTAACTCACAATCAGATGAACGGCTTCTTCTGTCCTGCATTTTGTCTGAGAGAGTGAACCACAGACCTGCCACACAGGAACTAAACTCACTTCCTCTTTCTTCTTTGTGGTTTATGTCTGTTGGCAAATAACTCATTTAAATAAAACATAAATTTTAAAATCTAACATACCATTTAATTTTACATGATATGTCCTTTAACTCTTGGTATTTGAACTACATTTTTACTGATACTCCTGTACTTTTATACCAGCAGTAATCGGGATTTTAATAGTATTTTTTTTAATTTTGGAACTTAGCAGTGCTGGATTCAGTTTGTCCTGTTTCTTCAGTGAATTGATGAGTTTTATTTCTTTCTGATAACTTTTTGTTTGACCACAGCAGAAAACCTAAAGAACAAAACTCTGCAATAACTGTTACTGACATTGTAAAAAAAATCTGAACAGTTTTCCTGTGATTATAAATTAACAGTATTTAAGAGTAACTTGTGTTCTCTCTGCTTCTACAGCAGAAACAGCCTGATATTAAAAGTAATTTTTAATTTTGTGCATCAAATATTGAGAATGGTGTCATCAGACAACAGAGAAGTTTAGAAGAACATTATAATAATCCTACATTATTTCATCGAGACTTTCTCGCTTAATATTTATATTAATTTCATTTTATTTGTTTGGTTTTTTTACCAGCTTCTGATTCTCTTTTAGTTATGTGTTATGTAAAGCCTATTTCAGACATGCACTGGAATCCTGATCTTATCCTGACGTTTTTAGAAGTGGTTGTATGTGTGAACAAAAATGTATGAGGGAAACGGCTTTATATACTTGAATTTTAATGTTGTGCTTTCAGGTCTGAAATGTGCTTGAATTTTGGATAAAGTGCTTGAAACAATACTTGAAAAAGTAACTGTGTCTTTCACAATAAATAGCAGTGCAACCAAGTAGTTAGTTTTTTTAGTAGATGGAGAAATAAACTAGTCTTAATTAAACTGTTACACCTGGGTCTCCGTGTGACTGATCGGTCAGTCCGTTTTCATGTGTGACCCTGACCCACCCCAACACACTGCGCCCACATGCCAAGAGGCTGTTGTTTTCATTAGCGTTGGCTCGAAACGAAAACCACAACACATGGATAAAGAGGACCAAATCCACACACAGCCTTCTGCAAAAAAGACCTGCAGCTTTTCACCGTAGCAGTGTCTGCCCTTAGCTTTTGGTCTGAGGTTTGGTTTCCCATTTGTTTTTCCCTGTTTGGTTCACCTTAGTTATTTAGTTAGTTCCCTTGCTTCCCCGGCAAGGTTATAATTTAGTTAATCTTCCATCTCCAGTCTGTTTAAGTTCATGTTCTCTTTTACTTTGTTTATTTAGTTATTACTACGTGTGTTCTCCTGCCCTAGAGAGGGTGTCTGCTTCCTGAATCTGAACTCCTCGTGGAGTGATTTTTAGTGCTTTCTCTTTTGTCAATAAACCCTCATTCACCATAACACCTCCCCTCGCCGTCTCCTGTTTTGGGTCCTACTATAAGTTAAATATACACAGTAGTGTGGCAGAGAGAGGGAGACAGAAAAGGAGAGACAACTTTGGATAATGAAGACACAAAGTTAATGTCATACAGTGGTGACAATTGTGGGGTGAGAGGAGAGGAGAGAGGGACAAGAGGAGGAAAGGAGCTCAGTGAATCGGGGGGTGGGTCCCCCAGCAGTCTAAGCCTATGGCAGCATAACTATAACTAACTATAAGCTTTATTAAAGAGGAAGGTTTTAAGCCTAGACTTAAAAGTAGAGAGGGTGTCTGCTTCCTGAATCTGAACTGGGAGCTGGTTCCACAGGAGAGGAGCTTGATAGCTAAAGGCTCTACCTCCCATTCTACCATTGGAAATTCTGGGAACCACAAGTAGGCCTGCATTCTGAGAGCGAAGTGGTCTACTGGGATGATATGGTGCTATGAGGTCTTCTATATATGATGGAGCCTGACCATTCAGAGCTTTATATGTAAGAAGCAGGGTTTTAAATTCTATTCTAAATTTAATGGGAAGCCAATGGAGAGAAGCCAGTGAAGGTGAAATATGATCTCTCTTGCTAGTTCCAGTCAGCACTCTTGCTGCAGCATTTTGGATTAATTGCAGGCTCTTTAGTTACTGGGGCATCCTGAAAGTAGGGAATTACAGTAGTCCAACCTAGAGGTAACAAATGCATGGACCAGTTTTTTGGCATCACTTTGAGACAGGATGCTCCTAATTTTGGCAATGTTCTGTAGGTGGAAGAAGGCTGTTCTAGAGATTTGTTTTATATGTGAGGTAAAGGACAAATCCTGGTCAAAAATAACTCCAAGGTTCCTTGCAGTAGTACTGGAGGCCGGACTTATGCCATCTAGTGTAACAATATGGTTGGACATCATATCTCTGAGATTTTTGGGCCCAAATACTATGACTTCAGTTTTGTCTGATTTTAGAAGTAAAACACTGTGGGACATCCAGGCCTTTATGTCTTGTAGGCTTGAAGCTTTATTAACCGATTATTTTCATCTGGTTCCATAGATAAATATAGCTGGTTATCATCAGCATAGCAGTGGAAATTTATGGAGTGTTTTCTAATAATGTGGCCTAAAGGAGACATATATAAAGTAAAAAGTATTGGTCCTAACACAGAGCCTTGTGGAACTCCATAGCTAACCTTTGTGTGCATGGAGGATTCATCAAAACATGAACAAATTGAAATCTATCAGATCAGATTTAAACCAACCTTGTTCAGTTCCTTTAATCCCAATTTCATGTTCCAGTATCTGTAATAAAATGTTATGATCAATGGTATCAAATGCAGCACTAAGATCTAACAGAACAAGTATAGAGACTAGTCCATTATCTGAGGCCATGAGATCGTTGGTGACTTTTACCAGTGCTGTTTCTGTACTATGATGAACTCTAAATCCTGACTGAAAGTCTTCATACACATTATTCCTATGAAGGTGATCACATAATTGTTTTGCAACTACTTTTTCAATTATTTTAGAAATAAAGGGGAGATTAGATATTGGTCTGTAATTGGCTAAAACACCTGGGTCAAGACAGGGTTTTTTAAGTAGTGGTTTAATTACAGCTACCTTATAGGCCTGTGGTACATAACCTGATTCTAAAGATAGATTGATGATATCTAATATGAACGTATCTATTAAGAGTAAAGCTTCCTTGAGCAGCTTAGTTGGAATAGGGTCTAGCAGACAGGTTGTTGGTTTAGATGAGGTAATAATTGAAGTTAGCTCAGAGAGATCTATGGGTAAAAAGCAGTCTAACAGGGATTGGGGCCTTATCGATGACTCTAGCACTGCTGTACATGAAGATCTATCTGTAATATTTGGGGGGAGGATCTGGTGAATTCTTTCTCTAATAGCTACAATGTTATTCAGAAAGAAAGTCATGAAGTCATTGCTGCTCAGAGTTAAGGGAAAACTAGGCTCAACAGAACTATGGCTCTTAGTCAGCCTGGCTACAGTGCTGAACAGAAACCGGGGGTTGTTCTTGTTTTCTTCTATTAATGATGAATAATATGCTGTTCTGGCATCACAGAGCTTTTTTGTACATTTTTAAACTATTTTTCCAGGCTAAATGAGATTCTTCTAAATTTCTGAAACGCCACTTCCTTTCCAACTTTCGTGTTTCCTGTTTTAAGTTGCGTGTTTGTGAACGATACCATGGAGATCACCTCTTCTGGTTTACTGCCTTCTTTTTCAGAGGGGCAACACTATCGAGTATTGTACGTAGTGAGGCTGCAGAATTGTCAACAAGATAATCAACTTGTGCAGGAGTAACATTAAGGAGACTACTTTCCATTGTATTAACATATGGTGAAGCAAATGATGAAAGAATAATTTCTTTAAATTTGTTGACAGCTTTTTCACTTAAGCATCTGCTATAGTAGAATTTTTCCCTAACTGCTATATAGTCTGTTATTGTAAATTTAAATGTTTTTAGAAAATGGTCAGACAGAAGAGAATTGTGAGGAAATAATGTTATATTATCCGTTTCAATGCCATATGTAGGGACAAGGGACTGGAGGACGGTACACGATAACAAATAATAGTGGTTTCTGAGTTTTCCAGTTTGGGTGTGAAAGGTTAAGAGTAAGACTCTCAAATGAGTTATAACTATGTTTAGGTCTAGGGTTTATTGATAAGCTAGAATGGAAGATTGCTGCAACTCCTCCACCTCGGCCTGTGCTTCTAGGAACATGATAATTAATATGACTCATTTAAACTGACATATTCTTCCTGCTGCAACCAAGTTTCAGTGAGACAAAATAAATCCAAATAAACAGAGATTTAGAAGAGAGAGATCTGATATTTAATAATCCACATTTAATAGTTCTGGGGTTTTGTTCTGTAAGAGGAGTAGTCTTAACTTTTATTAGGTTATTATGATTAACTCCTCTTGTTGTCATTTTTGGTTTATGTATCAAGACCCAATATGACCAGCACCTGTACAATGAGTTTGGTTGTGTATTCCGTGATCTTTCTGATGTTGGAGAGGGCAAATCTGCATGATTTGATCCTTAAAGGTCAGTTGGTCGTCGATGACGACCCCCAGATTTCTGTCCTCCTTAGTGGGGACAATCCCTGTGGATCCAATGTTAATGCCGATGTTGTGGATCCAATGTTGATACCGATGTTTTGTTGTGTCAAAGGTCTGTCTGGGAAGACAAGGACTTCGGTCTTGGAGAGGTCGAGCTGAAGATGTCTCTCTGTCATCCAAGCAGAGATGTTTGAGAGACAGGCAGAAAGGCGTAATGGAGTCATCCGGTGGAAGGGACAGGAAGAGCTGTGTGTCATCAGCATAGCAGTGATAGGAAAAGCCATGTGAGTGGGTGATAGAACCCAGGAAAGTAGTGTAGACAGAAATAAGAAGAGGACCAAGAACTGAACCTTGCAGCACACCAGGCGACTAAACCAAGAGGCTATGAGAGAAAGTTCTGTGCAGCAGCAGAGAGAGAACAGCAGACAGGAGAGAAGATACTGGAGCTGTTATCATCAGTCTGCACATATCAAACATTTTTTTGAATAGGGGTGATTACCTGTTGGATCTGTTCTCCCATGTGAAGGACTGTGAGACTAAAACAGGTCTGAGAGTTCTTCCATCATTACTGTCAGTTTTCCAGTCAGCTCCTAGAGTCTGGTTCATAAACCTCTCAGAGAGAAAGACCTCCATCCTCCTGGAAGTGCTGAAACTACAACCAGAGAAGAAACCAGTGAAGCTGACAGGATGGTCAGATGAAGAGAGTGAAGTGAGGAGTTTCCTACAGTTTCTGCCTTATATCTCACAGCTCAGGTAAATGATTGTAGTGAACATTTGTGGAGCTGTGTTCTCACATCGACACCACCTCACTGTTAGTTTGAAAGTTAAAATGTGTTCAGCTGATGTGTCCACATAAACATCACATCATGGAGTGTAGTTTTAATGTCCTACATTTCCCAGAGTTCAGTAGGACCTAAAGGCAGCTTTCCTACAGAGAACTGCTCATCTCTCATTAATTGATACATGTTTACTTCACTAAGCTCCCAGTTTGTTCTGAACATTAACTGTTGTTATTGTGAAGCAGCAGAGACGATCGCACAGTGTTGATGATTAGAAGTTCAGTTGTTCCTCAGGAGCAGTGATTAACTGCTGTGTTTGTCTGTTTTTCTACTGACCTGCAGCTTTGTTCTTGGTTTCTTAAATCTCAGACATGAAGCAGGAGATTTCCTGCATTAAAGAACAGCCACAAATGGCTCTTCCTGCCTAAACACATCAGGGTTTTAGAGTTTGATTTACAAATCATCTTACAAATATTTTTCTAAATTGGTGAACTTTGACTTTATGATTTTTCTGATCAAATATCAGTGATGGATGCTGGATCAAACACTCATTCAGTGGCTCCTGTGACTCTGATACAGACAGTAAAGTGACTGGAACTTAGTCGAATGTTTGAATGACTTTATTTTTCTGTAGCTTCACTGAAATGAAATTACACGTCACATGGAAGTGAAAGTAGAGCTTTGCAAATCTTCACTATGCTACAACATCAGTGTGTGAAGTTTGATAGTTTTACAGAATAAAGGATGTTTAAACTTCTGCTCCAGTATTTTGAGCTTTGAAGGAGATGAATTGATAAAAATACTGAGGATTTACCATTGTAGCCTGATGTTTATGGTTCCTTAAACATTTTAGAAGAATTTCAGTGAGGAAAAGTAAAAACTCCATGTAGGATTTATCCTGTTATTGTTGAATTTTACACTGATTCATGTTTCATTTCATTTTCTGCTCATTAGCAGGTATTTGTTGGCTTTTAGAAGAAACACCTGTAAAACCAGTTTAACTTGAATTTTGTTGCTGTTGATATTGAAACAAAATGTTTGATTCTCATTTCAGTGTCAATAACTGGTTTAAAGTCTCAGGTCAACCCAGGATTTTTGCGAATCTGCTCTGTGCAGCATTAGAGAGAGAACAGCAGACAGGACAGAAGATACTGGAGCTGTTATCATCAGTCTGCACATATCAAACATTCCCTTTGGGTGACAGATACATATATGTTAATGTTGCAAAATACCAGTCTGATTTCCTGTTGGATCTGTTCTCCGATGTGAAGGACTATGAGACTAAAACAGGTCTGAGAGTTCTTCCATCATTACTGTCAGTTTTCCAGTCAGCTCCTAGAGTCTGGTTCATAAACCTCTCAGAGAGAAAGACCTCCATCCTCCTGGAAGTGCTGAAACTACAACCAGAGAAGAAACCAGTGAAGCTGACAGGATGGTCAGATGAAGAGAGTGAAGTGAGGAGTTTCCTACAGTTTCTGCCTTATATCTCACAGCTCAGGTAAATGGAACATGATTTAACTCTACAGTGAGTTATGCAAATGTTTTATGTTGCAGAAGTTCTAACATCAGTTTACTAATGAAATGATTTGTAAGATTAGTAATTTACTTAATGGGTAGTTTGATATTTTGTATTTGTGTATGATAAGTTTATAAAATAGGAGTCAAATATAAACATCCCAACAGTTTCTAATCTAAAGTAGTTAATGTCAACTTCACCTTGAGCAGCTGTAGCATTATAATGGTGTGTGTGTGTGTGTGTGTGTGTGTGTGTGTGTGTGTATTCTCAGACAGATGTTATTCCACTAAAGTCTAATATCAAACATACACTGACAGTAACTTGTCTTCATGAAGATCAGTGACCAAACACACAAAGCAAAGATAGAATGAAATGTGAAGAAGAATAAAAATGGAAGAATTCAGCCCTGCTAATAGAAAAACATGACGTTGAAACACAAATGTAATTCAGAGAATGATGTGAATCCAAAATAATAGTATCTTTAAAACAGTTAATGAAACCAAAGAGAAGTATGTTCAGCTGCCTCTTAGTTTCTAACTATAATGAACTTTACTGACCATGATAAGATTTGTACCAGTGAACAACAAATGAAGAGTTCAGACACCTTCAGTATGAATCATCATCATTTTGTGTCTCTACTCACACATGTAGTTCAACGTGATGGTAGTTTACACATCTGTCTTCTCAAGAGCAGGATGAAGCATTGCATGATGGGAATTGTTGTACAACTACTGGACATGATAATGACTTTTAGATGTTTTGCTTTGTAATATATTCATATATTGTTCATGTCTGGTAAAACTCATCCACCAAGTAAAATTACATTTCATTTAATACAGGACATTTACAAACTAATATCTGTTCATAGTGTGTGTTTGTTTTTTTAGTAGCTGAGATCAGATATTCACAAAATGTTTCTTTCTCACTGTTCCAGTTTTGATCCTCAGTCATCAGATCCTTCAGAAAAAAACAGGATCTTTGTGAATCTGCTCTGTGCAGCAGCAGAGAGAGAACAACAGACAGGAGAGAAGATACTGGAGCTGTTATCATCAGTCTGCACATATCAAACATTCCCTTTGGGTGATGATGATGATGATGATCCAGAATATCAGTGTGATTTCCTGTTGGATCTGTTCTCCCATGTGAAGGACTATGAGACTAAAACAGGTCTGAGAGTTCTTCCATCATTACTGTCAGTTTTCCAGTCAGCTCCTAGAGTCTGGTTCATAAACCTCTCAGAGAGAAAGACCTCCATCCTCCTGGAAGTGCTGAAACTACAACCAGAGAAGAAACCAGTGAAGCTGACAGGATGGTCAGATGAAGAGAGTGAAGTGAGGAGTTTCCTACAGTGTCTGCCTTATATCTCACAGCTCAGGTAAATGATTGTAGTGAACATTTGTGGAGCTGTGTTCTCACATCGACACCACCTCACTGTTAGTTTGAAAGTTAAAATGTGTTCAGCTGATGTGTCCACATCACATCATGGAGTGTAGTTTTAATGTCCTACATTTCCCAGAGTTCAGTAGGACCTAAAGGCAGCTTTCCTACAGAGAACTGCTCATCTCTCATTAACTGATACATGTTTACTTCACTAAGCTCCCAGTTTGTTCTAAACATTAACTGTTGTTATTGTGAAGCAGCAGAGATGATCGCACAGTGTTGATGATTAGAAGTTCAGTTGTTCCTCAGGAGCAGTGATTAACTGCTGTGTTTGTCTGTTTTTCTACTGTCCTGCAGCTTTGTTCTTGGTTCGTGCTGCCGATATTAGCATTTGTAGCATTGCCATTACTCCAGTGTGAGAAAAACTACAGTCAAAAATTGTTGTTAGTTAATATTCATAGTTTATACATAATATTTAATGTAAATTGAGGTGGTAAAAATGTTAATTCATTTAAAAAATGTGTTTATTTCAGTTTAATTATTCAAGAAGATGCACCATGTTAGTACAAAGGTCCTTTCATCAACATAAAAGGTGAATTAGTTTGTTAAAAAAATACTTCAACATTTAAAATTACATTGGTGCAAAAACGTTGCATGAAGAACATTTGTACTAGCTCACTGTGCATTCAATATTATGTTGATGAAAAAAATAATGTTTTTTCTCTTTTTGCCATCTCAAACAGGTGGATGCACACTTTTGGACCTAACTGTGAGCCTAGAAATAAATACATTGGAAAAGTAGTGAGATTCCAGGAATGTAGCCTCGGGGTTTTGCACACACAGCGTACAGTCCTACAGCAGCTGATAGAGACCTAACAGAAGTTTTATACTAGTGGTCTGGAAGACACACTTTTCTGAGGGCTTACATCCCACCTTTGATCAGTGTCTGTGTTTGATTTAGCCCCAAGGCTTCTGTAAAACACTCCACAAGCTTAAGACTGTGTGTGTGTGTGTGTGTGTGTGTGTGTGTGTTAGGATAAATGTGTGTTTGACTTGTGTTACTGTATGTGCATTTTGGGTCCAGCTACATGTAACATACATTGTGTGTGTGTGCGTGTTCCTGCATTGCCTGTCTGGGAATTAGTTTTGATAGATGTAAGTGGTGTGTGTGACTCCCATGTTGCACCACTCCACCCCTAACATCCATCTTCAACCTCTCCCTCAGCCAGTGCACCGTTGCTTCGTGCTTTAAGACCACAACCATCATCCCCCTGCCTAAGAAGAGCCCACCCACCTGCCTGAGTGACTACAGGCCAGTGGCACTCACTCCAATCATTATCAAGTGTTTCGAGAGAGTGATGCTGGCCCACATTCAGAGCAGCATACCAGACACTATTGACCCCCTGCAGTAGGTCCACCTCGGATGCCATTGCTGCTTCCATCTGCTACTCCCTCTCTCATCTGGAAACTAAAGACTCATACCTAAGGATACTCTTCATCGACTACAGCTTTGCCTTCAACACGGTCGTCCCCCACAAACCCCACCCACAAACTGTCCACACTTGGTCTGCACCACACCCTCTGTGACTGGCTCCTAGACTTCCTGACTGGCAGACCTCACTTGGTAACAGGACTTCAGCCAGACTCATCACAAACATTGGCACTCCACAGGGTTGTGTACTGAGCCCCATCCTCTACACCCTGTTCACCTATGACCGTGTCACCTCCCACAAGGACAATATCATCCTGAAGTTCGCGGACAACACCGCAGTGATAGGACGCGTCGCTGGCGGTGACGAGGCAGCCTACAGGAGGGAGGTGGCCAGTCTGGTTTCATGGTGCAGAGACAACAACCTCAACCACAATATGGACAAGACGAAGGAGATGATAATGGACATGAGAAAGGAGAGGAGAACGCATCAGCCACTGTTCATCCGGGAGCTTGAAGTGAGGAGGGTGAGCAGCTTTAAATACCTGGGTGTCCACATCAGTGAGGACCTCACTTGGACACCTCACGTCACGCAGCTGGTCAAGAAGGCCCAACAGTGGCTGTATTTTCTGAGGAGGCTGAGGAAGTTTGGCATGTCGTCCAAGATCCTCAGCAACTTCTACAGCTGCGTCATTGAGAGTGTCCTGACCAACTGCATCACTGTGTGGTACAGCAGCACTACTGTCATGGACCAAACGCCTGCAGAGAGTGAAGACTGTGCAGAAGATCACCAGGACTCCACTGCCCTCTCTGCAGAGCATCTACCACCGCAGAGGCCACAGGAGAGCTGCTTCCACCCTCAAAGACCCCTCCCAACCCCAGCACGGACTGTTCACACTTCTACCCTCAGGACGGAGGTACAGAAGTGTGAAATGCAGAACCTCGAGACTGAAGAACTCTTTCTTCCCCTCTGCCATCAGACTCCTAAACAACTGACAGGAGTTGCATCCATGGACATAACTGTTTACATTGATTTACATTTTGCACTTGCACATTCAGAACTGCACTACGTCACTTTTATTACCTTTATTGCTCATATGTTTTATTTTATTTGTATTTTATTTTGTATCAGTGGCTTTTGTTCTGTTTTTTTAGACTCTTCAGCAACAACATTGTGGACAAAACTCCCTTTAAGAAACAGAAGTTATCTTTGTTGTCGGCACAGTGGAGCTCTTTAATGAATCACTTACACTTCCTCAGACCTGGTCTCAACATGCAGGATCCACCATGATCCACTCTGGACAAAGATACACAATCAATTCAGTTAATGTCCATCATTATATTCTCTATTATATATACAGTTTATTTTATTTATTTATTGTCATGTTCAGATCGTGTGGACGCAGCGGCTCCTCAGAAATGTGTCTTTTTATTTGCATTTGTCTTTTTGTCCTGTTTTGTCACGGACACCCATCCTACAGCCATCAGGACTTGATAAGCAGGACTACAGTTTCTAACTGAAGCCACAGGAACTAACGGTTGTCATTGTTACTGCTGTTTACATCCTGCCAGATGCAAGCGTCAGCTCTGAACAAACAGCAGAGGGCTCATTCATATCATTGCTGGGAATTTCAACCAACAAGCCAGTTTTCCCCAATTTCCATCAACATGTCAAGTGTCCAAGGAGGGAAACACACTTGATCATGTACACTCAAACTTTAAGCCTGCCTCCAGAGCTAAACCCCTCCCTCACCTGCGGGTCCTCAGGAGAAAATACCTGCTGCTGGCTTTGTATCAGGCCTCTGTGGAGAGCGCTGACATGTTGTACGGGTGAAGGTGATAGATACAGCTCAAAAAGTCACGAGCTGCCCTCTGCCCTCCCTGGAGGATATATGCAGGTCTCGCTGCCTTAGTAAAGTCAAGGCCATCACAGATGCTTCACATCACATGTCATCACTCGTTTGACCTGTTGTCATCCGGATGACGCTTCAGGTCATTAAAGTCCAGGCTAACAAACCGTTTGTTCCCCTGGGCCATAAAAAAACTTCATTTTAGTATTGTGTCATATTTTAGTGCACTGTTGTTATTGAGAAGAGCAGCCACAGCTTCATTGTACTTTTTATGTGAAATGACACTTCAGCCTGTATCAGTGTCTTTTGTTTGTCTTCACCAACAACATTGTGGACAAAACTCCCTTTGAGAAACACCAGCAGTTTGAAAATCGGTGAGTGAAGTGATGTGATAATCGGAGAGAAATTCAAGAAAATATTGCAGTAGTAAAAGTACTGTACTGATACTGTGTTTGTGGCAGTCAGCTCATACAGTACAGTTTTACAGCAGTGTTTCATGATCCTCGTCTCTTTTTGAATATACTGTCAGTTTAAATATACTTTTTATTTGATATTTTTAAACTAATTGATACAAGAGATAATGACATATGACATTTTATAAATAAAATGCTTTATTATAAACTTGTAGTGATTTTTAAAAAGACTGAAATTATTTTAAAGATGAATCAGTCGTGTAGCCCTGAATGAGCTGATACTTGACTTTTAATGGTATTTTTTTAGTTCATTATTATAATCAGATAATCAGGGGAACAGTGGCTTTGGTTCGTCTTTCTCCAACTGTGCATGTGCAGAACCAAAGGCTGCAGACAACAAGCTGCACACAGCTGAGTGAAAGAATGAATGAAAGTACAGATTGTTTACAAGTTAACAGGGTGATGCTGCCTCAATAAAAACCAAAGTCAGCGTAATTTTACACAAAGTGTCTCGTAGAAGTCAAAATAAGTCACTTTCCTCTGTGGATTTTTTAAAACGCAGACCGGTGTTGATCAGCTGGAACACGAAACATAAAATAAGTCAGACGTGGGGAAACTAGGTTAATCTACTGATTTCTCTGAGTAACCTGGTTCCTTAGATCCATGTTAATGCAGCCATTGAGTTCATGAGAAGCCACATGATCCTGAGCTTTAAAAATCCATCCAGAGGCCATTTTAAGTTGGACAGTTTCTTTGTTGTGTCCTCGTCATGGACACAAGGCTGATACTGTGAGTCCTACTGTGTGTCTCCTTGTGTCCTGAGGACTGCAGTACTGTACTTTGAAACATCTGCAACCAGCAGCTCTGAACAGACTTTAACCCTCATTCCTCAGGTTGATGTCTTTAGAATGTCCCTGGTCTCCTCCTGTCCAATAGTCTTAGTATCTATCGTTATCTGACCTCATTGCTGCTTTTTCAGCCTCACCCGCTCTGATTTGTCTGTGGAAGACACAGTGTGGTTGTTCTTGTCCTTCATATAACAGCTTACACACTCATGCTGTTGCAGAGACACAGCTTCTGTTTTCTGATGAAGATGATTACAATGCTAATGCTGGTTGGGTTTGAGGAAAATCTCTGCTCATTGCAGCTGTTTCCCTTCACCTGACACAGCGTCTGGACACAAGTGGTATAAAGTAACTAAGTACATTTACTCAAGTACTTAATGTGTGTAACAATTTGAAGGTACTTGTATTTCACTTGAGTCTTTGCATTTTATGTAACTTTTCCTCCACTACATGTATCTGTCAGCTTCAGTTTCTTTTTCTGAAAAACAAACTAATGAACTAATAGAGGCTGATGCTTTATTGTCAGTGCTTGAGTTAAAATCAGCTTCACCTTTACCTGCTGCAACACTGATGCATCACACATGCTTCAATAATGATTTCATCTCATTAGTGTATTTGGATGCTAAGACTTTTATTTACAGTGTGAAGATTGTAGATTTCTGCAGAACCTTTATTTATTTATGAGGCTCATGTGGAACAAATCATCATGTTCACTACACTTTAAATACTTTGTTTTAATCAGGAAACATCACTGATCATTACTATTAATAAAGTCCATCAGTCAGTGTGCCGTTTTTCAAAATAAGACAAGAGACAAATCAGTGATTCATGACTGGAATAAAGTTCCAGCAGCTTGTTTTCTGAGGAGGAAACAATAAACACTGAAATAAAGATTCATTCAAGTTCTGAGTTCTACTCACACAAGTAATGATGGAGCTCATATGTTTGTCCAGCAGCTCAGACAAAAACTGGTTTAGATTTCCCTCAATGCAGCAAAGTGAGGAAATTCAATGAGAACAGTGGGACTGTCCTCACTGTCTCAAGTCTTCACTTCTTTAAGATTGAACAAAAACTGTAAATAAAGCTCTAAGAACACGTCTGAGGTCAAAGTCTGATCCTTTATGGTCATTGAACTCCACCTGCTGCAGTAAAGTAACAACAGACTTCCTTCTACACATGGTGGAAAATACCTGGTACTTTACATTTCTACTTCTTGAGGACTGGTGTTGTGTTATTGAGTAACACAGCTAACAGAGTTTCATGTTACGTCGCTGAAAGTCAGGTTTAACCTGACACCAAGTCTTTGTATTGTTTTATACTTAAAATATTAAAATGCACACACAAATAAATTACAGAGAAATCAAATGATTTCAAATGATCAAGTTAAAACCACGAGTGTGTTCAGAATAATATTTAAAATCAATATATCAATAATATCTTTAAGTTGTTTTCAGACTGATGTTACAGTTCGTGTTGTAGCACATTTGTTTGGTTTTCAGTCTTTTTGTCACCAAGACATCAGAATATTATGACTGATACAATTTACTTTTATTGCCCTAAGCCCTGAAATAATGAAGATAATTAGTAAAAACATGTTTGATATATCTATAATACAGTTTACACTTAATGAGCAGTCAGCAACATGTTGATCCTGTAATGATGGAAGCTTCATTTTAAAAGGACCCAAAGACGAACAAGTTTACAAGGAATCATTTAGAACTGTTTCTAGAATGATCTGATTAAATCCACAAATCTGAAAAACTTGTGTGTAACTGAAAGTCCAAATCTGTCCAACACTGACACAGTGTCTCCAACAGGACAAGACTCCCTGCTCTACTCTGGACACAGAGACAACCAGGAACCAAATGACAAGAACCCAAACCCAGCATATAGAGGTTCAGTGAATGTGGTGTTGTAGGTGTGGACGTGGATCAGTTTGTCAGAGGAGACTCTGTAGAAGGACAGAGTCCCAGCAGGACAGTCCACATACACTGCTACTCTGTTAGAGCCTGAGGACGAGGGGATGTTTGTTCCTTTATTGTTATGTTTGACATAGTAACTATTTTCATCATCATCATAATCATGACAGCACTCCAGACTCCAGGACTGATCATTGTCTCCAAACACACAGTCTCTACTTTGTCCTTTTCTGCTGATTCCTCTGTAACTCACAGATATAAAAGCCACTCCGCTCCACTCCACCTCCCAGTAACAGCGACCAGTCAGACCATCACTACACAGCAGCTGATAGACGTTATCAAATCTGTCTGGATGATCAGGATACGACTGATCCTCCTCCACATGTTTCACCTTCCTGTTGTTGTCAGACAGTCGTTGTTTCCTGTTCACTGTGTTTGTGTCGATTGTGAGTTGACAGAAATCTGATGGAGACAACAAGACACAAACAGCTGCAGTTATTAATCCATCATCTGTTCATTTCTTGACACTTTGATGATGTGAATGAGTGATGTGACAGTTTGAAGATGGTTGAATGTTGCTGCTTTGTTTCCATCAATCTCATTAAAAATACACTTACACTTCCTCAGACCTGGTCTCAGCCATCGTTCTCCACCAGGCTCCACCCTGAAAGGAGGAGGGGGGTCAGAGCAGCACATTCTCTGTCAGCATGCACACATGGACATTACATGGCTCTAACTGACATATTTTGGTGTATTTACATCTAAATGATTTTTGCCTGCAGCAGGTGTCTTCATACCTGAGAGTGTCCAGTCTCCAGAGTGGATCATTAAGTCCAGCAGACAGCAGCTTCACTCCTGAGTCTCCTGGATGATTGTAGCTCAGGTCCAGTTCTCTCAGATGGGAGGAGTTGGAGCTCAGAGCTGAGGCCAGAGAAGCACAACCTTCCTCTGTGATCAGGCAACCTGACAGTCTGTAGAGACACAAAATGCCACATAAGAACCTTCACTGAACACAAAAAGCAATGCTCACATTTGGTAAAATGTACTTTACACAGAGGCTGTTATTTATTCATGTTAATCTGATTAGAAATGCTCAAATGTTACACAGGTGGATGAATCCTGACCTGAGAGTTTGCAGTTTACACTGTGGACTCTCCAGTCCAGCACAAAGCAGCCTCACTCCTGAATCCTGCAGGTCATTGTTACTCAGGTCCAGCTCTCTGAGACTGCAGGACCGGTCGCTTAGAGGCGATGACAGAGCTTCACAGCTTCTTTCTGAGAGGTTACAGACACTCAGCCTGGAGAGGAAATAATACTAATAAAATAATAAATAATAATTTATTTATATATTTAATAATATAATATTTATATAATAATAATAATAATAATAATAATAATAATAATAATAATAATAAAAATGTTTGAGTTTCTTGTAGTCACATTTAAAGGATGATGACACAGTGGACAGAAAACAAATAAGATCAAGCTTAGAACTTAAACGTACAGATGAGTTTGTCTTTATCTCCTTAAGTGTATTGCAGAATAAATGAAATTGAAAAATGTTGAGAATTATCTCAAATGATTTAAGACAAACTGTAAACTGATCTGACCTGAGACTCTCCAGTTTACAGTTTGGACTCTCAAGTCCATAAGACAGTAACATCACTCCACGATCCTGCAGGTCGTTGGTACTTAGGTCCAGTTCTCTCAGGCAAGAAGACTCAGACCTGAGAACTGAAGTCAGATTTTTACAGCTTCTCTCTGAAATGTTACAGCTGCTCAGTCTGGAGAGGAAATAAATATGAACAGTGTGTTAGAGGTTCAGAAGTAACAAAAATCTCTGAAATAACAAAACGACACAGTTCTCCTGCAGAGAAGACAGTTGGAAGCTGCTACATTTGGTCATAATCTCCTTTGTTACCAAATAACATTTTGCAATTTTATTCTAACTAAGCTGAAGATGTGACCATCAGCGATAGAAATGTGATTTTGTCACCTGGGTTTCATTTAGATTTAGTCCTCTGAAAACATATCAGTTGAGCTGATAATCAGCTTTTGGAGTGTGTCTGTCAAACTAGTTCGTTAATCACTAACCTCTCAATTGTGACCAACCTGTTGATGTTTCACTGTCTAGTTCTCCTTTTAACCATCCACATAGAAACTGAGCATCACTGCAGACATACGATCTTTAAGTCTCCTGTCTCAGTGGCAATTGTCAGTGGAGAAAAAAAAAAGCTTGCAGTGAAAGCTGAATGGTGAATGCAGTGTGTGTGGAGCATGGTCAGATCAGTGATAGAGGAAAGATCAGGTTTCTTTTTGTACAGAACATGCTCCAAGACCACCTCCTGAATTCTATATTTAAAGTTGGGTTTGTTTTCATTCATCTTTCTTATTAGGCCTGATTCAATTATGACCTAATAGTTATATTTAACATAGGTAAATATGTGTTTATGGTTTCAGAATCTGACAAATTGAAGTAAATGTGATCTACTTAGTCTGACACTGTACCATGTGTATCAAGTTATAAGAGTTAATGTGTCTTCAACTATGAAGCTGAAGTTTGGAGTCACAGCTGTTACTCTGGTTTATATTTGAACATGAGATGTGGTGTGGCTTGGAAATTGTCATTCAACACGCTTTTCCACAAGTGGAATGAAGAAAGTCAAGTGAAGTTACATCCTCTCATACAGACACAGGATGCAGTTAGTTGACCATTGCTACAGCTTTTGAGGTCCAGGCCCTTTTTGGACCAGACAAAATAATACAGTTTTCACTTTCCACTAGTTCTTTGATGTTGACTTGGTGTGTGGGTGTCCTCAGGCACAGGGCAGCTGTGTCTCAGTAACCAGAGTGGTTTGTCCATTAATCAGTGTAAAGACACAAAAAGGGTCCTTAGCCTGCTTGCTGCCATTTAGCAGTTTTTCTGTTCTGACTCTTTATTGTAATTGTAGCCCTACATATCTACAGGTGTAGTCTAAGATTGTAAATCATTCTACATTTTTGCCATATTCAGCAACATTTGAAGGGACACATTGAACTGTGTGTGCATGTGCACAGCAAAGGGGGAAAGAAATGTGAGTTTGGCCAGTTGATTCCAGCTAATCGACCCAAGTGCTGCTCACAGCCAACAAAGAGGTAGAGAGAGACATGGAAGAAAGTCATTTTTAGTGCTAGTTAACCAAATATGGTACATTACCACTATGTAGATGGTTGATTATCTTAAACATATTGATTCCTTCTTATAGCAACATGAAGAATGTTCAATAAATAAAAATCCATCCATATCCACTGGTGTGATAATCCTAACAGTTTATCTATGTCTGTAATGCCTGAATGTTTTCATATTCTCAGCTGATTTGCTCCCATTTCATATTTCAGAAAGATGTTTGAGCTGTATCAATCAATAATGTCAGAACTATTGGAGGTGATAAATCTCCACCCATTGAAAACAAACAGACCTGAGAGTCTCCAGTCTGCAGTGTGGACTCTTCAGTCCATCAGAGAGTAATTTCACTCCTGAATCGTGCAGTTTGTTGTTACTCAGGTCCAGTTCTCTCAGACTAGAGGACTGAGAGCTGAGAACTGAGGACAGAGCTTCACAGCTTCTCTCTGAGAGGTTACAGCCACTCAGTCTGGAGTAAAAAAAAAAACAATAAGTACATTTATTCTTTATCTTTCTAAGATTATTAATAAATGAATAAAAATACTTACTGAACTTTTGTAGAAGCTTTGACCACTGGCAGCAGCCTCAGAAGAGCCTCCTCTGAAGCAAAGTATTTATTCAGGTCAAACACGTCCAGATCTTTTTCTGATGACAGTAAGATGAAGACCAGAGCTGACCACTGAGCAGGAGACAGTTTCTCTGTGGAGAGACTTCCTGATCTCAGGTACTGTTGGATCTTCTCCACTAGAGAACAATCATTCAGTTCATTCAGACAGTGGAACAGGTTGATGCTTTTCTCTGCAGACAGATTCTCACTGATCTTCTTCTTGATGTACTGGACTGTGTCCTGATTGGTCTCTGAGCTACTTTCGGTCTGTGTCAGTAGACCGCGCAGGTGTTTGGTCTGTAATGAAAGACCAAGAAGGAAGCGAAGAAACAAGTCCAGGTGTCCATTTTGACTCTGTAAGGCCATGTTCACAGCACTCTGGTAGAAGTCTGCAAACTTACTCTTTATTGTTTTAATAATCTGGGTGGTTGATTTTGGTCTTGACAGCAGATTGACTCCAGACCTGAAGAATGTCAGATGGACATGAAGAGCAGCCAGAAACTCCTGAACACTCAGATGGACGAAGCAGAACACCTTGTCCTGGTACAGTCCTCTCTCCTCTATAAAGATCTGTGTGAACACTCCTGAGTACACTGAGGCTGCTCTGATATCGATGCCACACTCTGTCAGGTCTGATTCATAGAAGATCAGGTTTCCTTTCTGCAGCTGCTCAAAAGCCAGTTTTCCCAGAGACTCAATCATCTTCTTGTTCTCTGGACTCCAGTGTGGATCTGTCTCACCTTTACCATTATACTTGATGCTCTTCAGTCTGGTCTGAACCACCAGGAAGTGGATGTACATCTCAGTCAGGGTCTTGGGCAGCTCTCCTCCCTCTCTGGTTTTCAACACATCCTCCAGAACTGTAGCAGTGATCCAGCAGAAGACTGGGATGTGGCACATGATGTGGAGGCTTCGTGATGTCTTGATGTGGGAGATGATTCTGCTGGCCTGCTCCTCATCTCTGAATCTCTTCCTGAAGTACTCCTCCTTCTGTGGGTCAGTGAACCCTCTGACCTCTGTCACCATGTCAACACACTCAGGAGGGATCTGATTGGCTGCTGCAGGTCGTGTGGTGATCCAGAGGCGAGCAGAGGGAAGCAGGTTCCCCCTGATGAGGTTTGTCAGCAGCACATCCACTGAGGTGGACTCTGTAACATCAGTCAGGATCTCATTGTTGTGGAAGTCCAGAGGAAGTCGACACTCATCCAGACCGTCAAAGATGAACACAACCTGGAACTTTTCAAACCTGCTGATTCCTTTGGTTTCAGGAAAGAAGAGATGAACAAGTTCCAACAAGCTGAACTTTTTCTCTTTCAGCACATTCAGCTCTCTGAAAGTCAATGGAAATGTGAACTGTATGTCCTGGTTGGCTTTGTCTTCAGCCCAGTCCAGAGTGAACTTCTGTGTTAGGACTGTTTTCCCAATGCCAGCCACTCCCTTTGTCATCACTCTTCTGATTGGTCCATCTCTTCCAGGTGAGGCTTTAAAGATGTCTTCATGTCTGATTGTTGTTTCTGGTCTGACTGGTTTCCTGGATGCTGTTTCAATCTGTCTGACCTCATGTTCATCATTGACCTCTCCAGTCCCTCCCTCTGTGATGTAGAGCTCTGTGTAGATCTGATTCAGAAGAGTTGGGTTTCCTGCTTTAGTGATGCCCTCAAACACATGCTGGAACTTTTGCTTCAGGGCAGCTTTCTGTTTGCGTGAAAAAGCCCCAGCAAGAGTTTCTGAATAAAAACAGTAAATGATATCAGTGACTAGAAAAATGTCATATTTGCTTTACAGAAATTAGAAACAAAGACCACAATTGAGTTTTGGATAATAAACATAGATTGATGGATTCAGGTGATGGAGAATGTTGATAGGAGATGAACTTATCAACATTACATATACACACACACACACACTATATATATATATATATATACACACACACACACACATTACCTGGATGACTGAGAATCTTGATTGATAATCAAAGTACACAGTCATTTTAATATGAAGTCTGGTCCTGCATTTGAACTTCTGAAATCTTTTTTCATATCTTGAAAAACAGTAAATATTCAAGCTATCCATGGCATTAAATCTTTAGATAAATCTTCTTACCTCTCTGCAGACAGTCAGCCAGCTCCTCCTGCTTCATTCTCCTCAGGAAGTTCACTGTGATCTTCAGAAATGACTCTCTGCTGCTCCTCCTCTGCTCTTCATCCTCACCATCCAACACCTCCTCATCCTCCCTCTGACTCTCTGAGCATTCTGGGTAATCTGGACTCAGACTCTTCTGGATCTTCTTCAGCTCTTTCTTCACAAAAGTGACAATGTTGTCCTCCAGCAGCTGGAACAGAAAACTATATGAATGACACAATCCAAGTAAAACCATGGAGCCAAACATCAGATCCCTGTTGGACAGACTGACAATCCACTGGTCTAAAAAGTGCAGCATGAACATTATTGTGGACACAACAGATGGAAAAGTAGTAGTTGTACATGTACAGACCATAAATATGGAGTCCAGGTGTGTTTGATGCTGCTGGGGAGACTGACCACTGGAAACCTCTGAGCTCTGCTGGTCCACTCTGTGGAGAAATCGGGAAGAATGAGCCGCTTCTATTAAATAAAGTAACATAACAAAACAAGACAAAACAAAACTACAAAGTAAGCAAAAATTGAGTGACAAGAGCAGGCCACCCAACAAGGCGGCAAGCCGCTTGTCTTTAAGGGAGGCCAGGGTTTTATAGGAAGTAGGACACTGGGCCCAGGTGCCCTAAACAACCTTAATTGGCTCCACCTGCAGGTACCTGCAAGTAGAACATACAATTGCTTGATGGGCCAGAGGGAAATCAGACCCCCCTCCAAAATAACAGGGCCCCAAAGAGAATTCCGACTGCAGAATAACTACATTTAACACTTTTACTCCAAATAAGTGTGCATACATTACCCAAACTGTTTAGCTAAAATCACAATACCTGGTCCATAGGTGACATTCCAAGGCCCAACATCCCCTGGACACATTCTCATCTCAGCAACCGGTGCACCTAGGAAGCAATTTAAGAGGCCAGGAAGAGGCAAGGGGAGTACCAACGTAAGCACACTTTTAGACCTGGTCACTTACAGGGGACTCTGGAAAATGCATCTGCCACCATGTTGTCAGAACCCTTCACATAACGGATATAAAGACAATAGGACTGTAAAACCAATGACCACCTGATCAACCTCTGATTCAGACACTGCAGAGAGTTCAGAAAAGTCAGTGGATTATGGTCGTTGTAAACAACTACAGGAAACTGTTGCAGCTAACATACACATCAAAGTGTTTTAAAGCCATGATCAAAGCCAATGTCTCCTTTTCAATCACTGAGTAATTTAACAGGTTATAGTTGAATTAAAAAAAAAAACAAAAAAAAAAACACTGACAGCTTTATCTATGCCAAGATCATCTGCTGCATGAGGACAACTCAAGCCCCCACCTGGCTGGCAACAACATACAGTTTGAAAAATTTGTCAAAATGCGGAGAGCACAAAACTGGAGCAGAACAGAGGAGTGTTTTAACCTGATCAAAAGTTTTCTGACAAGCAGGGGACCAAATGAATTTCTCTATTCCCCTAAGCAAATCCGTGAATGGTGCCACCATGGTAGAGAAGTTCCTACAGAAACTTCTGTAATAACCAACAAGGCCCAGAAAACACATCAGTTCCTTTTTAGTAGCTGGAACTGGACTGTTCTACAACCTGAACTTTGGCTCTCACTGGGTGAACTTGTCCTTGCCCCACTACTCGGGCGAGGTAAGTCACTGTTGCCCTCGCAAACTCACACTTCGCCAGGTTGACAGTAAGTCTTGTTTCCGCCAATCAAGCGAACAGTTCTCTGACGCATTTCAAGTGAGTCTCCCAAGTATCAGAAAACACAAGCACATCATCCAAATACACTATCTAGCCCTGCATGTCCCCTAATACGCGACTCATCAAGAGCTGGAACCTAACAGGAGCATTGCAGAGCCCAAAAGGCATGACAGTGTAGGAGTAAAGACCAGTTGGTGCAACAAAGGCAGTGATCTCTGGTGCAGGCTGGGAAAGAGGAACCTTACATTACCAAAATAATTGGATGTAATAATTGTTTTGAGACTTGTTTTGTTTAAATTAATGTTAATCAACACCTGGACACAGTTTGCACCATTGTACATTAATACAGAAGTTTTTTGATGAAAGGAAGCTATGAGCCGTACATTTGATACCTATGCAGGACAGAAGTAAATCAGTCAAACAAACTGCCCTGATAAGACTGAATGACAATAGAAAAAGCTTTATAGAGTTTGAGCAAAAAATATATAATTGCATCAAATAAATGAATAAATAAAGACACCATTAAAATGTGTGCAACAGCAACATTTAAAAAGCTATTAAATGCACAAGATGGGAAAAAATACTTAATTCATAAAAAATGCAGGGGTCCCAGAGATGAAATATGGTGAGCAGCCAGTTGTCCTGTCTTATGCCTTGTGCTTGTGAAGCTGTTATTTTGTTTCTCCAAAGTAGAAATCTGTGCAGACTGTATGTCTGTACACAACAAACCTCAGCTTTCTAGCTATGGTTGGTTGAGATGGGTGAATCCATCAGGTCTACCGTGGTTCAGTGAGTAACATCCCAGTGGTCAAAGGTTTTCAGTGACGGAAAGAACATTCAAGCTCAAGTATTATTATTGAGAATAGAACTTTTGTTGTATAGGAATCAGCTGTTAAGGACGTAAGTGCCCATTTCCAGTAAGTTTCTGATAAGTTGAGAATCTCTGGAAACGAGTGCGGATGGCAGTGGATCAGTTGCAACAGCAGTTGTCCACATACCAGAGGATCAGGAGGTCAACACCTGTTACTCCCTGGGAAAGACACTTGGCTAAAGCAGAGGGAGGAGTTTATATATGTGGGTTGAGTAGAAACATGGTCAGAAAGCGGCCATTTAATGTGACGGAAGAGATTGAGAAGTCATTTTTATTCTGGTTTGATTGGAAATAATGAATGAAAGACATTTATTCATATTCATGTGTAATTTGGGTGTAACGTTCTGGGCCATGTTGTCCACAGACCTCAGAATTTTAAATCTAGTAAAGAGGGCTTTGGAATTGTTGGAACTAGATTGGGTAACGTGTGATCAGGAAGTGGCCTGGGATATGCTTACAGCATCTTTGTCTTTTGTTCCCTTAATGTTTTGTAATGTAGACTTACTTTCCCAGTGGTGAATGTTTTCTGAAATTAAATGGTTGCTCCATGGAGTGACTACTCTTGATGGACACACAGCTGGGCTCAGGTCCAGCTTCAAGGACAGCTAATGCCACATCAACACTGGTACAGAGAAAAGACAAACCGAGACAAAAATTCACTTTGGTTTTAAACCACAAACACTGCAGGATTATTAGAAAATGATAAACTGAGTGATGGACCTGTTTAGACTGTTTACCAATCTTGACTGGATGCTCCTATGATTACTGTCCTTGATTCATATTAGATCTTGAATTGGATGCGATGAGGGATGTGGTCATCAAGAGTGAGGCTAAAGAGGTTTGGATGTATTGGAGTTTATGGGGAGTTGTCAGAGTGACTTAACCTGCCCATTGCCCATCGCATAGTCAAGAGCCAGTATTCAGTCCACAAACTTTAATGTAGAAATCACAAATAGCAAATGTATTTTCTTCACTTCTCTAGCAACAACTTGAATCATTTATTCCCGGTGCCCCTTTCATACTGGGTTTTGGTACCCGACTCTAGATCAGACCCTAACTTTCTGAATTTGCTGCCCAATTTCTCAAACAGGCAATAGTTATACCTCGTCTTCACTACTGCATAGTTATTTCAATTTGCTGAGTTCAAACTGTATGTTGACTAAAACTAAACTGAAAAAAGATTGTTTAGAGGTTACTGATGAATTAAGTTGGCTGTAAAACTCCCTGTAGGTGTACTGACAGTATGTAAAGTAAAGATCTGACTATGACCAGTTTGGATCGATGAGGATCCCTCAGCTGCACAGAGGTTCAAAATGTTTCAGCCTGAAATCCAAACTGTCATCTTCACATCTTTTCTTAACTGTCACATACTGGATGACACTTTCTACCTGCAAAATAAATGATGTTTTAATGTGAAGTTTTTGTTGATGGTATTTAGAAGTTAATGTTTGCTGTTAATGTTTCCGTTAATGTTTTGTAATGTTGCAGAAATTGTAAAGTAACTTGAAGCGCACTTACTTTCCCAGTAGTGAACAGTTTCTGAAATACAACGGTTGCTCTATAGAGCGACCGCTCTTGATGGACACACAGCTGGGTTCAGGTCCAGGTCCAGCAGAGTCTGGTCTGTGCAGCTTCTCTGGTCTTGAACACAACACAGACAGAGGTCAGAGTGTGAATAATGATGATGATTCGTTAATGATTTTAAACAAATCAGATTCCACTGACAAGAGCTGAAACGTGAAAGTTAAATATTGTTGGCCCAGAATCTATGAGTATGTAAAGTAAAGCTCTATGGAAGGTGAATTTATCAATATGACAAAAAATAAATTATTAGTTACAAATACTGATGTTGGCATATTTTCAGTGTCAATGCCAACGACTAATTATGGAAGCTCTTTATTACAAACTGAGCTGTAAATGTATGATGGATAAAAAACTGCTGTCTTTCTGTCAGTTTAAATATATTACATTCCATCAGTAGACTGTCTGAAATGAAGAGGATGCTCCATTGACCAGCCACTCTTCATGGACACACAGCTGGGTTCAGGTCCAGGTCCAGCAGAGTCTGGTCTGTGCAGCTTCTCTGGTCTTGAACACAACACAGACAGAGGTCAGAGTGTGAATAATGATGGTGGAGTGATTGTTGGTGCTGAGCTCTGACATGGAGAAGAGTCATGGACAGTTAGAGATCCTCATCTCACCTCTGAGCTTTGGTCTGACTCTCAGGTTCCCCACACCGAGGTTTTTTACTGGGAGGGTCTCCCTCCTCTCTGTCCTCACACTGATCCATGCTTCTGAATTCACACACACATTCTACCTTCCTGTGGAGAGAAAACACACATCCTTCATCTGCTGCTCCACGTCAATCATCAGTCTGAGATGGAGGCACCAAGATAAACACCAGCACACACACGATGCAAGACATTCACTGCCAAACACAAGGACTGAGGATCATAGACTTAATCATCACAATCTCTATGTCCACAGCATCTACTGTTCTGTAAATGCAACATGTGGGACTTTCCTCTTTCAAGTTCCCACATGACCTGGAGCAGAACTGTGATGCACATTAAGACATGTGGACAGAATTCTTTTCTTTATTTTACTTAACAGTGACCTTCAACAGTTATGTGCAGTAGGACTGTATATAAATAGTAATTGTTTACTGGTTTCAAACAGAGGCTGTGTATGTGGACATACAGTTAGGTGAAAAAATTTGTATCACTTATTTTGAAATGTTAGAAAAAGTAAAACAAAGAATATTTTTCATCAACATGTTTAATACACATTCAGCTACTACAAATCTTCTTTTATCGCAAATGAGTTAAGCTTTTTTTTAAATTAATTTATAAAGAAGGATGCAAACTTTTGCACTTTTCTTTTTTTTTTGTCCTTTCAGCTTATCCCGTGAGTTCAGGGTTGCCACAGCGGATTATGTTTGTTTGGCCCTTCCTGATGCAACCCTCCCCAATTTCTACCAGGCTTGGACCGGCACTGCACAGCTGGGGAGTTCAGCGTCTTACCCAGAGACACGACAAATATCGAACCACTGACCCTGTGGTCCGTGGACGACTGCCTTACCTACTGAGCTATAGCCGCCACACAATTTTTAAATTTTCATATTTTACCATAATCCGCACACTCCTTTTTTTGTACTAGTGGAACGGGCAGGAGAATTTTTAGACTGCAGTATTACTATTTCAAGGACCTGAATATTTTTTCACCTTCAAATGAGAACTTTCATATACACAATCTAAACACAAGTAGCATAATGTTTACATTTTAAACTTCTCGATAAATCCAAAGTTGCACCTGTGGCCAACACCAAATGTGCATTAAACCCTATCAACCAACCAAACACAGAGACAGAGCAGCATCACACACTAATGTAACATCAGAGACAGAAAATGTCAGTGGTTTCCTGTCAGCAGCACCGTTTTCCTGTAGCTGCTCCCATCAGGTTCTATGGTCTGACTCAGCAGCACCTTCATACCTGAACCCCATCATCCAGGTTTAAAAGGCTTTTCTCCCACGGGGCTCTGCCGACAAACTGCTGAAAGCAATCACACTAATAACCTTTATGTAAAGTTATATTGAAATTACAGTGAATTACATTTACTTTGACGCAGGAAGGTAGAGCGGTTCTCCCCCAATCTCGCAGTTGCTGGTTCGATCCCCGGCTCCACCAATCATATGTCGAAGTGTCCTTGGGCAAGATACTGAACCCCAATTTAGTTGCTGCCGGTGAGTGTTGGTGTGTGAGTGTGAATGGGTGAATAAGAAGCAGTGTATAGATTTGAGTACTAATAGGTAGAAAAGCGCTATATACCGTAAATGCAGACCATTTATTGACGGTAATGAAAAAGGCGGAAGTACTGGAACGGAGCTACCTCTCTGGCCCAGTGTTTTTTATCTTACTGTAAACTCAAAAACTACTATTATCCTCTGAACTCCCTCCACAGTGTCTCCTTTGGTTCCTGACAAAGACGGTTTGAGCTGTGGTCCAGCGGATGTCCGGCCGAGCTCAGACCGCATTTACTGTCTCAGACAGCGGGAGAGCAGCGGCTCATCTCCGTCTCCTCCACAGACTGATTCAGGCAGGAAAAGCTGCTTCAGGCCTCAGTAACAAGGACTCTGTTTTTGCCTACTGACCATCAGCTGACTCAAATTTTCTTCTCCTGTTTCTAACATGGCGGTTGTTTGTCTGCTTCGCTCCTAGTTCACAGTTGAAGCTGTGATTCTATGAACGTGTACAATTCAACAGCAGATTTCTACAGTAACTAAACCAACAACGACTAATGTTCACGAGTGAAACATTAAAGTACGTTTTCTTACCTTCAGACGGAGGTTTGGATGAAGAAAACGCTCTGCGTCACAAACTTCCGTAAAAGTGAAACTAAACATTGATGGTCTTTGTCAACGTGGTTAATTAGTGAGCGTGCAGCATGTCATTCTTTGTTAAAACTACAAAAAAAGGCAGCGGCTATAAGACCCAACAGATTCTCTTCTTTCTCTTTTTTTCTACTTCAGATAAGAAATCCCATCGTATAAGGAAATAAAATGTAAAGTACTCCTCAGGCCCATATGTGAGGATTTGACAAACACTAAGTTCTTTTCTGAACAGTAAATGAGGTAGAATAACAGGACAGTAGAGGGCAGCGTTACACCCTGTAATGTACAGGATGCCGGAAATGGATTAGCAGACGAAGAAGACGAAGACTCCTCCTCTTCCTATGTTCAGTTTAGTTTTACTTTAACTGAACATTGTGACGCAGCATTTTCCCACCTTTTTAAGCGCAGGTAAGTGACATGTTTTCAGTGTTTTACCGTTTAACGTTAGCGCCGCTAACTCTTGCTACTTGTTCCACCGCATTTAATAGAAAACCGCGGTTCGGTTGTTAAATCAACTCCGACTGTGATCGAACCCAAACAACTGGATTTGTTAAAGTCACTGGTCGTTACCTTCGGTTTTGTTATTTTGACCATTTGCTTCACTGGTAACGAGGCTCTGCGAATAGTAAGTCACAGGCAACGTTCTACTGACCGAGAACCTGGTGTTAGGACACAAACTGAACTTTATCACGTTCTTCCGGTTTAACCGGTTTTATATTATCTAGTGACATCAGCGTGAGTGAGGCTGTGATAGGAAGTAAAGACGACTGTGACGAGGCCTGTTAAAGACTCCGCAAACATATCACATGTCCCTAATTCAAGTGGATTTAACAAATGAAGAACATTTAGCAGAATAAAAGGAAGTACTAAGAGCAGTACAAGTGTATGGAATTAAAAAGCAGGCATATGATTGCAGTCAGAGGAGGCTTAAATTAAAGAAGTGCATATATATTTTAACATACATCTTACTTGCTATATTATTGGACTTAATTTTTTTTAGTGCTAAAAAAAAGTTTAAAGTCATTGACAAAAAAAAGGAGGGTTTGCTCTACTCCATTTGCAACAGTGTATATGCTATTTCCCCATAAGGACAGCTGTGTTAACCATGTCCGAAACAGATGCATTCAAATTGTCCATATTGTGATCTGCATTACATAATTACTATGTTTGTTTACTGTTTGAGCTTTTTGCTTCAAATTCCGACATTTCCTACACGACCTGTGTACTATTAGTTTTGGTGTGTGACTCTGTATCTTTGACAATAGTGAGCATTAAACCTTGGTCTAAAAACCAGAGCTGCTCTTTCGCTTTTTCTGTTGAGATAATCTGTGTGATTTTGGTGAAGTTGAATGATGTAAATACAGCCACACCTGCATAAATTTCCATTCATTCATCTACTGTTCTAGAATGCTGCATAATAGACCTCTATTAGCCTGAAACAGTGGTTTAGAGGGTCCTGGCTTAGATGGAACTGCTTAAATTGGACCAGGTGTGTTTTTTTTTTTTTGTTTGTTTTTTGTTTGTTTTTTTGCATTTAAAAAGCTTATACAATTTCTAAACATTTTTTAATTTTAATCCCAGGTCCCGGCTATATGCCGAAGTGTCTCTGGGCAAGACACTGAGCCCCTAACAGCCTATTCCCCTCCCCAGCTGTGCAGTGCCGATCCCAAAAGCCCGGTAGAAATTGGGGAGGGTTGCGTCAGGAAAGGCATCCGGCGTAAAAACGGTGCCAAATCAACATGCGGACAATGATCCGCTGTGGTGACCCTGAACTTATGAGATAAGCTGAAAGGAACAAAAAATGACAAAAAACCCCTAGAATATTGTTTGATAAATGTTGATCAGAAAATAACTTAAATTTTGGTTTAAAATTATTTTCTATATAATTTGGCAGCGCTTTTAAAATCTGTGGGCTAAATAATATACGGCATACTACCTGCTATTGTCATGATGTTAATTAATACATTTGTTTATTTATTTTTAATTAATTATACAACTTAATTATTAATAAATAAGATTCATGTACTGAATCTTTGTGCCCCCTTAATTTCTGGCCCAACTTGTGACGAGGCCACGCACGTTTCATAAATCAGCATATTTTTATAATTGATTACGTCGACATGTTGCACTATCCCTACTCTTTTACTGCATCCACTATTCCCTCTCCCTTTCCACTAATAATCCCAATCAGCAGTCTGCATGAACCAGTCGGCCAATAGCTGTCAAACTTTAAATCTGGTCCCCTCTGGGCTGTTAGCTGTCATTTCAGTGTTGGGTCGAAGTAAACCTCCTCCACAGCTTACATATTCTCCATCCACATCTTGAGCCTCTTCTTTACCACCAATACCACCAGTGTCTAGTCTACTTCAGAGGTTGTTCGTGTTCCATTCATAATCTTACATCACTTTTCAAAGCAGCGTAATCAGGATGGAATGTAATTACCAAAGACTCTAATCACTAAAGACTCCTTTCACTTCTCTTGTACACATCGTGGCAGTAAACCACCTAACAATAGTTTTATTAGTGTGATTGCTGACACTCTTGTTGTTTCCAGTATTTAATTTTATTATTATTATTATTCAGATTCAGATTCACTAACGTGATGAAACTTTGTGGACAGCTGCTCCATGATGAAATGCTTTACATGTTACAGTGTTGCCTATATTGCTCCGCTGGGCGAACTGCAAATGATTTTTATTTTTATTGTTCGAGTGTTGTCGCTTCTACAATGTTCAGATCTGCAGATTTGGCAATGGCTGCAGCAGCTGGCTTTCAGCAATCACACACATTTTCTGTAGGAAATGCCCATTCTAGTTGCATTTAAATTTTTTCATTGTTACAGATATCAGTAAAAAGTGGTGTCTTACTTGATGCACTAACAAGTGCAGAGATACCTGCATGTAGCGCCTGTTAATGTTAAAACCCCAGTTAATTTTTATATATGTTTTCCCCCTTGTTGATTAATTAATCAAAACAACAGGAATTATTTTAACGACTCTTAATCCCTAATTTCAGGATCATGTTTTCAGCCAAAAAATTTTGAATGCTGGATAGCTTCTAAATTTCACACCAGGGATCAATAAAGTGTGATAATAATTGTGTATTTTGTTTTATTAATCTTATTATGAATAGTAACTATAGTTATCAATGAATGTAGTGGAGTAAAGGTAAAATGTTTGCCTATGAAGTGTAGTAAAATTAAAGTGCTAAATAGGAAATACTCAAGTAGAATTACACCAAAGTAAATAAAGTTACTTTCTATCACCGCAACACAATGCTGGTTATACACAGAATTGTGATCAGGATGACAGAAATGCATGTCAGAACATCTAAAGCCAACCTAATGCTCAGAGTCAGACTGTAAAAAAAAAAAGTAGAATATTAAAAATAATCTCTAATTACACACATACATACACACACACAAACTCCCCACTCACTCCTACTTGGGGACGGTCTTATTCCTTCCTTCAAGCTTTGATCCTTTATCAGAGGCCTGGGAGCTTAAGGGTCCTGTGCAGTATCTTAGCTGTTCCTAGGATTGAACACTTCTGGACAGACATCTCATATGTTGTTCCTGGAATCTGCTGGAACCACTCTCCCAGTTTGGGGATCACAGCCCCCAGTGTTCCTATTACCACGAGTAGCACTTGTGCCTTCACCTTCCACGTCAAGGATCTTAGCTTGGTCATTCTCAACCATATATATTCCTTCTGCCCCTTTCACCTCTCTCTCTTCTTCCTTTTTCAGCCTCTCCTCTCTTCATTAAATTCATTTGACTGCTGTGATTTAGAGAAAAAGATTAATATTTTGTCTGAATGTCCTCTGGTTTCCTCTTCTGAGATTGTACTATGCTCAAGTTGGCTTTAATACCAGCTTTTTTACTCACATTAGTTGCATTGAGAGAAGTCTGACTGTCTCTGTGATGATTTATTAGTGATCACTTATGTTAAACTATTATTACAACACTGATTAATAAAACATCATGTGTAACATATGAAAAGTGGAAAACAAGAGACTCATTTAGTGAATAAACAGAGAATAAACAATGGCCAAATCCTTTAGACACTGGGATGTTTTGCAGCAGTTTTATATCCAGCTGATGCAAAGATGCAGGTTTTTAGATTTTTACATAACTGATCACACATCACAGGCATTATAGTTACTTTAGTTATCATTTTACATTGTATCTTATTCTTCAGATGAGTTAAGCTGGAGGTGTTTGCAGAACATACAGAGGTGAGGACACATGGCTTGTACATCCCAGTCTGCTTTGGATTACATCAAGAGGGCCAGACTTCACCTAGTGAGAGAATTACAGAATCTCTCAGTGATCGTGGAAAATCTGTACCAGCAAAGAGTTCTCAGTGATGAAGAGGTCAGTAAAATACAGGCAGAGGTATATGACTATAATAAGACCAGGAGAATACTGGACTCAGTCATGAAAAATGGGGAAGAAGCCTGCTATAAGTTCCTCAGGATTATTGACATGATGAGGAAGAGGGCAATTGGGAGGCCATCTCTCCTCCCTGACCAAAAAACTTTCATTTCAACTGAGACCAAGAAATTTGACCTTCACCACTGGATCAGCTGCTTTTCTTTTAAGGAAGAGACAAAGATGGAAACAAACTACTTACAAGGTATTTGGAAGCAGAATCCTGATTCATAACATCTTATACTTATTATTTTTTACAAAGTACATTTAAGTGGGTTTCGCATTTGTACAGATGATTAAAAGATGTCCCTCTTCAAAACTTACTGTACCCCACTCAGTACAGTGCATTTGTGTTGGTTTTATAGTTAAGAGAAAATGAAAACACTTCAGGTGGCACATAACGATGACTTTAGAATATTTTTACGGCTCTGAGTATGTATTGTAGCTAGTGTCTAACAATGTTCCTACTTTCTATGCAATGCACAGGAATTTTATGTATCAAATGATTGAGCCTTTGAAAAGTGGAAAACATTGGAAGAAATGCTGCTATATAATAACTGACATTATGAAACAGGGACAAACTCACAACTGTTAATTTCACAAGTTTGCATACAGAGCAGTACAATTGTCAGATAGTTTAACCTCTGATCAGCTCAGAACTATAAATCAAATCAAGTCCTTATTGTGAAGTTTACGAGCAGACTGGATTTATAAAACTTAGCTGTAGGTTGTACGTTTACTGCTGTTTAAACACATAGGACAATGTCTGAATGTCAAGCTTATCCCCCATTTCATCTTGATTGGGATGAGATCTGTTTTTTTGGACCAATTACAAACCACCTTTATGTATGGAGACTTCATCATATTTTGCATTGCTGGTTTTAGGTGGCATTTTAACATTTTTTTTGGTATTTATGTATTTTATTTCAGGTTCAAAGCAGAGTTACAGATATCAGGACTATCTGAAGTCAAAAGCTCTAAAAATATCACGTGACTTTTGGATGGCCAGCAAGAATCTGTTTGAAGAAAACAAGCCTGATCTGTCGTACACTTCCCTTGTGTTAGACACACAAAAGAACATTTCTCCATCTAAAATAAAGATTTTAAAGAGCAAGAAAAGCAGGATGAGTCGCCCTAAAAAGTTGAAGACCTATGTCCCTGAGGACAAACCAGAAATTTCCCCCAGTGACCTTCTGAAAACAGATAAAAACATACTGTTGGTTGGTAAACCTGGAATTGGAAAGACAGCACTTTCTCTTGAAATGTTCAAAGTCTGGGCAGAAAGAGACAACGAGGAGCTAGATTACATGTTTTACTTTGACATGAGACAAATGTCTGAAACCCCAAAGAACTTGGAGGATCTTCTTTTTAATGTGTTTAGTGAACCAGGTGAAGGCAAAGAAGAGGTCTTACAGGATATAAAGAACAATGTCACAATCATTTTTGATGGAGTCACAGATCTCTCTTCATCAGTGGTGAAGAAGCTTGTGGACAAAGACCTGCTACCTGATGCAAAGATCATCATAACGTGCAGACCAGAGGATGAAGAAGACTTCTTTCATTGGGACTTTCTCAGAGTGGAAGTGAAAGGCTTCAGTGAAAAGACCATCAAAACATATTTATCTGCAACGCTGGGTGAAGAACAGAAGAAAGTTTCGAGCAACCTGGAGTTGTTGACTCTTTGCCACGTCCCGATGTACGCGCTGATGGTGGCTGCCTGTTTTTCATCCCAACAGTCTGCACAGCCATGTACTGTCACTGAAATATACATTAACATTGTTCGTTTAAGCCTTCAGATGAACAGCAACAGATCAAAAACCAAAGACCTAAACTCCTTCATCACTAACAAGAGTGAGGAAATACTGTCTTTGGCTCAGGTTGCTTTTCTTGCAACTGAAGGAAAAACTGTGAATCTGACTAAACTGCCTTGTGAAGACATTTGTGTCCTTTCCTTCCTAAAAAGTCTTGTTGTCAAAGTTGCACATACTGAGACAATAACCAGATATGCTTTTCTCCACTACACAATTCAGGAGTTTTTTGCTGCAGTGTGGCTCTTGAAGAATCCTGATAAAATCAAGGAGGTTTTTCAGCAGTGTCTCACTGAGGACAAGAAACACATGAAACATTTGATCCCCTTCATGTGTCGATTGTTGAATGAGAAGAGCCCAACTTTAATGAAGTGTCTGATTCCAGCTCAGGAGCTCAAGACTACATCCAACTGGTTCTTCAAGGAAGCGATAAACACGTTTTTCTCTTGTCTGTGTGAGGAAGAGGACACTGAGGACAGTGGCCCTGATGTTGACATATTGTTCCTATGCCAGTGTTTGTACGAGTCCCAGTGTCCTGAAGCATGTATCTACTTTCTGGAGAAACTGGAATACCACCTGGATCTCAGTGAAAAGACTCTAGATCTTTACCCCTGCTGTGCTGTGTCCTATGTGATCACACAGTCCAAGGAGAAGAAAATACGGCTGAACCTCGAGGACGTAAAAGTCTCAGATAAAGGAATGAGTGGACTATTTGGATGCCTTCAAAATGTCCAATGGTATGCGGAGCAGAATGTAAAATATTTCTTCATCTTAACATCATTTAAAAGCTGTGGCACCTTGTTGATTCCTTATTGTAATGTTCAGAATGCTGTAGTCGTCTCCCATTTGTCTCCCATTTGTAGGTGTGACCCTCTGCCACGGCAGCTTTGGAAGATTTTCCTTCTCAGTGAAGAGCAGATGGATCACATGAGCTTACTCAGACTTGATGGAAACCAGTTGCACCTTCCAGTTGTGGGTAGAAGGCAGCTGTTTGAAAGAGCTGTTAAAGTAATGAAGAAGATTACTACTAAGGTTAACGTCTGTCTCTACTGGGACAGGGAAGCTCCTGACTACCAAGATCTGTGTGAGTCCCTCTTAGAGGCTTTGCCGAACATCAGCTCACTCAGGTATGTAACTTCTTGTTTACTGCTTATTCCACATATTTTAAGTTTTATTGTTTTGTAAAAACATAATTGTTTGGTTTTTTAATCATCACTTTACAAAAATGTGCGAAAAACACGTTGAATTAAGTGTGAATAAGAAAAATACTTTACCTGGGTCATGCATTCACACACCACATGCAAAAATTTGACCTATCAGATTTTTTTTACATTTTCAATTTAGTTTTAGAAAAGGAAAAATGAAAGAACAAGCCATAAACAAATTTACATCAAATCTCTTCAAATACTTTAAGGTTCACAGCATAATGCATTTGCACTTTCCCTCCTTCCCACAGTCACCAAATAGCTCATTACTGAACATTGTTATGGCCCAACTCAAAGCTTCTGGCTCAGTCTCAGTTTTCTATAACCTCTTTTCATCATTTGATAATTAACTCTCTTTCGGATTAAAAGCGAATGGGAGAAGGAGCTGCAGTTAACCTTATCAGAAGACCCTTAGTTAAGGTGAACTCATCCTATTGAGGTACTAGAAGGTACTGCATAAAAAAATCACAAATACGTCACAAAAGTCAAAGAATGTGAAACAACAAAAGCCACACAGCTAAAATCTGACTCATATCCAGCTGTGCTGCTGTTATACGAAACACACTGTTCAATATGAATTTGTTTACTGTCACACAGGTTCAGGATGACCTACAGAGATCCAGGAGTAAAGGACCAGGAACAACACCATGGGACAGTGGAGATGGAGAAAAAGAAACTATCAATGGATTTATGTCGGAAAGCAGCACTTCAAAGAGTAGAAAGTTTTCATAGTGTGGTGGATAAGCTCATCTCGTTGTTTTCTTTTAACAGTAGCTTACATACCATCCTCCTTGATTTGTACGAGCATTTCAAGAGTGAAGGATGTTCAAGTGTCCTTCCATCATTACAGTCAGTTTTCCAGTCAGGTCCTAGAGTCTGGTCCATAAACCTCTCAGAGAGAAAGACCTCCATCCTCCTGGAAGTGCTGAAACTACAACCAGAGAAGAAACCAGTGGAGCTGACAGGATGGTCAGATGAAGAGAGTGAAGTGAGGAGTTTCCTACAGTGTCTGCCTTATATCTCACAGCTCAGGTAAATGATTGTCCTTCATATCAGTTCGGATTTTATTTAAACCATATTCAGTGTTTTTGTTGATATTTAAACATAATTTAAGCAGAATGCATTCGACAAACCAGTCTGGATAAAAGCTTTAGTTTTTCTTGAATAAAATCATGTTTTGGTAATCCTTGTGTTTTCAGTTTCATGCCTCAACCATCAGATCCTTCAGAAGAAACAAGGTTCTTTGCGAATCTGTTCTGTGCAGCAACAGAGAGAGAACAGCAGACAGGAGAGAAGATAGTGGAGCTGTTATCATCAGTCTGCACATATCAAACATCTTCTCTGAAATCCAAATGGTGTGACTTCCTCATTGATCTGTACTCAGAGACTAAAACAGGTCTGAGAGTTCTTCCATCATTACTGTCAGTTTTCCAGTCAGCTCCTAGAGTCTGGTCCATAAACCTCTCAGAGAGAAAGACCTCCATCCTCCTGGAAGTGCTGAAACTACAACCAGAGAAGAAACCAGTGAATCTTACAGGATGGTCAGATGAAGAGAGTGAAGTGAGGAGTTTCCTACAGTGTCTGCCTTATATCTCACAGCTCAGGTAAATGATTGTAGTGAACATTTGTGGAGCGGTGTTCTCACATCGACACCACCTCACTGTTAGTTTGAAAGTTTAAAATGTGTTCAGCTGATGTGTCCACATAAACATCACATCATGGAGTGTAGTTTTAATGGTTTTTACTCAGTGATGCTTTTGACCACACGTATATAGATTAAGATTCATCATTAACATGAGCAATTTGGAATCTGTCTGACAGATAAGATTTAAACCAATGCAACGTGGTTCCTTTAATCCCAAATCCATGTTCCAGTCTCTGTAATACAATGTTGTGGTCAATGGTGTCAAACGGGGCACCAAGGTCTAGTAGGACGAGTACAGACCCAAGTCCATTATCTTACGCCAAGAAAACGTCATTGGTGACTTACCAGTGCTGTTTCTGTATTATGATGAACTCTAAATCCTGACTGAAAGTCTTCATACAAATCATTCCTGTAAAAGGTGTTCACATAATTGTTTTGCAACTACTTTTTCAAGGATTTTAGAAATAAACAAAAGATTGGATATTGGACTGTAATTGGCTAAAACACCTGGCTCAAGAAGCAGTTTTTTGTAAGCAGAGGTTTGAATACAGCAACTTTATAGGTCTTTGTACATAACCAGTTGGTACATAACCAGTTTCTAAAGATAGCTTGATCCCTCTTAGACTGTATTTTACCCATAGATCTTGCTGAGCAAACTTTAACTATTGCTTCTTGTCAAAAGAAAAGCATTGAGCATTTTTCTGAAATTGTTTGTTTTTTGGCACAGATTGGTGAACCTCTGCCCACCTTTCCATTCTTTACATTATGACCCTGTTTCCTGGCTGCATTTTCTCTGCAGTAGACTGCAGGCAGGCAGGATTGTTTACCCAATTCAGTCAAACCTGTCCAGGTTTCAGTTAAAGTTAAATGAGCTTAGTCTCTTTCTCTCTCTCTCTCTCTCTCTCCCCCCTAAGAACCACGCTTCATCTTTTACTCATCCATGCACTGCCTAAACTGCTGAGAGTCCTACATCACGCACACTCCATAAATAATAGTGTTTTCTTTCTTGGTTTGACTGTTTGTTAGAAACCAATTCTTACAATTGGCATTTAATTGTCATTTCCCCTGCTTTGTTACAAGATTTGAGTCAGTTTGTGACAGTGTACAACATTTATCACATTTCTTAAAAGAAACATGCTACAAGAGTTATTTTAATGTGAAGAGATGTGGTGGAAGTCTCCTGTGACAGACTCAAACAGTACTGGTACAGGGTGGGTCGTTAAAAAGCTTAGAGGTCTTCACATATGAAGAGCAGGAAGCACAAAATGTGGGACCACAGAGCAGCAGATTGAAGAAGCACTTCTTTTTTGTAACATTTCGTCTGTGTCCTGATGACACAGACCAACAATTCACCGCCCACTCGTGCTATGTGAAGCTTAAACAGTCTTTGCAGTTCAGCTAACAGGCTGTAAACATTGTGGGGACCAGTGTCCTGGAGGACAGAGTGAATCAGTTAACTGGGAAGATGGAACATCTTAATCAGAAATAGTGAACTGTCAAATATAAGATCACAGTAAGTAGTTAGTTCTGAGTCCTTCAATTAGTCCACAATGATCTTACAGTGTCCTTTTAACTGTTCCCTTTATTGGGTTGTTAGTAACTACACATCTAGTTATCTGCACTACATTAACTTAAACTAAGCTACATTAACTAATTCAGTGCATGTTTGAGTTTTCTGAATTTTAAAAAATTAAATTTCACAGGAAATGGAAATGCTACAGGAGAATGTAATGTAGTCTTATCAAGTTGTTCTACTTGAGTGTGGAAGATGAGAACTTGCTGTAATTAACAGATGATAGAACAGGAAAAAAAAGCATTTATTGTGAAGTTTGTTTACAGATTCAGTTAGTTATTGGTGTTCACAAGTTTTGTTGAACTAAAAGAGAAAGACCTGCATTAACTACAATTGCCTGGAGTGGTCTTTCACACGTAACACCTTGCATCAGGAGATTGCCTGGGTCAATAGTGGAAAAACTCGGCTTGATTTCAGTGAGGGGCCAGCACATACGATCACAATTAGGGTGAGGGGGGACCCAAGCGAGGAGATTGTGAGAGGGACTGAACTAACAAAAGCATTTATTGGTAAGAATTCAATGACAGACAGAAATCGCTCCTAACAGGAGGGTACAAAGAAAAAGGCTCATGACAGGTAAAAGTCTAACACAAACTATCAACTTGACTGAACACTAGGGAAGTTTACTTAAAGAAAACAAGACGCCAAACAGACTTAATGTCGACAACAGGAGGGATACATAGTAACCAATCCAAACACTACAAAAAGGCTCAGGAATAAAATGAGACAAAGATGATAAACAAACCAAAATTAATACACAAGCCAAGGCTAAGGAAACTAATCAACAGAAGCACAACAAACCTCAGACCAAAAGTTGCTGGAAGACAGAGTCCAATACACAGGAGTCAGGATTGCTAGGATTATGTAGACCATGAGTTCAGATCATAGGCTGTAAAAGAGAAGATGATGGTCTGGCAGGGGACTGTGGGGAAGGCTGGACCTAAATAGTGAGGGGAACAGGTGCAAACAATAAAGAAAGATAACGAAAGGTAAAGCTAAAGAACAGGACTAGGAGCAGGAAGTGGGGAAAAAGGGGCTACAAAATAAAAGTCCAAAGAGAAAAAGTGTAAGTGGGGAGTCCCGACTTAAAACAATTAGGCTGTGAGAAACTGTGTTTTGTTAACAGCACTTAGGCAGATCCAGCCTAAGACTCCAAAGCCTAAGTAAAAGATGAAGACAGAAAAAACTAATGAGGTAGATCGGTGTCAGAATGTAGCCTCCAACTATAAATGTTTCACACAGAGTAGCTAACCTAAAGCCACTGTTTACATTTTAAGCTAGTGCTAACACGAGACTGGAATCCGTCCTCTCTGCTCTGGAATTGTCATCTTCTGTCAGGAAGATGCCATGTTGCCATCACAACAGTTAATATCAGTGATCCCCTAAAGTTTCTGTGTGAGCTTTCAGTTTGAAACATTGCACCCTGCACCACATTTTTATTTTTAAAGTGTAGTGAAACCTGGCATTTTAGGCCACCACTGCTTTATGCTCCACCACACGCTACACAGCCCTTCAGGTCGCTGTCACCAAATTACAATGAATAAGAAGTTAATAATAATCAAGCAGTAATGATTTTACTTCTCTGGTTATCATCAGGGCGAAACTCGCTGAAAACACTTGTCGAAGTGAGAATCTCTGCACTGCTGCCATAACTGATCAATGAGTCTGTGTGACAGGAGGCTTCACCACATTTTCTACATCAAGAAAAATGATGTTTCTGTGTATTTCTGTTAACATGTCTAAAAAATGCTCCAGACTGTTAACAGCAACATCAGCTCTATGCCAAATGGCTAATGAGAAGCTACATGACATAAAGAAAGAGTCAATAATGCCTGACACAAAGAGTATGAAGCTTGACAGAGGAAACATTCGTAGTTTTAACAGGCACTGGGGAGATAATGCAGACGTGAAAGGGAAACTTTATTTATGAATGATTCAAAACACTGGCAGACAAGAGAAACTTGGGTGGTAATTCTACTTTTCAGCAATGAGTAACTGCAGGCAGTGTTATGTACGAAATGGATCAATAATCAAGTCAAACGAGATGTGTGATCATGAGAAATATGGGAGTGAAAACAAAGGATTATGGGTGGAGCTGATGTTGATTGTGAGTGTGTGAGCCAGACATACTGTTACTGAGACGAATGTTTGAAATTAAATTACACGTCACATTGAAGTGAAGGTAAAGCTTTGGGAATTAACCTGTTTTTGTCAGATGAACCTTCATATTTAATTTTATAATATGCTCATTAGCAGATATTTGTTGGCTTGTAGAAAAAACACAAACCAATTGTACGTTTGTAGAACGGTGGGCCTTTGACTTTTTTTTTTTTTTTTTTTTTTTTTTTTTTGACATAACGGCAAATGTCTTTTTCTCGTTCCAGTGTTCGTCGCTGGTTTAGACTTTCAGATCAACCCAGGTTATTTGTGAATCTGCTCTGTGCAGCAGCAGAGAGAGAACATCAGACAGGAGAGAAGATACTGGAGCTGTTATCATCAGTCTGCACATATCAAACATTCCCTTTGGATGACAGACACATGAATGATGATGTTATAAAATATCAGTGTGTTTTCCTGTTGGATCTGTTCTTCCATGTGAAGGACTGTGAGACTAAAACAGGTCTGAGAGTTCTTCCATCATTACTGTCAGTTTTCCAGTCAGCTCCTACAGTCTGGTTCATAGACCTCTCAGAGAGAAAGACCTCCATCCTCCTGGAAGTGCTGAAACTACAACTACAGAAGAAACCAGTGAAGCTGACAGGATGGTCAGATGAAGAGAGTGAAGTGAGGAGTTTCCTACAGTGTCTCCCTTATATCTCACAGCTCAGGTAAATGGAACATGATTTAACTCTACAGTGAGTTATGCAAATGTTTTATGTTGCAGAAGTTCTAACATCATCTTACTAATGAAATGATTTGTAAGATTAGTAGAGTAATTTACTTAATTGGTAGTTTGATATTTTGTGTTTATGTATGATAAGTTTATAAAATAGGAGTCAAATTTAAACATCCCAACAGTTTCTAACCTAAAGTAGTTAATGTTAACTTCACCTTGATCAACTGTAGCATTACAATAGGGTGTGCTTGTTTTTTTTAGTAGCGGAGATCAGATATTCACAAAATGTTTCTTTCTCACTGTTCCAGTTTTCATCTTCAATCATCAAATCCTTCAGAAGAAACTAGGATCTTAGTGAATCTGTTCTGTGCAGCAGCAGAGAGAGAACAGCAGACAGGAGAGAAGATACTGGAGCTGTTATCATCAGTCTGCACATATGAACCATTTTTTTTAAATCACTCATACATGAATGATGATGTTATAAAACATCAGTCCGATTTCCTGTTGGATCTGTTCTCCCATGTGAAGGACTGTGAGACTAAAACAGGTCTGAGAGTTCTTCCATCATTACTGTCAGTTTTCCAGTCACTTCCTACAGTCTGGTTCATAAACCTCTCAGAGAGAAAGACCTCCATCTTCCTGGAAGTGCTGAAACTACAACCAGAGAAGAAACCAGTGAAGCTGACAGGAAGATCAGATGAAGAGAGTGAAGTGAGGAGTTTCCTACAGTGTCTGCCTTATATCTCACAGCTCAGGTAAATGGAACATGATTTAACTCTACAGTGAGTTATGCAAATGTTTTATGTTGCAGAAGTTCTAACATCATCTTACTAATGAAATGAGTTGTAAGATTAGTAATTTACTTAATTGTTAGTTTGATATTTTGTATTTGTGTATGATAAGTGTATAAAATAGGAGTCAAATTTAAACATCCCAACAGTTTCTAAACTAAAGTAGTTAATGTCAACTTCACCTTGATCAACTGTAGCATTATAATGGTGTGTGTGTGTGTGTGTGTGTGTGTGTGTGTGTGTGTGTGTTCTCAGACTGATGTTATTCCACTAAAGTCTAATATCAAACATACACTGACAGTAACTTCTTCATGAAGATCAGTGACCAAACACACAAAGCAAAGATAGAATGAAATGTGAAGAAGAATAAAAATGGAAGAATTCAGCCCTGCTAATAGAAAAACATGACGTTGAAACACAAATGTAATTCAGAGAATGATGTGAATCCAAAATAATAGTATCTTTAAAACAGTTACTGAAACCAAAGAGAAGTATGTTCAGCTGCCTCTTAGTTTCTAACTATAATGAACTTTACTGACCATGATAAGATTTGTACCAGTGAACAACAAATGAAGAGTTCAGACACCTTCAGTATGAATCATCATCATTTTGTGTCTCTACTCACACATGTAGTTCAACGTGATGGAAGTTTACACATCTGTCTTCTCCAGAGCAGGATGAAGCATTGCATGATGGGAATTGTTGTACAACTACTGGACATGATAATGACTTTTAGATGTTTTGCTTTGTAATATATTCATATATTGTTCATGTCTGGTAAAACTCATCCACCAAGTACAATTACATTTCATTTAATACAGGACATTTACAAGCTAATATCTGTTCATAGTGTGTGTTTGTTTTTTTAGTAGCTGAGATCAGATATTCACAAAATGTTTCTTTCTCACTGTTCCAGATTTGATCTTCAGTCATCAAATTGTTCAGAAACAACCAGGATCTTTGGGAATCTGCTCTGTGCAGCAGCAGAGAGAGAACAGCAGACAGGAGAGAAGATACTGGAGCTGTTATCATCAGTCTGCACATATGAACCATTCTTTTGGAATCACTCATACATGAATGATGGTGATAGAAAACATCAGTCTGATTTCCTGTTGGATCTGTTCTCCCATGTGAAGGACTATGAGACTAAAACAGGTCTGAGAGTTCTTCCATCATTACTGTCAGTTTTCCAGTCAGCTCCTAGAGTCTGGTTCATAAACCTCTCAGAGAGAAAGACCTCCATCCTCCTGGAAGTGCTGAAACTACAACCAGAGAAGAAACCAGTGAAGCTGACAGGATGGTCAGATGAAGAGAGTGAAGTGAGGAGTTTCCTACAGTGTCTGCCTTATATCTCACGGCTCAGGTAAATAGAACATGATTTAACTCTACAGTGAGTTATGCAAATGTTTTATGTTGCAGAAGTTCTAACATCATCTTACTAATGAAATGATTTGTAAGATTAGTTGAGTAATTTACTTAATTGGTAGTTTTATATTTTGTATTTGTGTATGATAAGTTTATAAAATAGTCAAATTTAAACATCCGAACATTTTCTAATCTAAAGTAGTTAATGTCAACTTCTCCTTGATCAACTGTAGCATTACAATAGGGTGTGCTTGTTTTTTTAGTAGCTGAGATCAGATATTCACAAAATGTTTCTTTCTCACTGTTCCAGTTTTGATCTTCAGTCATCAAATTGTTTAGAAGAAACCAGGATCTTTGTGAATCTGTACTGTGCAGCAGCAGAGAGAGAACAGCAGACAGGAGAGAAGATACTGGAGCTGTTATCATCAGTCTGCACATATGAACCATTCTTTTGGAATCACTCATACATGAATGATGGTGATAGAAAACATCAGTGTGATTTCCTGTTGGATCTGTTCTCCCATGTGAAGGACTGTGAGACTAAAACAGGTCTGAGAGTTCTTCCATCATTACTGTCAGTTTTCCAGTCAGCTCCTAGAGTCTGGTTCATAAACCTCTCAGAGAGAAAGACCTCCATCCTCCTGGAAGTGCTGAAACTACAACCAGAGAAGAAACCAGTGGAGCTGACAGGATGGTCAGATGAAGAGAGTGAAGTGAGGAGTTTCCTACAGTTTCTGCCTTATATCTCACAGCTCAGGTAAATGATTGTAGTGAACATTTGTGGAGCTGTGTTCTCACATCGACACCACCTCACTGTTAGTTTGAAAGTTAAAATGTGTTCAGCTGATGTGTCCACATCACATCATGGAGTGTAGTTTTAATGTCCTACATTTCCCAGAGTTCAGTAGGACCTAAAGGCAGCTTTCCTACAGAGAACTGCTCATCTCTCATTAACTGATACATGTTTACTTCACTAAGCTCCCAGTTTGTTCTGAACATTAACTGTTGTTATTGTGAAGCAGCAGAGACGATCGCACAGTGTTGATGATTAGAAGTTCAGTTGTTCCTCAGGAGCAGTGATTAACTGCTGTGTTTGTTTGTTTTTCTACTGTCCTGCAGCTTTGTTCTTGGTTTCTTAAATCTCAGATATGAAGCAGGAGATTTCCTGCATTAAAGAACAGCCACAAATGGCTCTTCCTGCCTAAACACATCAGGGTTTTAGAGTTTGAATAGAAACGTATTAGAAAACGTGTTCTGGTTTGTTTTGAAGACCATTGTGTCAAATGTTTTCAGTATTTGCACCAAATGAGCAAAGTTTGAATCCGATCTGAAAATCTGAATATGCTATTGGCTTATTTGTACTGTTGTGGGCTGCACCATAAATCCTCTCAGGGGGATAAAAGTGTTTTCTTTACCTCAACAATATGCTCACTCCAGAAATTGTTGTCACAAAGTTCCCTCCTGATTTGGTTGTGTCCACCAGAGGACTGGTCCCTGTCCTTGGAAGAACACGTTCAATCCTGTTACATCTTACCCAGGCCTGTTCTGTCTGAGTATAGGGAGCCCTCCAAAACATATTCTGCTGAACTGTTCACCCCAGTGTCACTTCATATATTAAACTAAATCTTTTCTCACACTGAAATTTAGTGAGATAAAGTTTCACCCCAAGTCTTGATTCTTACTGGGGGGTTAAAAAAAAAAACAAATACATGCTGACCCTCAGAGAAAAGGACTAGATGCTATGTCATCATTCTCATGATATGGAGGTTCCCAGTTAGGGATGGGAAAGGATTCTGGGGAAGCACTGTCCCTAAGTAAAGGAAGGCTTTGGATAGTCACTTGGTTTGAGATGGAGTGATCAGTGACACGCATTATTAGTCCACATGCACACGGAATAAGGCAACACCCCCACAGGGTCAGTGGATTAATGGCTATAACAACACCTGTGAAGAGGGACAGGATGAAGGTTTTCCATTTTCAAACCAGCCTGGGCTGGTGTCATCATAGCCACAATTTTTTTTTTTACAGTTCTTGTCACTCTTGTCACAGTCCCTCCAGGTCCTTTGTAACAGACCCATGTGGGCCTCTGTTGTTTGGGATGACGGTGCAACACGAGTCTCCAAACGTGGTGGAGACTCCTCCCTTGTCTGCAAGCAACATGTCAGTTGCCATTCTGTTCTCCCATGTCATCTGCAATGTTGCTGCCAACTGCTCAGCTGTACCTCCAATGGCATCAAGTGTGTGATTGATGAATCTCTGTTGGTTGTAATACAGGTAGTTGCTCCAATCAACATTCTTGTTGGTTGTGCATCACCAGCAAAGGGAGGAATCAAATCCTGCTGCAATCTGGTTACGAGTCTTGTATCCACTTGGGATTGGGAGAGAATGATGGATATTGCACTATGGCATTTTTGGAATAAAATGTCATTGGTGTCCCAGGTCGTCTGTCTGGAGGCTCGAATGCTGATGCAGTCAATCAGAAGAACTTTACTAACATTGTCTGATTGTGCTATAATTCATGAATCATCCTTAAGATTTCTGCAACCGTGGTGAAGAGAATAAATGTGCACAATCTGATATTCAGGTTCCACTCCTTCAGTTTGAGTGGGTGCTGTTACCGTGTGGGATTCTCCATCATTGGGCAGCAGATGTCACCTCTGTCACCTTCCTGTATTCACATTTGTTGGAGTTGTTGGAAGTTGAAGTCTAGTTCAAGCCCAATCATCGCTTCTCCCCCCTCACCGAGCTGAACAATTCAGAGGTCAAATTTGACCATCTGTGGCTTGTAGGTCGTCCTCCACAGTGATCGTCTCCTTGTCGAGTCGGTATGCATGTGGTTGTAGTTCCTTTTACTGTTCCGGTATGGGGATCCTCTTGCAGTGGCTGGTGTGGACCCACGCGACATGTCTCTCTCTCTCTCTCAAAGTTTATCTCTGGACGAATCCATGTCCTTTTTTTGTAGTGTTGCACCTAATGTCTTCATAAAGCTTTCCAGATACGCTTGATAGTGACTGCATGGTTTGCAGTTCAGTCTGTAGATTCAGTTCCTGAATTGAATTTCCTACCAATAGATTGTTTTGTTTATGTTAGTGTGTCACATTTAATAATCGATATTTAATCGACTTAAGGCGACAAGACAAGATCTATAGAGCTGCAACAAGAAAAATGTGCAATTAGTGTTGTGTCTGATGTCGTAAAAGTCCTTTGTCTGTTCGAATAACTTACGAATAACAACAAATGTAGTCAGTCTAAATAATCATTCATTCATAAACATTCATATCAATGGATAGTTTATAGGTTTCAGTAAGAGCTCTCAGCTCACCAGCGTGTGCAGACAAGTTAGAGGGTAGTTTTATCATGAACCTTCTGTAGCAGCTGCAAACTAAGAATCAAAGCCATCATAACTCTTATGTCAGAAATCAGAATTAGTGTGTTTGTGATATCAGGTCTGGAAGTACAGATGGTTTCTATTACCTCAGTGCAGTTATGAGGATCCATCATCCTCTGCAGGCAGCAGAGTAGCAGGGTTCAACATATAGAACATCTTTTCACAGCAATGTTGGACTTTTCAAGCAACATCTCAGAACAGCTAATCAAATGAGGTTGGGATAAAAAAGAAGGCATGTAACTGTCTTTCTGGTCAACAACTAGAGTATTGGGCAACACTTTTTCTTCAGGAGTTCACATTTTTTCATAAAGTGCAAACAACAACAACAAAAATATTAAACACAGCAAACACGAAAACTTCACACAGAGAACAATTTGTCTGAAAAATGTTGTTATGCCAAGAAAAGTCAACGTTTCTTTAGTCATCTGCTTTGGAATATTTTTGAATTGCGGCAAATTCAATTTTGTGACACTGTTTATCTTTGGGGCGATCACATGACCCAGATATGTCACTTTAGTCAAACTGCAGTTTAGAAAGAATCACTTCATGGCCATTGTCAACAAGATGTTTTAACAGTTGCACCATATACATTTTTTCCCTGCTAATCTAAACTGACAAATACAAAATGCAAATTAGCAAATCATCTACGTACTGTAGCAAACACAAAAAATTTGTTGGTACCAGAGAAAGAATGATTTGTAGATTTTTACTTAAGGTGCTGTGTGGCTGCATTCACCTCCTGTTAATTTGAACAAAGCACCACTCAATTGGTTGGTCCCCTATTTTTTTACCAAAAATATGGTAACACACACAAGAGAATTCTCACCTGAAATTATTACAGCTGCTGTTAACAGGGATTACTTATCAGAATGACAATGCTTTGTAAAATTATGCAGGTCCTACCTGGATTCTGTTCCTGAGTGTGTGCGTGTGTGGGTGGAGGTCACCCACCCACTATTGTATTTGTATCGCCTGATCTGGGGTCTGCTCCCCCAACTCTCCCATCCAGTCAGTCTTTTGTATATCTACAATCAGATTGACGAGGCCTCACAGGCTGCTCAGCCTTTAACCACTCAGCTCACAGCTAAGTTCACACAATGAGACAAGGAATGAGTCAATGAAAATGACCCTTAATAAGCTTTTTGCTTCTCATGTCTTTTAAGTCTTGAGATTGATCAACAGTTCTGGTTCCCTACTGGGAAGCAAATACTCAGATGTAGGCAGTTTATGGTTGGTGTCTATCTAACACATCAGTGGGAGACAGGATGTCTTGAGGGAAAACAAATGGTGAGTGTCCACTGATGAAGCACTGATGTATGATTTGACAGAATAGTAGTGAAGGAGAAACTGTGTTGCATTTTTTAAATTTCCCTCAGAATAACAACCTCCAAATTCAGAAAACTGATTGATACAGTTTATACTAGAAAAATATACTTTATATTTAAAATAATAATCAATACATTTATATATGATTTTCTACAAGACTTTATAATTTTTCTGATCAAATATCAGTGATGGATGCTGGATCAAACACTCATTCAGTGGCTCCTGTGACTCTGATACAGAAAGTAAAGTGACTGGAACTTAGTCGAATATTTGAGTGACTTAATTTTTCTGTAGCTTCACTGAAATGAAATTACACGTCACATGGAAGTGAAAGTAGAGCTTTGCAAATCTCCACTATGCTACAACATCAGTGTGTGAAGTTTGATAGTTTTACAGAATAATGGATGTTTAAACTTCTACTCCAGTATTTTGAGCTTTGAAGGAGATGGATTGAGAAAAAAAACTGAGGATTTACCATTGTAGCCTGATGTTTGTGGTTCCTTCAACATTTTAGAAGAATTTTAGTGAGTAAAGTAAAAACTCCATGTATGATTTATCCTGTTATTGTTGAATTTTACACTGATTCATGTTTGATTTCAGTTTCTGCTCATTAGCAGGTATTTGTTGGCTTTTAGAAGAAACATCTGTAAAACCAGTTTTACATGAAATTTGTTGCTGTTATATTGAAACAAGATGTTTACATCTCATTTCAGTGTCAATAACTGGTTTAAAGTCTCAGATCAAACCAGGATCTTTGGGAATCTGCTCTGTGCAGCAGCAGAGAGAGAACAGCAGACAGGAGAGAAGATACTGGAGCTGTTATCATCAGTCTGCACATATCAAACATTCCCTTTGGATGAGAGATACATGAATGATGATCATAAAGAATACCAGTGTGATTTCCTGTTGGATCTGTTCTCCCATGTTAAGGACTGTGAGACTAAAACAGGTCTGAGAGTTCTTCCATCATTACTGTCAGTTTTCCAGTCAGCTCCTAGAGTCTGGTTCATAAACCTCTCAGAGAGAAAGACCTCCATCCTCCTGGAAGTGCTGAAACTACAACCAGAGAAGAAACCAGTGGAGCTGACAGGATGGTCAGATGAAGAGAGTGAAGTGAGGAGTTTCCTACAGTGTCTGCCTTATATCTCACAGCTCAGGTAAATGGAACATGATTTAACTCTACAGTGAGTTATGCAAATGTTTTATGTTGCAGAAGTTCTAACATCATCTTACTAATGAAATGATTTGTAAGATTAGTAATTTACTTAATTGTTAGTTTGATATTTTGTATTTGTGTATGATAAGTTTATAAAATAGGAGTCAAATTTAAACATCCCAACAGTTTCTAATCTAAAGTAGTTAATGTTAACTTCACCTTGATCAACTGTAGCATTATAATGGTGTGTGTGTGTGTGTGTGTGTGTGTGTGTGTGTGTGTGTGTGTGTGTGTGTGTGTGTGTGTGTGTGTGTGTGTGTGTGTGTGTGTGTGTGTGTGTGTGTGTGTGTGTGTGTGTGTGTGTGTGTGTGTGTGTGTGTGTTCTCAGACTGATGTTATTCCGATAAAGTCTAATATCAAACTGACAGTAACTTGTCTTCATGAAGATCAGTGACCAAACACACAAAGCAAAGATAGAATGAAATGTGAAGAAGAATAAAAATGGAAGAATTCAGCCCTGCTAATAGAAAAACATGACGTTGAAACACAAATGTAATTCAGAGAATGATGTGAATCCAAAATAATAGTATCTTTAAAACAGTTACTGAAACCAAAGAGAAGTATGTTCAGCTGCCTCTTAGTTTCTAACTATAATGAACTTTACTGACCATGATAAGATTTGTACCAGTGAACAACAAATGAAGAGTTCAGACACCTTCAGTATGAATCATCATCATTTTGTGTCTCTACTCACACATGTAGTTCAACGTGATGGTAGTTTACACATCTGTCTTCTCCAGAGCAGGATGAAGCATTGCATGATGGGAATTGTTGTACAACTACTGGACATGATAATGACTTTTAGATGTTTTGCTTTGTAATATATTCATATATTGTTCATGTCTGGTAAAACTCATCCACCAAGTACAATTACATTTCATTTAATACAGGACATTTACAAGCTAATATCTGTTCATATCTGCTAATATCTGTTTCTCACTTTTCCAGTTTTGATCTTCAGTCATCAAATCGTTCAGAAACAACCAGGATTTTTGTGAATCTGTTCTGTGCAGCAGCAGAGAGAGAACAGCAGACAGGAGAGAAGATACTGGAGCTGTTATCATCAGTCTGCACATATCAAACATTCCCTTTGGAAGGGAGATACATGAGAGATTATGTTATAAAACATCAGTGTGATTTCCTGTTGGATCTGTTCTCCCATGTGAAGGACTATGAGACTAAAACAGGTCTGAGAGTTCTTCCATCATTACTGTCAGTTTTCCAGTCAGCTCCTAGAGTCTGGTTCATAAACCTCTCAGAGAGAAAGACCTCCATCCTCCTGGAAGTGCTGAAACTACAACCAGAGAAGAAACCAGTGAAGCTGACAGGATGGTCAGATGAAGAGAGTGAAGTGAGGAGTTTCCTACAGTGTCTCCCTTATATCTCACAGCTCAGGTAAATGATTGTAGTGAACATTTGTGGAGCTGTGTTCTCACATTGACACCACCTCACTGTTAGTTTGAAAGTTAAAATGTGTTCAGCTGATGTGTCCACATCACATCATGGAGTGTAGTTTTAATGTCCTACATTTCCCAGAGTTCAGTAGGACCTAAAGGCAGCTTTCCTACAGAGAACTGCTCATCTCTCATTAACTGATACATGTTTACTTCACTAAGCTCCCAGTTTGTTCTGAACATTAACTGTTGTTATTGTGAAGCAGCAGAGACGATCGCACAGTGTTGATGATTAGAAGTTCAGTTGTTCCTCAGGAGCAGTGATTAACTGCTGTGTTTGTTTGTTTTTCTACTGTCCTGCAGCTTTGTTCTTGGTTTCTTAAATCTCAGATATGAAGCAGGAGATTTCCTGCATTAAAGAACAGCCACAAATGGCTCTTCCTGCCTAAACACATCAGGGTTTTAGAGTTTGAATAGAAACGTATTAGAAAACGTGTTCTGGTTTGTTTTGAAGACCATTGTGTCAAATGTTTTCAGTATTTGCACCAAATGAGCAAAGTTTGAATCCGATCTGAAAATCTGAATATGCTATTGGCTTATTTGTACTGTTGTGGGCTGCACCATAAATCCTCTCAGGGGGATAAAAGTGTTTTCTTTACCTCAACAATATGCTCACTCCAGAAATTGTTGTCACAAAGTTCCCTCCTGATTTGGTTGTGTCCACCAGAGGACTGGTCCCTGTCCTTGGAAGAACACGTTCAATCCTGTTACATCTTACCCAGGTCTGTTCTGTCTGAGTATAGGGAGCCCTCCAAAACATATTCTGCTGAACTGTTCACCCCAGTGTCACTTCATATATTAAACTAAATCTTTTCTCACACTGAAATTTAGTGAGATAAAGTTTCACCCCAAGTCTTGATTCTTACTGGGGGGTTAAAAAAAAAAACAAATACATGCTGACCCTCAGAGAAAAGGACTAGATGCTATGTCATCATTCTCATGATATGGAGGTTCCCAGTTAGGGATGGGAAAGGATTCTGGGGAAGCACTGTCCCTAAGTAAAGGAAGGCTTTGGATAGTCACTTGGTTTGAGATGGAGTGATCAGTGACACGCATTATTAGTCCACATGCACACGGAATAAGGCAACACCCCCACAGGGTCAGTGCAGTAATGTCTATAACAACACCTGTGAAGAGGGACAGGATGAAGGTTTTCCATTTTCAAACCAGCCTGGGCTGGTGTCATCATAGCCACAATTTTTTTTTTTTACAGTTCTTGTCACTCTTGTCACAGTCCCTCCAGGTCCTTTGTAACAGACCCATGTGGGCCTCTGTTGTTTGGGATGACGGTGCAACACGAGTCTCCAAACGTGGTGCAGACTCCTCCCTTGTCTACAAGCAACATGTCAGTTGCCGTTCAGTTCTCCCATGTCATCTGCAATGTTGCTGCCAACTGCTCAGCTGTACCTCCAATGGCATCAAGTGTGTGATTGATGAATCTCTGTTGGTTGTAATACAGGTAGTTGCTCCAATCAACATTCTTGTTGGTTGTGCATCACCAGCAAAGGGAGGAATCAAATCCTGCTGCAATCTGGTTGCGAGCCTTGTATCCATTTGGGATTCCTGTGTTACTCTAATGTCATCAATATACACTTCTGTGTGACATGATCCCAGAGGTTTCTGGAGTGCTTGTCTCATGCTGTGGTGTGGTGCAGTAGACCAGTGTGCGATGTCTGAGTCACTGCTGGGAGTACGTGTATTTCTTGGACCAGCATGACAAGGGCACACATATCACGCCTTAAAATTAAGTATGAATTGGACCCAGAAATGAGCAGATCACAGAGGACTTGGAAGGCAAACAGTTTATTCAAGTTAAGCGGAGAAGGGGACTCTGGACCGGAGAGGAAGGCGGGGATGGCCAGGAGACGGTAGGGAACTCTGAGGGGAAAAGGAGACAGAGGTGAATGACAAACTATGGCATGGGGAATATATTGGGAGAACCAGATATCTTACTGCGGGTGGAGGTTTGAAGTTGAGCGGAGACCAGGTTGGGCAGGAGACCAGAACAGGAGGAAGGGCTGAACTAAAGGCCGCTGGCAGAAAAACAACCAGGGAGCAAAACAGGCAGACTCGAGCAAAGTACCAACATAAACAGAACACAAGTAGCAAAGAAAAAGTGCAGGGGAGCGAACTCCAACTCAAACCCTGCCTAAAAAGGTAAACACAAAAACGCTTGTTCCAAAAACAAAAGAACCCCAAGTAGGAGGGAAAAAAACAGTAGTTCAATAACTAGTGCTAAAAGAATCAAAACAGATGCTGAAATTAAACAATGAGCAACACAAAGTAGCAACAGAATAATAATTTCTTCAATCGTTGTTAGCGAGCAAACAAAGTAGCAAATTAAACGCTGGCAGTGAGCAAACAAAGTAGCAACAGAGAGATAAGTTATTTGAAAATTAGCAAAGGAATTCTCGAGAGAAAAAACAAAAATAAACTAGAACAAGACCTTATTCTCTTAGGTGCGGATTTTCAGGATCAGAGACAGATTATTCACCGAGGCAGTCAGAAAGACAATCTGGCAGGGAGTGACAGGTGAGCAGAGTATATAAAGGGAGGCAACAGGTGAGCGGCATGAGACTAATTGCAGATCGGCAGGGAGGGGAGAGGAGAGGAAAACAGAGTGAGGAAGTACCAATCACCAAGGCAACAAGACTAAGACTCACAGCCGTGACAACACACTCCTGTCCAGTTAGCTGGCAGAGCTCTAGTTGACCTGACACACATCCAGTACACATTCAGCACGGGATTGATTCCTGCATCAAAAGCATCTCTCTTGCAGCGTCTGCAATAAACTCCATCTTCAATAATCTCCTTGGCAACTTCAGAGCTCTGTGAATGTCCAGGTTTAAGTGGTGGGTAGAGGGTATGTGTCTTTGTGCAGTTCAGTGGTGTGATGCCTACTGACACATTTCCATAGGTCTGATTGAAGCAGACAAACTTAGCTCCCAGCGCAGGCTTGATGTGGCTTAGTGTGGAGACAATGATGGATATTGGACTATGGCATTTTTGGAATAAAATGTCATTGGTGTCCCAGGTCGTCTGTCTGGAGGCTCGAATGATGATGCAGTCAATCAGAAGAACTTTACTAACATTGTCTGTCATGCAATCTGGATCCCCAGGAAGTCCTTCCACTGATAATTTGGTCTTGTAGCCCTGGGAAACAAGACATGAGGAGGTGAATGTGGTCCTCACAGTATAATTAATGTTTTTATGCAGGTTGTCCATCATCCATGACGAAGACCGTGTGTTGGAATATGGGTCAAGTAAGCGTGCAGACTTAACCACACTTCTTGTCAGTCTGGGTTTGTTAGTGAGCTGCTGGGTGATCTGTTTATGGTGCTATAATTCATGGATCATCCACAAGATTTCTGCAACCGTGGTGAATAATAAATAAATGTGCACAATCTGATCTTCAGGTTCCACTCCTTCAGTTTGAGTGTGAGATTCTCCGTCATTGGGCAGCAGATGTCACCTTTATCACTTTCCAGTATTCACCTTTGTTGAAGTTGTTGGAGCTTGAAGTCTAGTTCAAGCCCAATCATCGCTTCTCCCCCCTCACCGAGCTGAACAATTCAGAGGTCAAATTTGACCATCTGTGGCTTGTAGGTCGTCCTCCACAGTGATCGTCTCCTTGTCGAGTCGGTATGCGTGTGGTTGTAGTTCCTTTTCTGGTTCTGGTATGGGGATCCTCTTGCAGTGGCTGGCATGGACCCACGTGATGCGTGTCTCCACCTTCACTGCTGTATTAGAAGTCAGTAGTACTTGATTTGATCCTATGAAATGTCTCTGTTTCCAGTGTTTCCTCCAGTGGTCCTTGATGAGCACCCAGTCACCTGGTTTAAAATCTTGCAGGCTGATGGCTGCAGGTGTAGTCAGGGCTGCTTTCACCTGGGGACAAACAGCTGAGAGAGTTTACACACTATAGTTAAAAGATCACATCTTCATGACAAACTCGTCAGAGTTTGTTTGTTCTGAATAACAACTACGCCAGGAGGTTTTCCCAACATTATTCGGAACAGACTTAACTTGCATATAGCAAGTTAAGTTAGCACCGATGCTAATTCTTAAATCCACGTCAAACCTGTTACTTCACAGCATTTTGTTAATTTGGTCATTCCATCGTACCTGCACTCTGGGGGTGATAAGGCAGCAATACTGAAAAATAACCCAAATTAGACAAATCATTAAACACCTTTATGGTAAACCCAGGACCATTGTCACTAATAACTTTCTTCTGGAAAACTTCACCTAATGATCATGTGTTTGGGCCTTTTTACCACAGCACATGCATCGTGTTTAGAAAAAATAAAAAATAATCTGTGTGCTGCACAGATTATTCAGCTCCATATGCTTGGAAGAACCCTGGTATATAAACCTTCTGTAGCAATAGCTGTTACAATATGGACACATCCCCCTTTTGCAAATGTGTTGTTTACCATGAACTAGCTTTGCATGCAAATGAAAATATGAATTAGGTAAACAAAGGTTCTCTGGACCAATACATGACCCTTTTTGCAGTGGTGCACATAATGTCTTCTCAAAGTTTTCTAGATACGCTGATGGTATGATGGTAATTTACACATCTGTCTTCTCAAGAGCAGGATGAAGCATTGCATGATGGGAATTTTTTTACAACTACTGGACATGATAATGACTTTTAGATGTTTTGCTTTGTAATATATTAATATATTGTTCATGTCTGGTAAAACTCATCCATCAAGTACAAGTACATTTCATTTAATACAGGACATTTACAAACTAATATCTGTTCATAGTGTGTGTTTGTTTTTTTAAGTAGCTGAGATCAGATATTCACAAAATGTTTCTTTCTCGCTGTTCCAGTTTTTATCTTCAGTCATCAAATCGTTCAGAAACAACCAGGATCTTTGTGAATCTGTTCTGTGCAGCAGCAGAGAGAGAACAGCAGACAGGAGAGAAGATACTGGAGCTGTTATCATCAGTCTGCACATATAAAACATTCCCTTTGTGTGACGCATATGTGGATGATTATGTTTTAAAATCCCAGTCTGATTACCTGTTGGATCTGTTCTCCCATGTGAAGGACTGTGAGACTAAAACAGGTCTGAGAGTTCTTCCATCATTCCAGTCAGTTTTCCAGTGTGTTCCTACAGTCTGGTTCATAAACCTCTCAGAGAGAAAGACCTCCATCCTCCTGGAAGTGCTGAAACTACAACCAGAGAAGAAACCAGTGGAGCTGACAGGATGGTCAGATGAAGAGAGTGAAGTGAGGAGTTTCCTACAGTGTCTGCCTTATATCTCACAGCTCAGGTAAATGGAACATGATTTAACTCTACAGTGAGTTATGCAAATGTTTTATGTTGCAGAAGTTCTAACATCAGTTTACTAATGAAATGATTTGTAAGATTAGTAATTTACTTAATTGTTAGTTTGATATTTTGTATTTGTGTGTGATAAGTTTATAAAATAGGAGTCAAATTTAAACATCCCAACAGTTTCTAATCTAAAATAGTTAATGTCAACTTCACCTTGAGCAACTGTAGCATGATAATGGTGCGTGTGTGTGTGTGTGTGTGTGTGTGTGTGTGTGTGTGTGTGTGTGTGTGTGTGTGTGTGTGTGTGTGTGTGTGTGTGTGTTCTCAGACTGATGTTATTCCACTAAAGTCTAATATCAAACATACACTGACAGTAACTTGTCTTCATGAAGATCAGTGACCAAACACACAAAGCAAAGATAGAATGAAATGTGAAGAAGAATAAAAATGGAAGAATTCAGCCCTGCTAATAGAAAAACATGACGTTGAAACACAAATGTAATTCAGAGAATGATGTGAATCCAAAATAATAGTATCTTTAAAACAGTTACTGAAACCAAAGAGAAGTATGTTCAGCTGCCTCTTAGTTTCTAACTATAATGAACTTTACTGACCATGATAAGATTTGTACCAGTGAACAACAAATGAAGAGTTCAGACACCTTCAGTATGAATCATCATCATTTTGTGTCTCTACTCACACATGTAGTTCAACGTGATGGTAGTTTACACATCTGTCTTCTCCAGAGCAGGATGAAGCATTGCATGATGGGAATTGTTGTACAACTACTGGACATGATAAAGACTTTTAGATGTTTTGCTTTGTAATATATTCATATATTGTTCATGTCTGGTAAAACTCATCCACAAAGTAAAATTACATTTCATTTAATACAGGACATTTACAAGCTAATATCTGTTCATAGTGTGTGTTTGGTTTTTTTAGTAGCTGAGATCAGATGGTCACAAAATGTTTCTTTCTCACTGTTCCAGTTTTGATCTTCAGTCATCAAATCGTTCAAAAACAACCAGGATCTTTGGGAATCTGCTCTGTGCAGCAGCAGAGAGAGAACAGCAGACAGGAGAGAAGATACTGGAGCTGTTATCATCAGTCTGCAGATATGAAATATTCTTTCTGAATGAGGAATACATGTATGATGATGATAGAAAACATCAGTGTGATTTCCTGTTGGATCTGTTCTCCCATGTGAAGGACTATGAGACTAAAACAGGTCTGAGAGTTCTTTCATCATTACTGTCAGTTTTCCAGTCAGCTCCTACAGTCTGGTTCATAAACCTCTCAGAGAGAAAGACCTCCATCCTCCTGGAAGTGCTGAAACTACAACCAGAGAAGAAACCAGTGGAGCTGACAGGATGGTCAGATGAAGAGAGTGAAGTGAGGAGTTTCCTACAGTGTCTGCCTTATATCTCACAGCTCAGGTAAATGGAACATGATTTAACTCTACAGTGAGTTATGCAAATGTTTTATGTTGCAGAAGTTCTAACATCATCTTACTAATGAAATGATTTGTATGATTAGTAGAGTAATTTACTTAATTTGTAGTTTGATATTTTGTATTTGTGTGTGATAAGTTTATAAAATAGGAGTCAAATTTAAACATCCCAACAGTTTCTAATCTAAAGTAGTTAATGTCAACTTCACCTTGATCAACTGTAGCATTATAATGGTGTGTGTGTGTGTGTGTGTGTGTGTGTGTGTGTGAATACATTACCAATGTAGTTAAAAAAACATTCTGTTATTTTAAAATACATCCTGGAGCCTAATGTGGCCTCCACAAATATCTTTGTCTTAACAAAACAGTTTAAGAAACTGCAAAATATAAAATTTCATTCTGCATGGCAATTTAAACAACACCAACTTTAATATGAAGATTAAAACAGTTGCAGAATAATTAACTAACAATGGACCAATCAATTAATTATTAATTGCAGCTTTTCTGTACTTGTACTTTTCTGTAACAAGACTTTCATGTTTGAATTATTGTTCAATGTTAGTCTTTTTCAGGACAATGCAAGTGTCTTCTTACAATTTGTTGGCACTAGGACACTAGGACACATTAAGTGCATTTTCCACCCTTTGCACAGCTATTGATACAGTTGCAGTCAAAGTTTCAAGCTTCAGAACAAATACTTCCAAAACGTATTTTTCAGCTGACCTGGATAGGCAACATTGTAGACATAGTAAAGGTACAATGCAATACTCAGAGACAGAGAAATATTTACTTCCCCACTATACAACATCATTTTGTGTCTATCCATCTGGACTTTGACCACAGTGCAGTCATTCTGTGGCTCGCCATCACTGGTGCTCAGGACAATTGTGGGCACTGGGCTGAGTAGATCCTGAAACAATAAATGACAAGTCACACTCATAGCTCCATAGAAATTAATTTCTAGAAATCATATTATTCATTTTTTTAAATTATTTTTAAAAAGCACCATAAAAATTTCAACAAACCTTATTCATTATAAAAAGATGGCAGGCAGTATCTTTGAAAACAGAAGGCAGGAGAGGTATCGCTGTGTTCACCATCTGACCTAAAAATGAACATATGTAGAGATCATAGGGCAGGAGAAGAGCTTTTACACATTTTGGATACTGTATACAGTTGTGAATGAAAGTTTACATACACTCATCATGGGCATGACTGTTATTACAATATTAGGATTTAAATTTGTTCTTTGAATAGTTTATTTGCGGCATCTGACTGGTCCCAAATTCAGTCCAAGTATACCAGGGACACTGGTATGACACTTCCATTAAATTGCTCACCTACACAGTCTTGCTGATAACCTGCCAATTTATTTTCCACAAGCCAAACACATACTTCTCCAACAGTCCACTGCTGAACCATAGTCTGTTAAAGCAAAGCAAAACACAGATTACATTGTATGTTCTGTGACATGATTTGGTATTATTGCTGCATCTATTAATTTTTTAATATTGATAAATACATCAACTATTTTCAGTAATTGGTTAATTAATATATTAAAAAAATATATAAAGTGTCATCAGTGCTTTCCATTTTACCTATATGCCTTGTAGTTTATATGATAAGAGAAATGGGCACAAATTCTCAAAACTAAAAGTCAAACTATTTGTCTTCCCTCTCTCCTCCCTCAACTTAGATGGTATCTTCCAGCTTCTGATAGACTAAACACACCTTAAGTAATATGCCATTGGTAGGGCAGGGATAGTTGGGGAAAAAAACTGGACAGAGGACCTTGAGGACCAGGGTTGAGAATCAATGAATTTTATCTATTCAAAATACTTGTAAGACTTGTATTATTCCAAAAAATGCACACAATCTGCTGTGGTCGAGGCATTGCTGTATTCCACTATTCAAAACCTGCTCTACTGAATTTTCTTATAGGTCACATCAATGAAAACAATGCGGCAGCGTTCTCTGTAGTAGCGTTACTGCTGAAAAAAAAGGCGATTTTTCCCAATATTGAGAACAGATCACTTATAAGCAAACAAAACAGCGACAGTCTTTGAAATATAGTTATCACAAAAGAGGCTTCAGGTGCCATTTGATATGTTGACATTATCATTACTTTCCAAATATGTAACGTTTAAATTGAATTCTGTCAGCCTAGCTAACACTATAGGTAGCTTAGCAAACGTACAATTACATTTAACGCTAACAAACAACAACATGTTAAAACGTTTTTGTGAAAATACTTCACCTTATCTATGAAGACGACAAGTGGGGAAAAAGCAGTAGAGATACTGATGACAGTAACTGCTGTCACCAAAAAGTTTAATTTGCAACAAAGTTCTCGTAGGTCAGTGACATTCTGTGTGTGCGCACCTTTTCTCTCTCTGGCAATACACTTAATAATGAATTAGTGGCTGGAGACGTGCTCAGATCATTTACTTTAGTAAAAGTAGCAATACAACAATACATAAATACTCTGTTACAAGGAAAAGTCCTGCATTCAAAATGCTACTTCAGTAAAAGTACAGTATTATTAGCTCAAACTACTTTTGTGACATTAGACATCACATTAATGAATGTTATTTTATTGGAATAACATTATTGATTCATTAATGTGTCACTTTAATGTTACAGCTGGTAATGATAGAGATAAGCTGATGAATTACTTTAAATACTGCTGGGTGACCTCTGAATTTCCAAGGATTTTTATGAGTTTTATGATTATACTATATTATGTATTATTTATCAGATTCTAAGGAGCACAAACTAGCCTTGAAGCCAACAATGGAGAAATTGAAATAGAAAATCCTCAAATTTGAAGTTAAATACAGTGCTTTACTAAATGTATGTGGTTATTCGCACCTCTGGAATTATGAATCCAAATTAAGTTATACATAAGTGTGTGTGTGTGTGCGTGTGTGTGTGTTTGGGAGGGGTAGTACCAACAGTGATTCTCACCGATGGCCCAACATTGGCCGATAGCTGACGGTCGGCTTGATGTGTCAGCGCCACAACCCTTACAGTGAATAGTTGCTTTTGGGTTAGGGTTAGGCAAGTACTAGTCATGATAAAGAACAGATCCCACAGGGTAATAAAAGCAACGATGTGTGTGTAATTCTGCATGTGTGCAGTTGTGTGTGTGGTTGAGTTTGGAGATTTGAAGACTTTGTGTCAAATTTGAAGGAACAACTTCTGAAACAATGTGATGCATTGATGTTAAGAAAAAACTACCAACAACACTTGCAGATTGATGTAACATATTCTAATACAGACAAGATGCCAACAAGTGTTGGTCTAATAACAGTATCAGTTTTTTGACCTTTTGCAGGTGTTGCTGGCAGTCTTTTCAATTTTAGTGTTAAATTCCACTTTTAGGTAGCTAGCTACAGTATTGAATAGTAGGGTTTTTCATCATAATACATGAATGTTTATGCCATTGTCCAAAATCAAATAACTCAAATAGCTAAGAAGGAAGAACCCTTACTTCTTCAAAGAACCATTTGTAGTAGCCAAAGAACCACTGACCAACAAAAATGGTTCTTTAAGCCTGCGTGGATTTTCAAAAAACCATGCAAAGAAAAACATGACGTTGAAATTTGTATTGTCTGTTCCACAAATGTAATTCAGAGAATGATGTGAATCCAAAATAATAGTATCTTTAAAACAGTTACTGAAACCAAAGAGAAGTATGTTCAGCTGCCTCTTAGTTTCTAACTATAATGAACTTTACTGACCATGATAAGATTTGTACCAGTGAACAACAAATGAAGAGTTCAGACACCTTCAGTATGAATCGTCATCATTTTGTGTCTCTACTCACACATGTAGTTCAACGTGATGGTAGTTTACACATCTGTCTTCTCCAGAGCAGGATGAAGCATTGCATGATGGGAATTGTTGTACAACTACTGGACATGATAATGACTTTTAGATGTTTTGCTTTGTAATATATTCATATATTGTTCATGTCTGGTAAAACTCATCCACCAAGTACAATTACATTTCATTTAATACAGGACATTTACAAGCTAATATCTGTTCATATCTGCTAATATCTGTTTCTCACTTTTCCAGTTTTTATCCTCAGTCATCAAATCGTTCAGAAACAACCAGGATTTTTGTGAATCTGTTCTGTGCAGCAGCAGAGAGAGAACAGCAGACAGGAGAGAAGATCCTGGAGCTGTTATCATCAGTCTGCACATATCAAACATTCTTTTGGAATCACTCATACATGAATGATGGTGATAGAAAACATCAGTCCGATTTCCTGTTGGATCTGTTCTCCCATGTGAAGGACTGTGAGACTAAAACAGGTCTGAGAGTTCTTCCATCATTACTGTCAGTTTTCCAGTCAGCTCCTACAGTCTGGTTCATAAACCTCTTAGAGAGAAAGACCTCCATCCTCCTGGAAGTGCTGAAACTACAACCAGAGAAGAAACCAGTGAAGCTGACAGGATGGTCAGATGAAGAGAGTGAAGTGAGGAGTTTCCTACAGTGTCTGCCTTATATCTCACAGCTCAGGTAAATGGAACAAAATTTAACTCTACAGTGAGTTATGCAAATGTTTTATGTTGCAGAAGTTCTAACATCATCTTACTAATGAAATGATTTGTAAGATTAGTAGAGTAATTTACTTAATTGGTAGTTTGATATTTTGTATTTGTGTGTGATAAGTTTATAAAATAGGAGTCAAATTTAAACATCCCAACAGTTTCTACTCTAAAGTAGTTAATGTCAACTTCACCTTGATCAACTGTAGCATTATAATGGTGTGTGTGTGTGTGTGTGTGTGTGTGTGTGTGTGTGTTCTCAGACTGATGTTATTCCACTAAAGTCTAATATCAAACATACACTGACAGTAACTTGTCTTCATGAAGATCAGTGACCAAACACACAAAGCAAAGATAGAATGAAATGTGAAGAAGAATAAAAATGGAAGAATTCAGCCCTGCTTATAGAAAAACATGACGTTGAAACACAAATGTAATTCAGAGAATGATGTGAATCCAAAATAATAGTATCTTTAAAACAGTTACTGAAACCAAAGAGAAGTATGTTCAGCTGCCTCTTAGTTTCTAACTATAATGAACTTTACTGACCATGATAAGATTTGTACCAGTGAACAACAAATGAAGAGTTCAGACACCTTCAGTATGAATCATCATCATTTTGTGTCTCTACTCACACATGTAGTTCAACGTGATGGAAGTTTACACATCTGTCTTGTCAAGAGCAGGATGAAGCATTGCATGATGGGAATTGTTGTACAACTACTGGACATGATAATGACTTTTAGATGTTTTGCTTTGTAATATATTCATATATTGTTCATGTCTGGTAAAACTCATCCACCAAGTACAATTACATTTCATTTAATACAGGACATTTACAAGCTAATATCTGTTTCTCACTGTTCCAGTTTTGATCTTCAGTCATCAAATCCTTCAGAAAAGAACTGGATTTTTGTGAATCTGTTCTATGCAGCAGCAGAGAGAGAACAGCAGACAGGAGAGAAGATACTGGAGCTGTTATCATCAGTCTGCACATATCAAACATTCCCTTTAGGTGACAGAGGCATGAATGATGATGATAGAGAATATCAGTCTGATTACCTGTTGGATGTGTTCTCCCATGTTAAGGACTGTGAGACTAAAACAGGTCTGAGAGTTCTTCCATCATTACTGTCAGTTTTCCAGTTAGTTCCTACAGTCTGGTTCATAAACCTCTTAGAGAGAAAGACCTCCATCCTCCTGGAAGTGCTGAAACTACAACCAGAGAAGAAACCAGTGAAGCTGACAGGATGGTCAGATGAAGAGAGTGAAGTGAGGAGTTTCCTACAGTGTCTGCCTTATATCTCACAGCTCAGGTAAATGGAACAAAATTTAACTCTACAGTGAGTTATGCAAATGTTTTATGTTGCAGAAGTTCTAACATCATCTTACTAATGAAATGATTTGTAAGATTAGTAGAGTAATTTACTTAATTGGTAGTTTGATATTTTGTATTTGTGTGTGATAAGTTTATAAAATAGGAGTCAAATTTAAACATCCCAACAGTTTCTAATCTAAAGTAGTTAATGTCAACTTTACCTTGAACAACTGTAGCATTATAATGGTGTGTGTGTGTGTGTGTGTGTGTGTGTGTGTGTGTGTGTGTTCTCAGACTGATGTTATTCCACTAAAGTCTAATATCAAACATACACTGACAGTAACTTGTCTTCATGAAGATCAGTGACCAAACACACAAAGCAAAGATAGAATGAAATGTGAAGAAGAATAAAAATGTAAGAATTCAGCCCTGCTAATAGAAAAACATGACGTTGAAACACAAATGTAATTCAGAGAATGATGTGAATCCAAAATAATAGTATCTTTAAAACAGTTAATGAAACCAAAGAGAAGTATGTTCAGCTGCCTCTTAGTTTCTAACTATAATGAACTTTACTGACCATGATAAGATTTGTACCAGTGAACAACAAATGAAGAGTTCAGACACCTTCAGTATGAATCAAAATCATTTTGTGTCTCTACTCACACATGTAGTTCAACGTGATTGTAGTTTACACATCTGTCTTCTCAAGAGCAGGATGAAGCATTGCATGATGGGAATTGTTGTACAACTACTGCACATGATAATGACTTTTAGATGTTTTGCTTTGTAATATATTCATATATTGTTCATGTCTGGTAAAACTCATCCACCAAGTACAATTACATTTCATTTAATACAGGACATTTACAAGCTAATATCTGTTCATAGTGTGTGTTTGTTTATTTTAGTAGCTGAGATCAGATATTCACAAAATGTTTCTTTCTCACTGTTCCAGTTTTCATCCTCACTCATCAGATCCTTCAGAAGAAACCAGGATTTTTGTGAATCTGTTCTGTGCAGCAGCAGAGAGAGAACAGCAGACAGGAGAGAAGATACTGGAGCTGTTATCATCAGTCTGCAGATATCAAACATTCCCTTTGGGTGACAGATACATGCGTAATTATGTTATAAAACATCAGTGTGATTTCCTGTTGGATCTGTTCTCCCATGTGAAGGACTGTGAGACTAAAACAGGTCTGAGAGTTCTTCCATCATTACAGTCAGTTTTCCAGTCAGTTCCTAGAGTCTGGTCCATAAACCTCTCAGAGAGAAAGACCTCCATCCTCCTGGAAGTGCTGAAACTACAACCAGAGAAGAAACCAGTGAAGCTGACAGGATGGTCAGATGAAGAGAGTGAAGTGAGGAGTTTCCTACAGTGTCTGCCTTATATCTCACAGCTCAGGTAAATGGAACAAAATTTAACTCTACAGTGAGTTATGCAAATGTTTTATGTTGCAGAAGTTCTAACATCAGTTTACTAATAAAAATATTTGTAAGATTAGTAGAGTAATTTACTTAATTGGTAGTTTGATATTTTGTATTTGTGTGTGATGAGTTTATAAAATAGGAGTCAAATTTAAACATCCCAACAGTTTCTAATCTAAATTAGTTAATGTCAACTTCACCTTGATCAACTGTAGCATTATAATGGTGTGTGTGTGTGTGTGTGTGTGTGTGTGTGTGTGTGTGTGTGTGTGTGTGTGTGTGTTCTCAGACTGATGTTATTCCACTAAAGTCTAATATCAAACATACACTGACAGTAACTTGTCTTCATGAAGATCAGTGACCAAACACACAAAGCAAAGATAGAATGAAATGTGAAGAAGAATAAAAATGGAAGAATTCAGCCCTACTAATAGAAAAACATGACGTTGAAACACAAATGTAATTCAGAGAATGATGTGAATCCAAAATAATAGTATCTTTAAAACAGTTACTGAAACCAAAGAGAAGTATGTTCAGCTGCCTCTTAGTTTCTAACTATAATGAACTTTACTGACCATGATAAGATTTGTACCAGTGAACAACAAATGAAGAGTTCAGACACCTTCAGTATGAATCATCATCATTTTGTGTCTCTACTCACATATGTAGTTCAACGTGATTGTAGTTTACACATCTGTCTTCTCCAGAGCAGGATGAAGCATTGCATGATGGGAATTGTTGTACAACTACTGGACATGATAATGACTTTTAGATGTTTTGCTTTGTAATATATTCATATATTGTTCATGTCTGGTAAAACTCATCCACCAAGTACAATTACATTTCATTTAATACAGGACATTTACAAGCTAATATCTGTTCATAGTGTATGTTTGTTTTTTTAGTAGCTGAGATCAAATATTCACAAAATGTTTCTTTCTCACTGTTACAGTTTTTATCTTCAGTCATCAAATCGTTCAGAAGAAAGCAGATTTTTTGGGAATCTGCTCTGTGCAGCATCAGAGAGAGAACAGCAGACAGGAGAGAAGATACTGGAGCTGTTATCATCAGTCTGCACATATCAAACATTCCCTTTGGGTGACAGACACATGAAAGATGATGTTCTAAAATATCAGTGTGATTTCCTGTTGGATCTGTTCTCCCATGTGAAGGACTATGAGACTAAAACAGGTCTGAGAGTTCTTCCATCATTACAGTTAGTTTTCCAGTCAGCTCCTACAGTCTGGTTCATAAACCTCTCAGAGAGAAAGACCTCCATCCTCCTGGAAGTGCTGAAACTACAACCAGAGAAGAAACCAGTGAAGCTGACAGGATGGTCAGATGAAGAGAGTGAAGTGAGGAGTTTCCTACAGTGTCTGCCTTATATCTCACAGCTCAGGTAAATGGAACATGATTTAACTCTACAGTGAGTTATGCAAATGTTTTATGTTGCAGAAGTTCTAACATCAGTTTACTAATGAAATGATTTGTATGATTAGTAGAGTAATTTTCTTAATTTGTAGTTTGATATTTTGTATTTGTGTGTGATAAGTTTATAAAATAGGAGTCAAATTTAAACATCCCAACAGTTTCTAATCTAAAGTAGTTAATGTCAACTTCACCTTGAGCATCTGTAGCATTATAATGGTGTGTGTGTGTGTGTGTGTGTGTGTGTGTGTGTGTGTGTGTGTGTGTGTGTGTGTGTGTGTGTGTGTGTGTGTGTGTGTTCTCAGACTGATGTTATTCCAATAAAGTCTAATATCAAACATACACTGACAGTAACTTGTCTTCATGAAGATCAGTGACCAAACACACAAAGCAAAGATAGAATGAAATGTGAAGAAGAATAAAAATGGAAGAATTCAGCCCTGCTAATAGAAAAACATGACGTTGAAACACAAATGTAATTCAGAGAATGATGTGAATCCAAAATAATAGTATCTTTAAAACAGTTAATGAAACCAAAGAGAAGTATGTTCAGCTGCCTCTTAGTTTCTAACTATAATGAACTTTACTGACCATGATAAGATTTGTACCAGTGAACAACAAATGAAGAGTTCAGACACCTTCAGTATGAATCATCATCATTTTGTGTCTCTACTCACACATGTAGTTCAACGTGATGGTAGTTTACACATCTGTCTTCTCCAGAGCAGGATGAAGCATTGCATGATGGGAATTGTTGTACAACTACTGGACATGATAATGACTTTTAGATGTTTTGCTTTGTAATATATTCATATATTGTTCATGTCTGGTAAAACTCATCCACCAAGTACAATTACATTTCATTTAATACAGGACATTTACAAGCTAATATCTGTTCATAGTGTGTGTTTGTTTTTTTAGTAGCTGAGATCAGATATTCACAAAATGTTTCTTTCTCACTGTTCCAGTGTTTATACTCAGTCATCAGATCCTTCAGAAACAACCAGGATCTTTGTGAATCTGTTCTGTGCAGCAGCAGAGAGAGAACAGCAGACAGGAGAGAAGATACTGGAGCTGTTATCATCAGTCTGCACATATCAAACATTCCCTTTTTATGAGAGATACATGAATGATTATGTTATAAAACATCAGTCCGATTTCCTGTTGGATCTGTTCTCCCATGTGAAGGACTGTGAGACTAAAACAGGTCTGAGAGTTCTTCCATCATTACTGTCAGTTTTCCAGTCAGTTCCTACAGTCTGGTTCATAAACCTCTCAGAGAGAAAGACCTCCATCCTCCTGGAAGTGCTGAAACTACAACCAGAGAAGAAACCAGTGGAGCTGACAGGATGGTCAGATGAAGAGAGTGAAGTGAGGAGTTTCCTACAGTGTCTGCCTTATATCTCACAGCTCAGGTAAATGGAACATGATTTAACTCTACAGTGAGTTATGCAAATGTTTTATGTTGCAGAAGTTCTAACATCATCTTACTAATGAAATGATTTGTAAGATTAATAGAGTAATTTACTTAATTTTTAGTTTGATATTTTGTATTTGTGTGTGATAAGTTTATAAAATAGGAGTCAAATTTAAACATCCCAACAGTTTCTACTCTAAAGTAGTTAATGTCAACTTCACCTTGATCAACTGTAGCATGATAATGGTTTGTGTGTGTGTGTGTGTGTGTGTGTGTGTGTGTGTTCTCAGACTGATGTTATTCCACTAAAGTCTAATATCAAACATACACTGACAGTAACTTGTCTTCATGAAGATCAGTGACCAAACACACAAAGCAAAGATAGAATGAAATGTGAAGAAGAATAAAAATGGAAGAATTCAGCCCTGCTAATAGAAAAACATGACGTTGAAACACAAATGTAATTCAGAGAATGATGTGAATCCAAAATAATAGTATCTTTAAAACAGTTACTGAAACCAAAGAGAAGTATGTTCAGCTGCCTCTTAGTTTCTAACTATAATGAACTTTACTGACCATGATAAGATTTGTACCAGTGAACAACAAATGAAGAGTTCAGACACCTTCAGTATGAATCATCATCATTTTGTGTCTCTACTCACACATGTAGTTCAACGTGATGGTAGTTTACACATCTGTCTTCTCCAGAGCAGGATGAAGCATTGCATGATGGGAATTGTTGTACAACTACTGGACATGATAAAGACTTTTAGATGTTTTGCTTTGTAATATATTCATATATTGTTCATGTCTGGTAAAACTCATCCACAAAGTAAAATTACATTTCATTTAATACAGGACATTTACAAGCTAATATCTGTTCATAGTGTGTGTTTGGTTTTTTTAGTAGCTGAGATCAGATGGTCACAAAATGTTTCTTTCTCACTGTTCCAGTTTTGATCCTCAGTCATCAGATCCTTCAGAAGAAACCAGGATATTTGTGAATCTGTTCTGTGCAGCAGCAGAGAGAGAACAGCAGACAGGAGAGAAGATACTGGAGCTGTTATCATCAGTCTGCACATATGAACCATTCTTTTGGAATCACTCATACATGAATGATGGTGATAGAAAACATCAGTCTGATTTCCTGTTGGATCTGTTCTCCCATGTGAAGGACTGTGAGACTAAAACAGGTCTGAGAGTTCTTCCATCATTACAGTCAGTTTTCCAGTCAGCTCCTAGAGTCTGGTTCATAAACCTCTCAGAGAGAAATACCTCCATCCTCCTGGAAGTGCTGAAACTACAACCAGAGAAGAAACCAGTGAAGCTGACAGGATGGTCAGATGAAGAGAGTGAAGTGAGGAGTTTCCTACAGTGTCTGCCTTATATCTCACAGCTCAGGTAAATGGAACATGATTTGTTTTATGTTGCAGAAGTTCTAACATCAGTTTACTAATGAAATGATTTGTAAGATTAGTAATTTACTTAATTGTTAGTTTGATATTTTGTATTTGTGTGCGATAAGTTTATAAAATAGGAGTCAAATTTAAACATCCCAACAGTTTCTAATCTAAAGTAGTTAATGTCAACTTCACCTTGATCAACTGTAGCATGATAATGGTGTGTGTGTGTGTGTGTGTGTGTGTGTGTGTGTGTGTGTGTGTGTGTGTGTGTGTGTGTGTGTGTGTGTGTTCTCAGACTGATGTTATTCCAATAAAGTCTAATATCAAACATACACTGACAGTAACTTGTCTTCATGAAGATCAGTGACCAAACACACAAAGCAAAGATAGAATGAAATGTGAAGAAGAATAAAAATGTAAGAATTCAGCCCTGCTAATAGAAAAACATGACGTTGAAACACAAATGTAATTCAGAGAATGATGTGAATCCAAAATAATAGTATTTTTAAAACAGTTACTGAAACCAAAGAGAAGTATGTTCAGCTGCCTCTTAGTTTCTAACTATAATGAACTTTACTGACCATGATAAGATTTGTACCAGTGAACAACAAATGAAGAGTTCAGACACCTTCAGTATGAATCATCATCATTTTGTGTCTCTACTCACACATGTAGTTCAACGTGATGGAAGTTTACACATCTGTCTTCTCCAGAGCAGGATGAAGCATTGCATGATGGGAATTGTTGTACAACTACTGCACATGATAATGACTTTTAGATGTTTTGCTTTGTAATATATTCATATATTGTACATGTCTGGTAAAACTCATCCACCAAGTACAATTACATTTCATTTAATACAGGACATTTACAAGCTAATATCTGTTCATAGTGTGTGTTTATTTTTTTAGTAGCTGAGATCAGATATTCACAAAATTATTCTTTCTCACTGTTCTAGTTTTGATCTTCAGTCATCAGATCCTTCAGAAGAAACCAGGATATTTGTGAATCTGTTCTGTGCAGCAGCAGAGAGAGAACAGCAGACAGGAGAGAAGATACTGGAGCTGTTATCATCAGTCTGCACATATGAACCATTCTTTTGGAATCACTCATACATGAATGATGGTGATAGAAAACATCAGTCCGATTTCCTGTTGGATCTGTTCTCCCATGTGAAGGACTGTGAGACTAAAACAGGTCTGAGAGTTCTTCCATCATTACAGTCAGTTTTCCAGTCAGTTCCTAGAGTCTGGTTCATAAACCTCTCAGAGAGAAAGACCTCCATCCTCCTGGAAGTGCTGAAACTACAACCAGAGAAGAAACCAGTGAAGCTGACAGGATGGTCAGATGAAGAGAGTGAAGTGAGGAGTTTCCTACAGTGTCTGCCTTATATCTCACAGCTCAGGTAAATGGAACATGATTTGTTTTATGTTGCAGAAGTTCTAACATCAGTTTACTAATGAAATGATTTGTAAGATTAGTAATTTACTTAATTGTTAGTTTGATATTTTGTATTTGTGTGCGATAAGTTTATAAAATAGGAGTCAAATTTAAACATCCCAACAGTTTCTAATCTAAAGTAGTTAATGTCAACTTCACCTTGATCAACTGTAGCATGATAATGGTGTGTGTGTGTGTGTGTGTGTGTGTGTGTGTGTGTGTTCTCAGACTGATGTTATTCCACTAAAGTCTAATATCAAACATACACTGACAGTAACTTGTCTTCATGAAGATCAGTGACCAAACACACAAAGCAAAGATAGAATGAAATGTGAAGAAGAATAAAAATGGAAGAATTCAGCCCTGCTAATAGAAAAACATGACGTTGAAACACAAATGTAATTCAGAGAATGATGTGAATCCAAAATAATAGTATCTTTAAAACAGTTACTGAAACCAAAGAGAAGTATGTTCAGCTGCCTCTTAGTTTCTAACTATAATGAACTTTACTGACCATGATAAGATTTGTACCAGTGAACAACAAATGAAGAGTTCAGACACCTTCAGTATGAATCATCATCATTTTGTGTCTCTACTCACACATGTAGTTCAACGTGATGGAAGTTTACACATCTGTCTTCTCCAGAGCAGGATGAAGCATTGCATGATGGGAATTGTTGTACAACTACTGGACATGATAAAGACTTTTAGATGTTTTGCTTTGTAATATATTCATATATTGTTCATGTCTGGTAAAACTCATCCACCAAGTACATTTACATTTCATTTAATACAGGACATTTACAAGCTAATATCTGTTCATATCTGCTAATATCTGTTTCTCACTGTTCCAGTGTTTATCCTCAGTCATCAGATCCTTCAGAAGAAACCAGGATCTTTGTGAATCTGCTCTGTGCAGCAGCAGAGAGAGAACAGCAGACAGGAGAGAAGATACTGGAGCTGTTATCATCAGTCTGCAGATATCAAACATTTTTTTTGAATAGGGGTGATTACCTGTTGGATCTGTTCTCCCATGTGAAGAACTATGAGACTAAAACAGGTCTGAGAGTTCTTCCATCATTACTGTCAGTTTTCCAGTCAGCTCCTAGAGTCTGGTTTATAAACCTCTCAGAGAGAAAGACCTCCATCCTCCTGGAAGTGCTGAAACTACAACCAGAGAAGAAACCAGTGAAGCTGACAGGATGGTCAGATGAAGAGAGTGAAGTGAGGAGTTTCCTACAGTGTCTGCCTTATATCTCACAGCTCAGGTAAATGATTGTAGTGAACATTTGTGGAGCTGTGTTCTCACATCGACACCACCTCACTGTTAGTTTGAAAGTTAAAATGTGTTCAGCTGATGTGTCCACATAAACATCACATCATGGAGTGTAGTTTTAATGTCCTACATTTCCCAGAGTTCAGTAGGACCTAAAGGCAGCTTTCCTACAGAGAACTGCTCATCTCTCATTAACTGATACATGTTTACTTCACTAAGCTCCCAGTTTGTTCTGAACATTAACTGTTGTTATTGTGAAGCAGCAGAGACGATCGCACAGTGTTGATGATTAGAAGTTCAGTTGTTCTAAACACATCAGGGTTTTAGAGTTTGATCTACAAATCATCTTAAGAACATTTATGTAAAGTGGTTGAACTTTGACTTTATCATTTCTCTGATCAAATATCAGTGATGGATGCTGGATCAAACACTCATTCAGTGGCTCCTGTGACTCTGATACAGAAAGTAAAGTGACTGGAACTTAGTCGAATGTTTGAATGACTTTATTTTTCTGTAGCTTCACTGAAATGAAATTACACGTCACATGGAAGTGAAAGTAGAGCTTTGCAAATCTTCACTATGCTACAACATCAGTGTGTGAAGTTTGATAGAGTTTTACAGAATAATGGATGTTTAAACTTCCGCTCCAGTATTTTGAGCTTTGAAGGAGATGAATTGATAAAAATACTGAGGATTTACCATTGTAGCCTGATGTTTGTGGTTCCTTCAACATTTTAGAAGAATTTCAGTGAGTAAAAGTAAAAACTCCATGTATGATTTATCCTGTTATTGTTGTATTTTACACTGATTCATGTTTGATTTCAGTTTCTGCTCATTAGCAGGTATTTGTTGGCTTTTAGAAGAAACATCTGTAAAACCAGTTTTACATGAATTTTGTTGCTGTTGATATTGAAACAAAATGTTTGATTCTCGTTTCAGTGTCAGACACTGGTTTAAAGACTCAGATCAAACCAGGATCTTTGTGAATCTGCTCTGTGCAGCAGCAGAGAGAGAACAGCAGACAGGAGAGAAGATACTGGAGCTGTTATCATCAGTCTGCACATATCAAACATTGCCTTTGTGTGACGCATATGTGGATGATGATGTTATAAAACGTCAGTGTGATTTCCGTTTGGATGTGTTCTCCTGTGTGAAAGACTATGAGACTAAAACAGGTCTGAGAGTTCTTCCATCATTACTGTCAGTTTTCCAGTCAGCTCCTAGAGTCTGGTACATAAACCTCTCAGAGAGAAAGACCTCCATCCTCCTGGAAGTGCTGAAACTACAACCAGAGAAGAAACCAGTGAAGCTGACAGGATGGTCAGATGAAGAGAGTGAAGTGAGGAGTTTCCTACAGTGTCTGCCTTATATCTCACAGCTCAGGTAAATGGAACCTGATTTAAATATGAACAGTTTTGTTCTAAAATAACTCCTGGTCTTACTCCAGTACATCATGGTCCAACCCACTTACTCCAAACTGCAGTATAAAACATTTATAACTCACTGACAAATACTGTTTATTTAAAATGAAACATGGTTTATGTCAAAGATTTCAATAACAGCTAATAATCATAGTGTGATAGTGTCACAGATAATGAATCACACACAGAGCTTCTACCTTGAATGTTCGGTTTGTGTTTGCCTTGAATTTCTTACTTGATAAAAGTCGTGTTACACAAGCTGGTTTCTGTTGCAGTTGCTGTTTTACTTTTGTACTTTGCTGCTTTCACAGTTCATCATAATGTTGTGTTTCAGCTGTGATCCAGACTTCTTCCAGAGAATGTGTACATCCATGTGTGTCAGATCCAGAGAGGAGGTCCAGCAGCTGGCCTCTCTGCTGCAGCTGCTGGGCTTCACCCTGACATTAACAGGATACTTACCCAGGAAAACCTGCTGCTCTGTGGGGAGAGTTCTCAGGGTTTGTGGCTCTAAGGTGGATCTCATCCTGACACCCAGAAAGATGTCGGTTAGAGGAGCCGCTCACCTCTTTAGACGTACAACACAACTACACAGTCTGAGGTCTACGTTCATACAATCACTGCTTCTGTTCCTACAGTAACGTCTTTTAAATGTCCAGTTAGCAGAGACATCATTCTGTGTCTTTGACTTTCAGGCTGTCCAATGACATGGCCATGCTGCTGTTTCAGTGGATAAGAAGAGGAAGAGTCGTCCGTCCGTTGACTATTGAGGAACTTTGTCTTGCTCCAAAGACGCTGCAGTCACAAAGAGGATCACTGAGGGTTGTCAGTAGTTTGGCGTCTCTGCTGAGACACTGGACAGTCAGACATTTAGACCTGACTGAGTTCTGTGTTTCTGCTCAGTGTCTCTGTCCACTGCTGCTTCATGATGGTCCTCTAACTATCAAGTATATGTCTTTTCTGAGCCTCATAAACACACTGAAGAATGAAAATGAAAATAAATATTATTAGTTCATTCTAAATGTATTTATTCTTCAGACTGAGGGATGAGGTTTTCCAGCAGCTACTGGTCCTCCTCCATGAAATCCAGGACAAAGACTTGGCCTGGTCTTTCTTGAGTAAAGTTGGTGGAGACCTGACCTCCTACTGTCTGAACTGGGAGCTTCTCCACTTTGTGCTGCAGTCGTCAGCTCAGACCTTCACTGTGAACCTGAGGAAGAACCAGTTCTTACAGGAGAACGTCACACGTCTGCTGCCCTTTCTGGATCGGATCAGATTTAAAAGGTGGTGAATTAGTTTTTAACAGATACAAACTAAACAAAGTGTCCTGGTAAATACTGTGAGCTCTGTGTTTTCAGGCCCGGTCCCAGCTTTGTGCTGGCTGCCATCAGACAGGTCTATAAAACTCAGGCCAGTCACCTCATACCCAGTTTAGTGAGGTCATTGGATCATGTGATCAGCCTGACCTGCAGAGAGCTGGACTCAGTGGACTGTGCTGCTCTGATCTTCACCCTGAGACACAGTGACAGAGTTACACTGAAGCTTGTGTGGACGTCCATACCAGCAGAGGAAATACAGCGAATCGTCTTCACGCTGGACAGAGTTTCTCACCTCAGGTCAGACATCAGTGCTTGTTTCTCAGTCCTGTACCTGTATCAGTTCTCTCCAACAGACAGTTTCATGTAGTGCTGATAAGAATCAAAATGAACATTGAATAACAATAATCTCTGCATTAATGCATCACTGTCTCCACCAGTGTCGACAGGAATCTGCTGCTGAGGTTCATCCACTGCTGTGCTGCCACTGACGTCCAGCAGGATGCAGCATCAGGTCTGATCAGGTCTCTGCAGCACAGGTTGGTTCTGTCCCGCTCCCCCTGTGTGGAGCTGACAGATCAGGATCAGACCGAGACTCTGAGTCTGTCTGCTGCAGACTGCAGGTCCATCTCCACCATCCTGACACATAGCAGAGAGGACACACAGCTGGACCTGCAAGACTGTGAGGTGGAGGACAGGGGACTGGACCTGCTGTTTCCTGTCCTAAACAGAGTCCACCTCAGGTGGGAAAGAACATTAAATGGCCTGATCCACTTTCATGTTTCTGCATCCTAACAGTTGTTCTTTGCTCTGTTTGTCCTGTTTAGAGCCAGTAAAGCCGTCCTCCTCCAGCTGGTGTCCCTGGTCCCTGTGAGCAGTGAGAGGGACTCAGTGAGACGTGCAGAGTCCCTGTGTAGAGCCCTGGATGGAGAGCTGGACCTCAGTCACACCACACTGGATCAGAGGGTCTGTGAAGCTCTGGACCTGATGCTGGACTTCTCTGAAGGACTGACAGAACTGGACCTGAGTCACTGTGATCTCACGGACCAGCTGCTGCTCACATTCATCAAACATCTGCACAAAGTCCACGTCCTGGAGTGAGTCTCACTGTAAACATACTTGTGTGTACATTGTCCTGTATAGGATGCAGTGTTGGCTCCTGCTGAGGTGGTGGTGAAGTAATAATGTATCAAATCTGTCTCATAGCAACAGGCGGAGTCAGGATGTGACGCTTAATAACCAATAACATCAGCTCCTCTGACTTTAATGACGTAAATCTTTTGTGTTTGTGTCCATGTTACAGTCTGAGTCACAATAAGATCAGTGATGCTTCGACTGTCAGGTTACTGCAGCTGGTCTCCATCAACTCCTCCATCACCACAGTGAGGTGAGCAAACATTAATTATCATATGATTAATGGAGACATTTCTACTCCTTCACTTACAGACTGATCATTAATTATCTCAGTTCCACATATTATTCAGTTTGTATCAGTGACTTTTGTTCTGTTTTTTTAGACTCTTCAGCAACAACATTGTGGACAAAACTCCCTTTAAGAAACAGAAGCAGTTTGAAATGTGGGGAATCAGTGTCAGTGAAGTGATGTGATGATTGTGAGAGAAATTTCAAAATCTAGGTAACACTGTTTCACTGTTCTCACACTTCTCACAGACCCACTATCAAACCTGCTTACACCAGTGCCCCCTCCCCTTTTGCTCCCCAGCAAGACATCATGTCTCTGGCCACACAAAGAAGTATGTTAGGTAGATATCAACTATAAAACTACCTACACCTGAACATTTGCTTCCCAGAAGGGAGCCCACGGGAACCAGCACAAATCATCAAGAACTTAAAAGACTATGAAGACAAAAGGACAAAGTAACATGAACTTGTTAATTAAGACTCCTGACCACATTGTATGAAGGTTGATTTGCATTGACTCATCCCTTTGTTCTTTGTGTGAACCCAGCTGTTGAGTTGTATGTATAAAAGGCTGAACAACCTACACATCTTGGTCAATCAGACTGGCCCACTCTAGAGTGTAGCTCTGTTCTGCTCTGCATGTTTCTCTATTTTGCTGATTAAATTCACCGTTATCATTCACTTGTAAGTTGCCTTTTGCCTCCTAACTTGCCTTACAGTTTTTGCCACGACAATGATCAGGGAGGAAACTCAAGAAAATACTGCAGTAGTACAAGTACTCTACTAATACTGTGTTTGTGGCAGTCAGTTCTAAAAGTACAGTTTTATACAATGATGAAAACTCCAGCAGGATCCTCGTCATCCTCGTCTCTATTTGTTACGATACCGTCAGTTCTTCTACTGATGTACTTACATTTTTGATTGAGAAACTGTGAAAAGTATTTCATTGTTTACATAATTTAACAGATTGTTCTGTTGGGATCATAATTATATTTTTTGTGAGGAAAAATTATGTTTATATTCTTGGATTAATGTTGGAATCATATGATTTTAAAATGATTTTTAAAAGGTGAAATGTTGGTTCAGCAGCACTTTGATGCAATTGTATGTTCAGCAGTAAATGGTCTATGCTTTTCTTCCACATTGGTACCAAAAGCACTTTACACTGCTTCTCATTCACACACACACACACACACACACACACACTGATGTGGCAGCTGCTGTGCTGCTGGTCTACACTCCCCCAGAACAACTAAGTTTGGGTTCAGTGTTTTGCTCACAGACACTTGGACATGTTACAGGAGGAGCTGGGAATTGAACCCAGTATTGATGGACAGGTGCTCTACCTCCAAAGATACAGTATCTCAGTTTAAATATACTTTTTATTTGATATTTTAAATGAAATACAAGAGCTAAAGGATATTTGTGTATTTGACTATTTTGTGTTTCTCTTCACTATAATACTTTAACAGATGAAAACAGTTTATTATCTGAGTGACATTATGTCACAAATAACGAGTTAATGATGAGTCATATGATCCTGAGCTTTCAGAACGTTCAATAGTAGCAGAAACCGCAGAAACTTTGCTAAAAAGTACCAAGTACCTGTAGTAAAAAGTACTTTAAGTCCATCAGTGCTGCAATAAGAAAGTGATTTTTCTGAGTTACTGATTTAAACAAACACTATTAAACTTGATGCTGTTGATAACGTACAAATAAAATGTTCAGTTCATAAGTTTCATTTATTACAGATTCAAGCAGAAAACAATTTGTGATCAACTCAATTTAGTTTTGTGCTGCAAACAAACTTTGAATTTTCTTTAGCAGATAAACTGACATCAGCACTTATTACTTCATCAGATTCTGTTTTAACAATCTGCAAAATCTGCTGCTGCATTGACTCAATGAACCTTTTTCTAAAAGAGGAATCTGAGTTTCTAAAGTTTATTCACAGGTGTCAGTGATGCAGCTTTTCCACCTGCTCCTGTTGCACATCAGAAGAAGCCCACAGCTTCTGTGCCTGGTCCTTGATGTACAGAAGATCACACATAAATCCATCAGTATGTAGAAATATCAGTGAAGATGCAGCTAATTCTGTAATAAATCTTGCAGAGGAAACAATATGCTGAATCTAAAATGTACTGACAGTTTATAGTAGTTTGAATATTAGTTATGAAATCAGAATCAATAAGAAGCTAATAAACGTATTAATGCAGCAGAAATCGTTGCCGTTCTCTGATTGGTCAGTAGGACGAGCTTTGTTCAAACTGTTGGTTCCCAGTGCTGCTCAATGAGTCTGTGTCCCAGGAGGCTTCACTGGACCTCTGGACATTTACTGCACATTTCTATTAAAACAACGTGGAAAATGTCGCTCGCTGTAACTTTGAGGAAACGTATCTGTCAAATGTCTCACACAGCGGAAAATACATGTCATAAGCTGTTGAACTCTCGAACCTGTAGTGGCAGAAGGTGAGAAAATGATGAGGAAAATAAAGTCTGACATGTTTTAGTTACACAGCACTTTAAGAAATGATAACAGTGGGGAGACAAACAAATTAACGGCTGGTTTTAAACACGTGAAGTAAAAGAGACTCGCACATAAACATGGATGGATTAGGACCAAAAGGCCCACGGACACAAACCGACTAAATGTGAGTCCATCACATTGTTTGCAGTCTTTTTGTGTCTCTCACCTTCAGTCTGAATGTGTCCTCAAACCCAGGACGATTGTCCCTCCTGCAGCTCACACAGGGAGACGGAGGAACCAAGGAAGCCGAGCTGAAAGCCAACTCTGAATGAGGGGTGGACGGGTTCAGTGAAGGTGGGTCAGTTTATCAAAGGAGACTCTGTAGAAGGACAAAGTGCCAGAGGACCAGTCCAGATACACTTCTACTCTGTTAGAGGAGGAGGGAGCAGGTGGATCTGTTGTTCTGCTGTTGAGAGAAACAGAGTAACTGGTTCCAGAACAGTAGAGACTCCAGGACTGATGGTTCCCTCCCAGCATGCACTCAGTCACGTCTTCTGTCGAGCTGATTCCTCTGTAGGGTTGTTATCTATCGTTATCTGACCTCACTGCTGCTTTTATATATAGATGTGTTAAAGATGTGAACCTTCAAAACCTGTGTCATTACTCCGGGCAGTGGAAAGTCACTTCCTGTGGAGACGTGCGTCAGCCCCATAATGTGACATCATTGGGGACGTTAGACTGTGATTTTGGACGCATTTTTTTCAGCATCAAAATCACATTGTAATAGAAAGTTAATAAAGGATTTTAACCATTTTAGTTTTACAGTCCCACTCATAACAATAAAGTCAATCAGCTTTTACTATGTCCATTGTCCTGATATAGTGATAATGTTTATGTCCTTTTCAGTGCTGCTTTATGTTTGGAGGGGGGTGAGGGACATTCATTCATTCATTCATGGTAATAGACATAAATGATGGGTTGATTTCTGATCTGATGCTTTTTCAGTGTTATTTTTAAACCTCTCAAGTCGAGCAAGCAGGAAGCACGAGTTCATGTTTTCAGTCAGAACAAAGGGGCTTTATGGAAACTACAGTGACAGTAACAGCTTAACTAACAGTTCTGTAACTTCACAAATACAGATGCAACCACTGATACGATGTCAAGAGAGCTGGACATAAGGTGAAGACACAGAGTTAAAGAGCCACAGAAATCCCCTCACAAGGAGGTAACATAAGTGTAAAGCTCTGTGCTTCTCTTGGAGCTTTAGTTTGTTCTTTGCACCTGATTTAATCCAAGTAAACACAGTGGATGGTCATTAGTGCATGTGGCTGCTTCTTCAGATGGAGAGGAGGACGAAAAATCAGCTCATTAATATCAGTCAGTACACAATAGGTCTTTGAAATAAGAGCATGGAAAGAGGAACTGACACTAAGCCTGATCCTGGTTTACTGAAAAGATTCCATAAAAAACAGTCTTCTTCTTTTCCTTTGGGCTGTTTCCTTTCAGGAGTCATAGTGAATCATGTGCCTCCATCTAACTCTGTCCTCTGCATCCTCTTCACTCACACCAACTAACTTCATGTCCTCTCTCACTACATCCATAAACCTCTCAGAGAGAAAGACCTCCATCCTCCTGGAAGTGCTGAAACTACAACCAGAAAAGAAACCAGTGAAGCTGACAGGATGGTCAGATGAAGAGAGTGAAGTGAGGAGTTTCCTACAGTGTCTGCCTTATATCTCACAGCTCAGGTAAATGGAACATGATTTGTTTTATGTTGCAGAAGTTCTAACATCAGTTTACTAATGAAATGATTTGTAAGATTAGTAATTTACTTAATTGTTAGTTTGATATTTTGTATTTGTGTGTGATAAGTTTATAAAATAGGAGTCAAATTTAAACATCCCAACAGTTTCTAAACTAAAGTAGTTAATGTCAACTTCACCTTGAGCAGCTGTAGCATTATAATGGTGTGTGTGTGTGTGTGTGTGTGTGTGTGTGTGTGTGTGTATATTCTCAGACAGATGTTATTCCACTAAAGTCTAATATCAAACATACACCGACAGTAACTTGTCTTCATGAAGATCAGTTACCAAACACACAAAGCAAAGTGTCGCGGCAAAATTCGACAATAACTGGTGACAGACACCTTCAGTCTAATCACTAAAGAAGCTTCCACATCCAGGATGTTTTTAAGGGTTTTATTTTCTTGCAAGAGAGAAGTTCACCAACAGATTCAAGTCTCCGTCTCCAGTTCTAAGGACTTAACATGTCAAACATGAATTTATATCCTTCTGTTGCTGGGCAGAATATTCTTTACCCTCCAGGCTGCTGCCTCCAGCTTTTCTCCTTTTATGGTAACTTTTCCAACATATGTTAAACACATAGGAACTTGGTGTAACTTGGAGACATCTCTGTGTGGACAGTCAACCATGTAGCTGACCTAGAGCACTTCTACAGACAATCAGAACAAAAACATCTAAATGAAACCAAGTGTCACAACATCCCTATAAAACATCCTGCATAAGTACAATTAGTACATTTTATCATTACAACTGGAGAAAACATAAGAACTAACATTATTCATACTTGATTTTCCATCACAATTCCCACTTTTTGATTACAATTTAATCACACGACATACAACATTAGTCATCAGATGTACAAATTCAGAGATTCAATATACGTTGTATCTGTGGATGAACCAACATCATTTACATTTTACATTTACATTTAGTCATTTGTCAGACGCTTTTATCCAAAGTGACTTACAAGTGAGGTACAAGGCAGCAAAAATCTAAGTCAAGGAGAAAACATCCAAGCAAAGTCCTATTAGAAAAGTGTTCACAGTTCACCAGATACAAGTGCAAGAGAGCAGAAAGTATTTTTTTTTTTTAAGAGAGAACATCAGATTGTAAGAGAGGAACAATATACTTTAGAGATTCTATGTCAGTTAGTACCATCTGATGAGTCACAGCACTTGCTGTGCTTTGCATAATTAGACCTAGTATTTCACTCAGTATTTCACACAGTGCAGTGCATCCTGCACTGCACTGTGGTTTGTGTGCATCATTTGGAAGAATCTGTTCTACTTTCTAGACATCAGCTTTCAGCTGGAATATGAAGAATGTCCTTCAACTGCTAATATATTTGAAACAAAGCACAAGACAAGGTCTGGTAATACTGCAGCATGTTATTTTTCACGATAGTGGATGGTGGGAATTTGCTGAATGTCCTATTCCCAAAGTTGGAGATTCCCCAAACAAATTGTTTGGTCTTATTCTCATGTTCCTTAAAACAACCGGTGAAACCTCAGTCCAAGGGAGACCAGTTTCTTCAAGGTACCAATTTTGTTTGTACATGTCAGTCATAACAGAAGACAATGTCTCAGGATTGAGAATATTTCTCACCTATCATCTTTGGTAAATCATTGTCCTGTGTGTCAACTTCATACGTTTTTATGAAGACTGGGATCCAAAGTTCATTTTGGAATTTGTTACCTTTTTTCAACGTTCTCTATCTTCTGCAGTAGAAAACGTAGCAGTAGCAGTAAGTGATGGTCAAATGTCTGTGTCTGTTCAACGTGTGTGTGTGTGTGTGTGTGTGTGTGTGTGTGACTTCTTGTTGCTCAGCTTTCTTAGCTACAGCATCCACTCTCTGGTTTCCTGCTGAAACTAAGTCAGTGTTGTTAGACAAACCTTTATATCAAGCTATGCAGCAACATTATTATGTTAAAGAATATGATCGTTATCAGATTCCTTGAACTCTCTGTTTGTCCATAGTGCTGCAGATTGGTGAAGAATTCCAATACACATCTAGAACTTGGAATCTTTACTGTTTTCATCTGCAGCTTATCTCGTGCTTCCATGAGCTACAAAATCAGCACCGTAAGCTAAACAATAAGATGGTAACACACAAAACCTCAAACATCAGTTAATGTAACAACTGTAAAATCTTCTTGATTCTCTCCAGTGGAGGGTTTGAATAATGCAGAACCTTCAGGAAAAAGTAACAGTGTAACTGGGTCAAGAATATTACATCCATCAACAGTTACATTAAGCATGTAAAGTAACACTGTATCATATCTCAGCCATCTCACTGTAGAAGGGTGTGGAGAGGGAGAAAGAGACACACAGAGAGAGAGAGAGAGACAGAGAGAGAGAGACACACAGAGAGAGACACACAGAGAGAGACACAGAGACAGAGACTGCATAAGGAACCAAAAAGGTTACAGTAGATCAGCTTTCTCTGCAACTTTCACAGCTTGCAAGCATCAGGGTAATCCAGCATCTACAGGGTCCAGTTTAGCAGAAAAGTAAGCAATAGGTTGTACAGCTGTTTCTCAGGTTAACAAACTTAACATGTGGAATCTGCTTATGGTGCTCAAATTATTTTATCATAAGCTGAGAGTTATTTTCTATGGAATAATAGAGACAAATTTGGAATTTGAAGCTTTTCTGTCTTGATCATTTTGAATCCATTGCTTTCAGTATGACGTCATACCCAAGAAACTCATCATTTCTTTTTTGGTTAAAGTGAAGAGAATGGATTGTCTGGTTATGCCCTCAGCTGTGATCACATAACCTAAATAAGTTACTGTAAGGTTCTAGTTTTAGGATTGGACCCAATAAGGTGCTTTACACAACTGCTCAGCTTAAATAAGGTTTATTATAAAATATAATAGCTGGCAAAACAGGGTGGAGATGTAGTAAGTCTTCCGACTCGCTAGGTGGTGGTGAAGTCCAGTTAGAGTGAGTGGGGCAACAAGCGGAGTCTAAAGGAGAAGCAAGGTTCTCATAGGGAAGAGTGGAGTATGGTCCTGGCAGTGTAGATATTCTTGAGATGCAGCGAAGATGAGAGACTAGAATAAAGGGGAGGGAAATGGTGGGAGGACGGTCCACTGGGGAAGATGTAGTGGTCTGGAACCGTAACACAGAGGCAGGCTTGGTGGTGAGTGAGTGGAATGTAGCCTTGGTGAATCTCCAATCCCTGACATGGAGAGAACTCCAAATTCCCCTTTTGTGATATAACAACAAAAACTCCTAAATCCCTTTGGTGACATGATATCCAAATTCCAAAATCCCTTTAGTGATACAATCTCAAAAAACTCCAAAATCTCTTGGCACAGGCTCCATAAAAAGTGGTAGACAGACAATCACTCGGCTTAGTAAAACATACGTGTGCATGGCCTGATCAAAGTGTAGACATAGCCTGATAAATCCTCTTCTTCTAATGACGTGGTTACAAAAGTTCATCATAATGCTGATTCTTCATGGGTCGATAACAATTCTCATAATCCTTAGTCATACATGCGATCGGCAAGAGAGACTCAATAGGAAGCAGTTACTCACAAAAACAAAGTAGCAGCAGAGTCAGGTCAAAAACGTAGCTTGGAACCGTAGATGATGATTTTGATGAAATCTGAAAAGTCCGTTTGAGAAAGCAGACGATCTGTTGGCTGGTGAGGGCTGGTTTGACCTTAGACACATGGAACGTGGGATGGATCCTAAGTGGACTGGGTAGTCGCAGCTTGACGGCCACAAGGTTAATGACCTTGGTGACGGGGAAAGGACCAACAAAGTGGGGAGCAAGCTTCCTGCTAACCCCATTTTATAATTATTTGTGTCTGTGCACATAACGACGTCTCTAGGCTCAAACTCCTGCTACACATTTAATGAAGGGTTTTCTGTAACATATGAAAATAACATTTAAACACTTGTGGTTTGGCTCTAAGTAGCTGTTACGCCCCTGTCTAGGGGGTCAGGCTGCAACATACAAAGATAAATTAGGATGTTCCCTCTCCGGTCCCCAAACCAAAATCCAGGTTCGAGATGTCCCAACAGAACGATATTTATTTTAAACGAAAGAAAGTGTCAAACAAAACATGACACTACAACTCAGGGCGAACCAAGGCCAACATAATAAACACAATAAGCTATTTCCCACAGAAAGTGCTAGCTAGCCTGATAGAAATAAACAAACCAAAAGACAGTCGCTAACCCGAACTCCCTAATGTGAAAACAATCAAAAGAAAATGGCAGTTCACCCCTACAGATTTAATACTATTTACAAAATATACAATTTCTAAACAAAACCACGGCACAAAACCTAACAATTCAAAAATGCTAAATAAGGTTTGGAAACCAAGAACAGCAAACAGGTGCTGCTGCCAGAAAGAGCCTCGCTAGCTGTTGGGAACCGTACTTTTAAAACTCCAGGAAGTGTAGGATGGACCAATCAGCTTCCTGTACTGCCCCCCAATCCGGCCAATCAGGCAGGGCACCTATAAGAACAACAAAATAAAAACAACACATATGGCCTGGACCGTAACAGTAGCAAACAATTACAAGCACACAGACTCCATGAACATCTTGACCCACTGCAATTTATTCTTCTGACTTGACAAACTTAGTGGGTTTTTCTTAGCGTCTCTGCCCATGAGGCCAGTGTCTGTGCTCACCGGTTTCTCTCGTTTTATTCAACGATGCAGCTAATTCAGGAGCAGTGACATGTCTGTCTTTCATGGAGGACTTCTAAGTACTTGTTGTCTTGGGCAGATGTGACCTTCCACTGTGTCTTCTGTCTTCTGTCTTTGTGGCTATATTACATATAGATATTTTCACATGACAAGTACAGACTGAAGAGTTTCTGATGTTTTTAGTTTAACCTACACTGGAAATGACAGGTCGCTCAAACTATGGAAGAAGAGCCAAATATAATATTTTTCCACTTTTTGTGTCATTTGTGATTAATTTACAACAATTTGATTAAATAAAACCAACAAATGAGACTAAAACTTTTTCTTGCAGTGTCTGTAAATCTGCTCCTCTTGGACTCTGCTCCAGTTCCTTTAGTCTTTGCTGAATGTCCATCCCTACATACAAGCCTCCATTAGAACAGAAGAATCAAAGAGTGTGTGTCTGAGAGCCATGTAATGTCCATGTGTGCATGCTGACAGAGAATGTACAGATACAGGTTTGGCCGGAAGGGTCGTCAGAGGCTCTTCAGGACTGTTTTGACTCCACTGACTGGAATATGTTTAAGCAGGCTGCCACATACAATAACACCACAGACCTCCAAGAGTACTCAGAGACTGTCAGTGCCTACATCAACAAGTGTATTGATGATGTAACTGTCAATTTTTCATTCTCTCACACTCCTCGCTCATCAGGTCGGGGGGTGGGACTGGACTTCTCATCAATGACACCTGGAAGTTTTCCTCCACAGCACCACTCGGCAATCTGTCTTCTCTGGAATATCATGCCGTTAGGATCACAGCACCGTTTGCAGTCCAGGTGATTGTGATATATCGACCACCGGGCCAGCTGGGGAACTTCTGCAATGAACTGGACATGTTGCTGTCCCACTTCCTGGAAGATGGCACTCCTCTCATCGTCATGGGAGACCTGAACATTCACCTGGACAAACCACAGGCGGCTGATGTGTTTGCTCTTCTAAACACATTTGACCTGAGTCTGGTCTCCACTCCTCCGACCCACAAAGCTGGCAACAACCTCGACCTCATCCTCACCCAGAACTGCACCACAGACAACATCTTGTTCATTCCTCTGCATGTATCGGATCATTTCTTCATTCAACTCACAGTCTTTATCCCTAGACCTTCGCAATCTCCTACCACACTTGTAACATTCCAGCGCAACCTCAGGTCTCTCAACCCGGATTGATTCTCCTCGTTGGTCTCCGCAACTCTGCCCCCAACACAGGACCTCTCCATTCCGCGATGCAGATGCAGCCACAGACAGCCTTTGCAATACACTTTCATCATGTCTGGATTGTCTCTGTCCCAAGTCTTTGAGACCCGCTCGTCTCTCACCTTCTAATCCGCTCAGGAGTGCTGAGAGGAAGTGGCGCAAATCCAAGACTCCATCTGCCCTTGCTGAGTATCAGAATCTGCTTGGACCTTTTTCTCACAGTGTCACCAGGGCAAAGATCAATTACTACCAGGAGAAGCTCAGCAACACCTCAGACACCAGAAAGCTGTTCTCCACCTTTAAATCACTCATCTACCCACCTTCACCTCCGCCATCTACCTCTCTCACTGCTGACAACTTTGCCAACTTTTTTACCAACAAGGTGGCAGCCATCAGCTCACAGTTCTCTCCTCCAGATGATGACATCCATCTAACTTCTTCCAACACTGCATTGCTCTCATCATTTGCAATTCTGACTGAGGATGACGTATCCACCCTCCTCCTCTCTAATCATCAGACCACCTGCACTCTGGATCCAATCCCTTCCACTCTTCTTCAAGCAGTTGCACCTGCACTAATGCCAGCTATTACACAAGTCATCAACACATCTCTCAAAACAAGGACTTTTCCAACCTCTTTCAAGCAGGCCTTGATTACCCCACTGCTCAAGAAGCCTTCTCTTGATCCCTCTGTTGTGGAGAACTACAGACCTGTCTCCCTCCTTCCTTTTCTGGCCAAGACAATGGAACGAGCAGTCTACAACTCTCAGACTTCCTTTCCAAGAACAACCTCCTCGATGTCAACCAGTCTGGCTTCAAGAGGGGTCACTCCACGGAAACGGCACTCCTGACTGTTGTGGAATATCTTCGAGCTGCAAAAGCCACAGGTCAATCATCTGTCTTAATTCTACTTGATCTATCATCAGCCTTTGACACTGTGAACCATCAGATCCTCTTGTCCACACTCTCTGACTTGGGCATCTCTGGATCAGCTCTAGACTGGCTTTGTTCTTACCTATCAGGAAGAACCTTCAAGGTATCCTGGCAGGGGCATCTTTCTAACTCTCATAGCCTCTCTACCGGTGTGCCGCAGGGCTCAGTTCTTGGTCCTCTCCTCTTTTCTATCTATACTTCATCCCTAGGTGCCATCATTCACTCACATGGTCTTTCCTATCACTGCTACGCTGATGACACACAGCTCTTCCTGTCCTTTCCACCGGACGACTCCACAGTCTGATCGGGCATTTCTGCCTGTCTCTCAGACATCTCAGCCTGGACGAGTGAGAGACACCTTCAGCTCAACCTCTCCAAGACCGAAGTCCTTGTCTTCCCAGCCAGACCTTCGATGCAACACAACATCAGCATCAACATTGGATCTACAGTGATTGTCCCACTAAATCGGCCAAAAATCTGGGGGTCATCATCGACGATCAACTGAGCTTTAAGGACCACATCTCCTCAGTCTCTAGGGCCTAATTTTTAATCAGCCAAAAAGACCTGTGTCACACCACTTTTTAGATCTCTACACTGGCTTCCTGTAGCTGCTCGCATCAGGTTCAAAGCTGTGTCTCTTGCTTACAGGGTGGTTAACTCGACAGCTTCCGCTTACCTCAACTCACTCATTCAAGTCTACAATCCTTCCCACCTGCTGCGGTCTGCCAACGAACGATGTCTGGTGTCCCAGCACCGCACAGAAGACACCAAGCAAAACTGTTTAGTGCAATGATCCCACGATGGTGGAACAAGCTACCAAACTCTGCACGCTCAGCTGACTCTCTCCCAATATTCAAAAAACTGCTGACAACTGAACTCTTCCGCATCTTAATATGCACTTAAATCTCTTTAAAAAAAATAAAAAATAAAAAATCCTTTCTGCTCTTTCTCGCACTTGCATCTCATGAACTGTGAACACTTTTCTGATAGGACTTTGCTTTGATGTTTTCTCCTTGTCTTAGATTTTTGCTGCCTTGTACCTCACTTGTAAGTCACTTTGGATAAAAGCGTCTGACAAATGACTAAATGTAAATGTAAACTGTCAAAAAGACCATCACTGTACGGGCCAACAAGAAGCCATGGATGACGGGGGAGGTCTACAGACTCCTGAAGACGCGGAACGCTGCCTTCAGAGCTGGAGATGAGGCAGTACTCCAGGAGGATAGCCCATCAATTCAGCAACAGCAGAGACACTCGGAGCCTGTGGCAGGGAATACAGACCATTACGGTCTACAGGCCTCCACCACAGACCTGTGACAGAAACATCTCTCTGCTGAATGAGGTGAACGCCTTCTTCGCTCGCTTCGAAAAGCAAAACAGCTCCACTGCACAGAAGACTCCCCCTCCTCCTGGCGACCAGGTGTTGACACTGACCCCAGACAGTGTGAGGAGATCCTTCAGCAGGATCAATGCATGAAAAGCTCCGGGTCCTGACAACATTCCTGGGCGTGTACTGAGAGACTATGCAGCAGAACTCACCAATGTCTTCACAGACATTTTCAACATCTCTCTACGTCAGGCTGTTGTACCCACAGGCTTCAAAGCCACCACCATCATTCCAGTCCAGAAGAAGCCGTCTCCATCCTGCTTCAATGACTACCGTCCAGTTGCACTTACTCCGATTATCATGAAGTGCTTTGAACGGCTAGTCATGCACCACATCAAGTCTGCCCTCCCCCCCTCCCTGGACCCCTTCCAGTTTGCATATCGGTCCAACCGCTCGACCGATGATGCTGTTGCAACTGCTGTCCACTCAGCACTCACACCTCTAGATAAAAAGGAATCATGCGTCAGAATGCCGTTCACAAACTGGTCCAGCTGGGGCTCAACACTTCGCTGTGCAACTGGCTGTTGGACTTTCTAACTGGAAGACCTCAGGCAGTACGGGTCGGCAGTAACACATCCAGCACCATCACACTGAACACTGGGGCCCCCCAAAGATGTGTGCTGAGCCCCCTTCTCTTCACCCTGCTGATCCATGACTGCTCACCATCACACAACTCCAACCTCTTCATTAAGTTTGCGGATGACACGACTGTGGTGGGTCTCATTAGCAACAACGATGAGACAAACTACAGGAGAGAGGTGAGACGCCTGGCCGGGTGGTGCAGTGGCAACAATCTCTCTCTGAACATGGAGAAGACGAAAGAGATTGTTGTTGACTTCAGGAGAGCTCACACTCAGCACACTCCTCTAACCATCAACGGTGCTACTGTGGAGAGGGTGAGCAGCACCAAGTTCTTGGGTGTGCACATCACAGAGGACCTCTCCTGGACCAACAACACTGCAGCACTAGCCAAAAAATCACAGCAGCGTCTCTACTTCCTCCACAAACTGAGAAGAGCCAGAGCTCGCTCCCGAACTTGCCCCCCTTCCCTCTTCTGCCTCAGGCACAGAACTATAACCCCCTACTACCTCATCTGTCAGCTTAATTTAAAGAACTGCTCTTGAGCCCTCTGTCACTTTAACCAGACTGAACAAGCTTTTTTTGCACTAATTCTGTTACCTGCACTGATGTATACTTTACTGGTCTGCACTCCATCTGCCATGTGCCTTGTGCGGCTTTTACTTTATTTTACTTTATTTTTATTAGTATACTCTTCAATGCCCTTATTGTATAGTTGTATTTTTATAATTTTATATTTATATGTGATCTAGATCTTAGGCTCCACTGTTAGAACTACCTGTAAGCACCATGGATCCGAGAGAAACACAATTTCAGTTCCCTGTATGTATGTATGTACTGTACATGTGGAAGAACTGACAATAAAGCTTGACTTGAATTGAATTGACTTGATGTGCTGCTCTGACCCCCCTCCTCCTTTCAGGGTGGAGCCTGGTGGAGAACGATGGCTGAGACCAGGTCTGAGGAAGTGTAAGTGTGTTTTTAATGAGATTGATGGAAACAAAGCAGCAACATTCAACCATCTTCAAACTGCCACATCACTCATTCACATCATCAAAGTGTCAAGAAATGAACAGATGATGGATTAATAACTGCAGCTGTTTGTGTCTTGTTCTCTCCATCAGATTTCTGTCAACTCACAATCGACACAAACACAGTGAACAGGAAACTACGACTGTCTGACAACAACAGGAAGGTGAAATACAGTATGTGGAGGACATTCAGTCATATCCTGATCATCCAGACAGATTTGTCTACTGGCCTCAACTGCTGTGTAGTAATGTTCTGACTGGTTGCTGTTACTGGAAGGTGGAGTGGAGCAGTAATGTGGAAATATCAGTGAGTTACAGAGGAATCAGAAAAGAAGAAGACAGAGAAGATTTTAGTTTTGGAAGAAACATCCAGTCTTGGAGTCTGGAGTGCTCTGGTAATACTTATATTGTCTAACAAAATAACAAAAGAACATTGATCCCTCCTCCTCCTTGTCCTCAGTCTCTAACAGAGCAGGGTATGTGGACTGTCCTGCTGGGACTCTGTCCTTCTACACAGTCTCCTCTGAGGAACTGATCCACCTTCACACCTTCAACACCACATTCACTGAACCTCTGTATCCTGGGTTTGGGCTGTGGTATCGCTCCACTGGTTCAGTGTCTCTATCACAATAAGCGCAGAACAAGCGAAGGATTAGGAAGTCAAATGAGTTTGTGCGCTAAGAGGAGAGGAGGAACAGGTGGACAGACAGGACCGCGGGGACCTATGGGGCAGGTGCTGGAGTATCTGAGGAGGAGAGAGATAGTGAGCAATGGCATAAACTCAATATAGACTAGAATGAGAGTGAGATTCTTACTGTAGGTGGGTGGCGAGTGATGTCCCTCTAGAGAAGTCAGAGCACAGGTGAGGGATGGAGGAGAACTGGACAAAGGGCGGCTAAGAGACCAGGGGAAAAAAAGGACAGTAACAGAGCCAAAAAAACAAAATACAACAAAAATACAAAGTAGCAACTAAACAAAGTACCAACAAAAGGTGTCAGAGAAAACGAACCAGAAGTGAGTCTGTTGGGGCGACTTACTCCCTGTAATCGATTACGTAAATACGTAATATGCATCAAGCAGGGCTCCAAGCTAACGGTGTCCCGTCGCCTGGGGAGAGTATAAATTGCACCTGGGACACAAACAATCGGGATGGGGGACAATTTGGGGACAATAAAGAAAATGAGGTCACAGTGCGGACATTTAGTTGTTAAAAGTGAACTAGAGCACGAGGAAATAAATCTTTGTGTTCTGACGTCACTGTTCTTCTCTCTGAGTCTGACAGGGGACGAGCTCAGACAAGTGTCCCTGTCTGCAGCAGAGACCGCGGTCAAACCTGCTGATTTTTTTTTTTGCGTTTCATTTCCGGTATTTCCGGTACAAGTACTACGAAGGGTCAGAAATGACGCGTAAAGACTCAGGGGATTGTTGCATACTGAAAAATTACGAGATTTTCATATTTCACGTAGTTCATAAAATGTATTATTTGACACATAGTTCAAATATGACAAATATGTTTGAACAAAATGCATAATACCAGTAAAATATTATAGTATGTGAAATGGAGTATTTCCTTTGCTGATTAACACATCTCAGTATTTGAAATAGAAATAAAAGTATAAAGGGGAAAACTTGTTTGAAAGTTGTAATTTATTCATATTCATATTGAACAAACATTGTTCTACCAACATGTTTAAATTAAAATATAATGACAGGTAAACAATAACACAACATTTTATCGTGTTTTCCGTCTGATAAAGAACTTTCCGTTAAAGTTTACCTGAAACGTTAAATGGATTCCTGCTTAAATTACAGAGAACTGTCACCATAGCAGTTTTAAAGCCATTTTAATGCACAGTTTTTGAATAAAGTAAAGTCCGCCCAGCATTTTAACTAACAATACACGATACACATATATTTTTTTATCGTATCAGTAGAACAATACATTCAGCCAAGTATTTCAGTATATATTTTTATTTTATTTATCTTAGTCATATTTTAACGATGTGACCGCGGTTTAGAAACGACGGCTCATTTTAACACAGGGAGCAGACACATCAGGTAAAGTCAAAGTTACTGCTTAACTTGACCGGACAACATCAGTGCTCATTCGGGTTCCGGCGTAAAAACGCTCCGCAAATTAGCGATTTACAAGAGGAAATGAGGCAAACACTCGTTAAACGATCAGAAACGTAAAGAAAAGCGCTGTGCTGGCAGTTTCCCATCCACCTAAAGCTGGAAGTCATAAAAAGATGGATGTACCACAGGTTCTGATGGACCCTGAGACAGTCACAGACAGGACCCTGTATCACCTGTAGCTGTGAGCAGAGAGTCCCCATCAGCAGACAGAGGACGGGAATCAGTCATAGGGACTGATTTCATGTCCATTCTTCTTACACTTCACACAGTTTCCATTTGATTAAGGAGACATCACTCAGTCTATGTGAGGACTTTGCTGTTGTAGACATGATGAATAAATTCCCACTCAGTTGTACATTTATTAGGCTCAGATTAAGTCAGTCTAATCCAACAATCCTGCAGTAAATCCTCCTTCATCATGTACTTAATTAGGTGGACATAATAATAGAAACAGCTTCATGACACGCAGTTGCTGGCTATTTAATCATCCTAATATGGTTGGCTGGAAGTGGGCGGAGCAAGAGCGAGCGAGACTGCTGTCATCCGGAAGACGAGAAGTGTTTAGTCCAATCCTGTGGCCCATCGCTCGGACACGCCCACCCACACACCAAACACCCAGGAGCAGAAGATGTCAATTAAAATTCACCAGCAACACTAATGCTAATGCTAATAACCCCCGGGTATAATACATTTAATAATTTCATTCACAAAATGATAGAAAACAATTAAACGTTGATCGAGTTTGTCAGAATCTACAGTGATGTGTTCAAATGTCTCCTTCTGTCTAACTAATTTGAATTTACACTAATATTAAAGAGATTTGCACATCCACTTGAAAACTGAAGTGATTAATCAATTTACAAAATATCTGATGTTAACTTCTTCACTGAATAAATGTACTTAGTTACCTCCCAGCAGTGGAATAATACGGACATAGTCTTTTCCTCCTCCCCACAAACACACGCCCAGTTTGTTCGTATCAATGTTTAGTTTCACTTTTACCGAAGTGACGCAGAGTGTTTTCTTCATCCAAACGTCCGTCTGAAGGTAAAAAAAACGGACTTTACTGTTTCACTCGTGAACATTAGTCGTTGTTGGTTTAGTTACAGTAGAAACTGTAGAAATCTGCTGTTGAATTGTTCACGTTTTCAGACTCACAGCTTCAACTGTGAACTGCGAGCGAAGCAGACAAACATCCGCGATGTTGGGTTAATATCAGTAAAAGTAGAACGTAGTAAAAGTGGGAAAAGTCAGTAAAATCAGCAGAAGTGTAGTCAGCTGATGGTCAGTGGGTGAAGACAGAGTCATTAGTTAATTATGTATTTCTAAATGTAAATAAGTAATATATTCGGAAAGTTGAGGACACTGCGTCACGGACATGGCCGCAGGACTTCTCTTCTCTGTGGTTTAGTTATTACTGCTACCGAGAGGCTTTATTCAAATACAACTTTACTTAAATGTTTATTGTAGTTCATGTTTTTTAAAGCTTGACGCAAAATAAAGTTTTAATAACCTATGTGTCTGTTAATTGATTTAGAAGCTTTCTGTGGTTTTTAGACACATTCATCAGCTGTTGTAACTTCCGCTGTGGGAAGTAACTAAGTAGGTTTAATCCAATACGTTGGGCCACGTTAGTTCACATTTGATGTTACTTTACTTGGATATTCCCGTGTTCTGCTACTTTAAACTTTAACTCCAGTACATTTTAGATGGAAATATTTTACTTTTTATTTACACAATCCTGTCAGTATTCACTGCTGCTTTGTTGCTGAACTTTATCTTTAGACAAAGCTGCAGATTTGTTCCTCAGTTTATAAATGTAACTGTTGTGGTACAAATAAAACCTGCAGTGACTTTCAAAAGCCCTTAATAAAGCGTGATAGTAGAAAATACTCAGGTCTCTAAATTACTATTTATATACAGTCCTACTGCACTTCACTGTGAATACAGCCCACCCCCAATACCCCTTGGCCACATGTGTGTTACTGTGCGTCATTGTTCTGTGTCGGAACATCAAAGAGTAAAATCCCACGTGCTGTGTTCAAGAGTTTTTTTTAAAGATTTTAAGATTGGAATTACAGGCATCACTGTAGGTAACATTGCGCACTGATTTTTACAGAGACCTGGCTCTCAGACAAAGTCCCAGAGGACGCCATTCAGCTACAGACTCACTCTGTTCACCGAGTGAGTCTGTAGCTGAACGGTCGCGTCCGATAAGGCTAAAGGGGGAGGTGTGTGTGTGTTTGTCAACAACTCGTGGTGTGGAGATATACAGATGGTGGATGAACACTGTTCGCCAGATGTGGAGTTTCTACTGCTGAAGTGCCTCCTTATTATCTACCGAGGGAATTTACTGCTGTGTTTTTGGCCGCTGTTTACATCCCCCCGCGAGCTAACTCCACGGCAGCACTCAGCAAACTCCATGATGTCATCAGCGCGTTAGAAACGGCTCATCCTGACGCTGTTTTTATTGCTGCTGGCGACTTCAACCAGTGTAGTTTACGGACTGTATTCCCCAAATACCAGCAGCATGTGGACATTCCCACCCGTGATAAGAACACTCTGGACCATGTTTACAGCAACATCAATGGAGCTGTGTGAAGTCCCAGCTTGCTTTAAACGCTCCACCATTTTTCCGGCCCCAAAGAAACCCAAAATCACTGGATTTAGTGACTACAGACCCGTGGCTCTGACGTCTGTGGTCATGAAGTCATTTGAAAGACTGGTTTTGGCTTATCTGAAGGACATCACTGGACCCTTACTGGACCCCTTGCAGTTTGCTTACCGAACAAACCGGTCTGTGAACGATGCAGTGAACATGGGACTGCATTATGTTCTACAGCATCTGGACAGACCAGGGACTTATGTGAGGATCCTGTTTGTGGACTTCAGCTCTGCTTTTAACACCATTATCCCATCACTTCTCCAGCTCAAACTTACTCAGCTCTCCGTGCCCTCCTCTGTCTGCCAGTGGATCACCAGCTTCCTGACAGACAGACAGCAGCTAGTGAGGCTGGGTAAACTCTCATCCAGTACTCGCACCATCAGCACCGGTGCCCCTCAGGGCTGTGTTCTCTCCCCACTGCTCTTCTCCCTGTACACCAACGACTGCACCTCTAAACACCCCTCTGTCAAGCTCCTGAAGTTTGCGGACGACACCACACTGATAGGCCTCATCCAGGACGGTGACGAGTCGGCTTACAGACTGGAGGTGGAACAGCTGGCCGTCTGGTGCGGCCTTAACAACCTGGAGCTCAACACGCTCAAGACAGTGGAGATGATCGTAGACTTCAGGAGAACCCCCCCTGCTCTCCCCCCACTCACCATCATGGACAGCACTGTGACTGCAGTGGAGTCATTCAGATTTCTGGGCACCACAATCTCCCACCTGAAGTGGGACATACACATTGACTCCATTGTGAAAAAGGCCCAGCAGAGGTTGTACTTTCTTTGCCAGCTGAAGAAGTTCAACCTCCCACAGGAGCTGCTGAAACAGTTTTACTCTGTAATCATAGAATCCATCCTCTGCACTGCTATATCTGTTTGGTTCAGCTCAGCTACCCAGTCTGATCTCAGAAGACTACAGAGAGTAGTCCGGACTGCTGAACGAATCATTGGTATAGCCCTCCCCAGTCTCCAAGAACTGTACTTATCCAGAGTGAGGAAAAAGGCAAAGAAGATCACTCTGGACCCCTCACATCCAGCACACTCCCTGTTTGAACTGTTGCCTTCTGGTCGACGCTACAGAGCCCTGAGTACCACAACGACCAGACACAGGAACAGTTTCTTCCCTCAGGCAATCACCCTCATGAACACTTGACCATCACAGAACACATAACACTATTGCACATAAGCTAATTAAAATTCATACTCATTTACTTTTCAAGTTGCACACATTACTACTGAGTTAACATTTTGTCAATTTTATATTTTGTTTAGCTTTTTGCATTTATCTTTATATTGTATATTATTCCTTTATTCTTATTATTTGTTCTTGTATTGTCACTGTCATTCTGTTGCACTGTGAAGCTTTGTCATCAAAACTAATTCCTAGTATGTGTAAACATGCCTGGCAATAAAGTTCTTTCTGATTCTGATTCTGATTCAACATACGTGGTGCATACAGGGCTGCACCCCACCCCCACTTTGGACACTCAGACCACATCTCTTTGTTCCTGTACCCTGCTTACAGACAAAGACTGAAACAAACACACCCTGGCACCAAACAGGTTAAACTCTAGACCCCAGAGACTGAGACCACCTTGCAGGACTGTTTTGCTCTGACAGACTGGGATGTGTTTAAAGCTGCAGCCACTCTGGAGGACTCTTCCATCAGTGTACAGGATTATGCTGAGTATGTGACTGGGTACATCAGCACTTGTGTTGATAACATCGTGCCCACCATACAAATCAGGAAGTTTCCAAACCAGAAGCCCTGGATAAACAGTCAGGTACGTCAAATGCTGCGTACGCGCTCTCTTGCATTTAGATCAGGCAATGAGACCGAGTACAAAGCTGCGAAGTACAGACTGAGAAAAGCCATCACAGCGGCCAAGAGGCAGTACAGAGAGAAGCTGGACAGCTTCTACTCTACTACTGACTCAGGGCGGATGTGGCAAGGCCTGCAGCACATCACAGACTACAGGACCACCACCACCAACATCACCACCTCAACAGACAGCCTGCCAGACGACCTCAACACATTCTACACCCGCTTTGAGGCCCCCAGCTACACTGCAGAGAGGGGGCCCACACACACCCGGACCACTCAACCCCCCTCCCCTCCACCCACTGTCTCAACGACCCAGGTACACAAAGCTCTGAGGAAGCAGCAGGTCCTGACAACATTCCTGGGCAGGCCCTCAGAGCATGTGCCAACGAGCTGGCTGACGTTCTCACCTCCATCTTTAACCTCTCCCTCAGCCAGTGCACTGTTCCTTTGTGCTTCAAGACCACGACCATCGTCCCCCTGCCTAAGAAGAGCCCACCCACCTGCCTGAATGACTACAGGCCAGTGGCACTCACTCCAATCATTATGAAGTGTTTCGAGAGACATTCAGAGCAGCATACCAGACACTATCGACCACCTGCAGTATGCCTACCGGCCCAACAGGTCCACCTCGGATGCCATTGCTGCTGCCATCCACTACTCCCTCTCTCATCTGGAAAATAAGGACTCATACCTTAGGATACTTTTCATAGACTACAGCTCCGCCTTCAACACGGTCATCACCCACAAACTCACCCACAAACTGTCCACACTTGGTCTGCACCCCACCCTCTGTGAATGGCTCCTAGACTTCCTGACTGGCAGACCTCAGTCTGTCAGGATTGGTAACAGGACTTCAGCCAGACTCATCACAAACATTGGCACTCCGCAGGGTTGTGTACTCAGCCCCATCCTCTACATCCTGTTCACCTATGACTGTGTCGCCTCCCACAAGGACAACATCATCCTGAAGTTCGCGGATGACACCGCAGTGATTGGCGGTGACGAGGCAGCCTACAGGAGGGAGGTGGCCAGTCTGGTGTCATGGTGCAGAGACAACAACCTCACCCTCAACACGGACAAGACGAAGGAGATGATAATGGACATGAGAAAGGAGAGGAGAACGCATCAGCCACTGTTCATCCGGGAGCTTGAAGTGGACAGGGTGAGCAGCTTTAAATACCTGGGTGTCCACATCAGTGAGGACTTCACTTGGACACCTCACGTCACACAGCTGGTCAAGAAGGCCCAACAGCGGCTGTATTTTCTGAGGAAGTTTGGCATGTCGCCCAAGATCCTCAGCAACTTCTACAGCTGCGTTATTGAGAGTGTCCTGACCAACTGCATCACTGTGTGGTACAGCAGCACTACTGTCATGGACCAAACGCCTGCAGAGAGTGAAGACTGTGCAGAAGATCACCAGGACTCCACTGCCCTCTCTGCAGAGCATCTACCACCGCAGAGTCCACAGGAGAGCTGCTTCCACCCTCAAAGACCCCTCTCACCCCCAGCACGGACTGTTCACACTTCTACCCTCAGGGCGGAGGTACAGAAGTGTGAAATGCAGAACCTCGAGACTGAAGAACTCTTTCTTCCCCTCTGCCATCAGACTCCTAAACAGCTGACAGGAGTTTGCAACCATGAACATAACATAACATAACATAACATAACATAACATAACATAACATAACATAACATAACATAACATAACATAACATAACATAACATAACTGTTACACGGACACAACTGATACATGGACACAACTGCTCACGAATCACACAAATTGTTTTTGAATTGCACTACCGCACTGAGAACTGCACTACCTCACCTTATTGCTCTTATTTGTTTGCTCTTATTTTATTACTTTTTTATTTTATTTGTGTTTTATTTTATTTCTATTTTTTGTAAATTCTCATCTTACTTACTGTGTGACATTCAGAGTGGAGGGCAAAGTCAGAATTTCATTGTACAGGGAAACATGCGTTCTATCTGTGCATATGACAATAAACACTTTGAATCTTTGAATCTTTGAATCTTTGAATTGAATCTAGGAGGGTAGGAGTGTAACAAGAAAGAACAAAACAAAGCTGTTCATGTTCTCCAAAAGTCTGGATTCCAAATTTGCATTTAATTATATAATCACCACTGTTGAACAAAATCACAATAATGGCAGCATAAAATCAACCTAAATTCAAATCAAAAGTTTCATCATTTATTTTGCTCATTCACTTGTGATATCAATGATTTGGCAGCAGATGTCGCCATATTTAACTCAAATGCTTCGAAACACTAAACCATTTTCAACACAATGTCCTAATATTGATTCAGAGCTTCAGAAAGCTTCCGTTTCTCCACCAATAGTGTTGACTAGTGCTATTTACAAGATATACAGAGAATACAGCAGCTATAGCACTAGGCCCAACAATTCAATAATTTATGTATCAATAATCCACAAAAAATGCACAAAAATGTTCAAGAGGGTTTGGAGGCCGAGGACCTAGTACATGTGCTGCTGCCAGAGAAGCCAGTCCAGCTGGTGAGAACTTTTCAAACCCACTGAGCTACCAGGCCGCCGGTGTCCTTTAACAGGAGCTGCCCTCCTCCTGTGTCACCAGACCAGCTGGAAAACAGCTGAAAAACATGTTTTCTCATAAATCCACAATGTAACTGTATTTGTCTCGTCTTTGACTTTTAATACATTACACGTTAAAATGTGTCGTTATAGTAGTTTAACAGAAGATCAACATTTAACGTTAACAATCTGTCTTGTAATGAATCAAATAAAAGTGAGATTTGTAATATGACAAAGTTATACAGGCTATAGATTAAACGCAAGCTGCAGATAAACCAGCAGATAGAAGCAAACATAGAACATCTGACTGGGACCCAGAATGGTTAAAGAACCTCAAACACAGCCCATGTTGACCTCACAGGTTTCAAACAAAGTTTTAAAGAATTTAGTCACCAAAGAAAAATCTTCACTTTCATTAGGTGTAAACGGAATCAGGAACTGGAGACAAGGAGAACATTTGCGAGTCTGTATGAGAACATTAATAAATGGGTCCCATATGGGAGAATTTTTATAGATTTATGTATCCAGAAAAAATAAGTGCAAATAAGTTATTTTTCATGATGAGAAAATAAGCAGTTTGTTTCAATATGCTGAGGATTTCAAATTGCAGTTTGCACCAACTTCTGAGTTTCTAATAGTTTTATTTGATACATTTCATTATGTGAATTTTATCTTTTTATTAGTTTGTTTTGTTTGTTCTTAGTTCTTCTATTATAAAGTAATTGTTTTTGCTTGACCTCCAGTGTTTTTATTTATTTATTACCTAAACCAGAATGGTAATAAGGAATTAACATTTCTAATTTTATATCGTCTATCATAGGAGGTTTGAATCCTTCAATTTTTTTTATATATTCTTCATCTATGTGTTACAAATTAAGATGGGAAAACAGTGATATTTCATTAAAGAACAAATATATTTAGATTATAAACCTTTGATATAATCTCAAACTTATTCTAATGGCAGCATGAAACATGTCCAAGTGAAAGTAACATTAACGTTATATTTACATCCACAGCTTCTGATGTTCCGTTTTTATAAATGTAGCATGTTGACTGCATCTTCTCATAGTTTCTCTTAGCTGTTTTGTTGCTGCTTTGTATTAATACCAATGGAGTAATTAGATAATATAGCTGACAGAAACAGAACCTTAATGAATGTGAGATGTTTCCTATTAACAGTAAAGTGGGAGGTCACTTTGGGAGGGAGGGGATATCACTGTTTTAGTAACCAGGAGCCACATTGTGTTATTCTATCGTGCACTAAACAAGACATTACATTAAAACAGTCATTAAATAATGTACAGTTACTTATTAAGTCGTGTTTTCATTGAGAAATTAGGCTGTGAACAAATATTTGTTATTGAACAGTAGCTGTAGTTGATGATATGAACACTGCTATTAATAATCAGTAATAAGTAGTGAGTTCAGTTGGTTAGTTTCTCCCAGTTGCAATTATAGTTCTGTAACTAAAACCTTATTTACAGTAAATGTGTCACCAGCACACACATCATGAGGAGTTTAGCTTCCTGCCTCCATCTAGTGACTGATGGTAGAAGTGGAGAAGCTGATGGCAGCTTCCTCTGACTGCATTCAGCTGCCACTGATCTGAAGAAGAGAAGAAGGAGAAATGATGAAGAGGAGGATTAATGACGCCAGTAGATCAGATTAGTTTTAATCCTTTCTATCAGTGCATGGACTTACACTGCATTTCCATTGGAAATAAACAGATGCTGTCGATGACCAAGGAAGATATTGTCCATCGTGTGGATGCATTGTCTCTGTCTCACATCACCTATTCTGCATGACCACCACTGGCTCCCCATCCCCCACCTCATCCAATTCAAGATTTGATATGAACAAATAGTAGTAGACAGTAGTAATGGCAGCATCCGGTAAAGACTGGCAGCAGGACCACTGTGAATGGTCTAAAGAGGGATCAGTAACTCAGTCTCAATGATTTTCTAACTTCAGTGACTAAAATAAAAAAAACTCTCTCTCTTTCTCTGCTGGTGTTCTCTTTGTACCCGTGTCTATGTGGTGCCCAGTTTCTTCTGAATTTGACTTTGAACCCTGATGTGAGTCATCGGAGACTCACTGAAGAGTCATCAGTTCATGGATCCACTGTTGTACCGTTTATTACCACCGTTGGACACCGTTGGACCAGGAGGGTAAGTCATCTTCAATCCCTTTATAATTTCTGCAGCAATACAAAACATGTAAGGAACAAACTCCTCCTGAAGAGCAGCAGCAAGACTCCACTTTAAAACTATTCATAGTTCAGTAGAAAAGTGTCATCCAACATGTGATAGGACAGAAAAGATGTGAAGATGACAGTGTGGATTTCAGGCTGAAACAAGCTCTGTGTTGCTCAGCTGTGTTTGGATGTGGGATCCTTCCTGATCCAAACTGGTCATATTTAGATCTTAACTCTACATAGTGTCAATATGTACACAGTGGTTTTTCTGCCAAATCCTTTCAGGATTCAGTTAAACATGTTCATAGTAGTTAATGATCAGTCAACAAGCTGCTGTGGTGGATGGTGGATGAGAGATCAGGGGAAAGAGCTGATGTTATTTTCAACGTGTGCTGATGAACAATTCTTGTTGTTTTTTTCTTCATGTTCTGAGCTGATGCACACACAGTAAAAATTAACAGATGTTTTTTTTAATGGGTGGTTGGGCACAGATATCAGCCAATGCTGATGAATTAAAAATATAAATTGATTAAAACTACAGACACTTAGTCCACTGATTGTGCAGAGTTGTTGCTGAACTTTGTGTCCAATCAAGTAGTAACACAGTAGTTAACACAAAGCTCTAATGTAGGAGCTCATGTATTCAAAGCTACCTGGACTTCATTATATTTCTATAATATCAATTTTGTATTTATTTATTTATTTTAATAAAGACACAAACAAATGCTCTAAATCATTTAGAGGAAAGAAAGTTCATTTATTTGTTCTTGTTGAAAGTTTCTAGATTTTCCACCAGTTTCTTTGACTGAAGACTAAAAAATGAATTTTCCTCTCTGTTGGTCTCCTCTATTTACTAGGATCTATGGAGGACCAGACTCTGCTGGACCTGAACCAGAACCCAGCTGTGTCTCCTTTAAGAGTGACGTCTCAAATAATCGTCAAATTAATTTTAACAGACGACCCCCTGCTGCAAAGAGGTGAGCTGTTTGTGTTAATCAGTGTTTTAGTTTTAGTCCAGTTTTTATAGAGAAAATAATCTGAAATCGTTCAGTGAAGAAATGTACTTTTATTGATTTGTTCTTGTTGAAAGTTTCTAGATTTTCCACCAGTTTCTTTGACTGAAGACTAAAAAGTGAATTTCCCTCTCTGTTGGTCTCCTCTATTTACCAGGATCTATGGGGGACCAGACTCTGCTGGACCTGGACCTGAACCCAGCTGTGTGTCCATGAAGAGTGACCAGTCAAATAATCGCTTCATTGATTTTAAAGGACAACAACCCTCTGATAGAAAAAGGTAAAATGTGATGTTAGTGACCTCACAGAGGTAGAAACATGTCCTTGATAACAGCTGGACTGTGATCAGCTGGGACCCACTGCAGGATGTGGGTTCAGGGGAAACTGACTTTAACAGTAAGTGTGTTACTGTGTAGTTCACCTGCTTTTCTTCAACAGACACATGAGACACTCAGTGAAGAATCATGTCTCATGTTGTGATCGCTGACACTGATGGATCATTAATATCACAGTTATTGATCATATTGGAGATGATGTCATATATTGGAGATGATAGTTTGTGAATGTGAGAAATGATGTTTCACATCAGACCAGCTCCCTGCTGAGTTCTGACACATTGTTAGCAAAGCTCAGTGTAGAAATCATGAATGGAGCAGCCTCCTGTTCTCAGTCGCTGATCGTCACTGATTGTGCTTCAAATGTCAAACATCAGCTCAGATCAGCTGTGATGAACCAACGTTAACGCCAGGATTTAAACTGATGACAGGACAAATTCAACTTCCTATCAGGTTTGTTCTGTCTGCAGTCAGTGGAGACACTTCAACACATCACTGCTCAGTGACTGAGTGTTTCAGTAGCTCCAACATGAACAGAGGAAAACATCAGTTTCAGATTCTCCCAGTTGATATTTGATTTACTAAAGTCATCAGACTGTTAATGTTTAAATCTGTCTAATTAAGATTTGACCTTCTGTTGCTGTGTGTACAGTATTTGTACTTTGTACATTTGGCACAAACATTTGCTAAACTCTGATTAAATAAGAGAATTCAGTGCTGAGAAATAAGTGTGTGCACCTCAGGCTGCATGACCTTCACTTGATTGAATTCTCCTTAAATTTACTACATGTTAAACATTGTCATTAAATGTTGTTGAAGGTTTTTAAATGAGCAAACATTTCCTCTCAAATTTTTCCTCTTTAATTAAACAGCTTCTATGAAGCTAATGCTACATGAGGCACCACTCTGCTCCAACCAGCCTGCTCGTTCCTGCCCCACACTCTCCCAGTCTATCTACCCACTAAATATCTGATAATGTCCTGAGCTGTCCTTTCACTTCCTGCAGTGAAGATCAGGCTACATCCAGATTTCCAATAAAAGCTGCAGCTCATGATGTCATGTTGGTGAACGGTTCTTTTTAACCACTCGGGGGGAGAAATGAAGAGATCAGAGTCCTGCTGTTCTGGTGTGTGAAAGCTGTATGAAGACAAATCCACAGTGGAAAGTGACTTATTTAGACTTCTAAGGCTGCGTTGCCCCATTAATGATCTCTCGCCATGCAGATGTTGTTCTCCAGGAGGCATCTACTGGGGGAAACCAGGTTTCTCTAAACCCCTACCCTGATTTCAGAAACCAGCTTTCCCGTTTACATGACAGTTAAGAAATCATCTTAATGAGAAATCGGACTGTGACCTGGTTACTTTAAGTGCATGTAAACACACTGAGTCTTCAGTCTGTATTAGGTGGAACATGATTTTCTAGGAGGGGGCAGGGAGGCAGATGAGGTGGGGTTGGGGTTGGTTGGTGCCTAAGCTGGCAGCTCAGCCCAATAGTTACACTCAACTGCAGTAGCTGAGTTCCAACCAGTGGAGGACAGTCAGTGTTTCTAGTGGTTACACAATATGGAGAATGTGAATACTTTGTACAAAAATGCAAAGAGAGGACTGCATCCATAAGTCATCAGCTGGTTTTGGATCAAATGTCTCTGTCATTGTGGACAAGTTGATGTCCATGAGGAATGAGAAGGTGAGGACCTGACAGGCAGGATCTGTACTTGGTCTTTAATACATTAAGATGTGAAAATCCCTCTCACATGCTGCACTGCTCAAGGCAATGTAAGGGACATCAGAGCAACCTTGTAGATGTTTGTCTTCACTATGTTGACCAAGTTAGACCCAGATGAAGCTGTTTTTTTCTTAAAGTGGATTCCCCGTCTACAGACGAGCTTTCCTCATGTTTCTGAAGCTGGCTGCTAGATTTCATGTTGTTAGATCAAAATGTAAAAACTGATCACATGGTTCATATCTGCTTTCACACTTATCAAATAAACCTCTCACTACATCAGCTGTGTCCATGTCCTCGTCTCTTTTCTGAACTTCACTGTCAAGCAGAAGTGTCAGCTATAGAAAACACTGATAACACTTTGTGCAGGTATGTTTTAGATCCCTGTCTTCATAAGTGGCCACTGGAATTTAATGGCAGATAAAAGCCTCCATGTTTTCTACAGAGTCTCCTGTTTTTGGGCAGACCATCTAATATTGTGAAACTGTCCTAGCTTCACATAGACAATACCATCATTTTAACATGTCTCCATTGGATCTTCTGTCAATAAAAGTTCAGCAGTTTGACAACCGAGCGACTAAATGATTAAAAAAACCACTGTAGACTCCAATGTTGACTGAAGCTCCATCTGTGAGACCACATTACCCAATTATCTAGATTCATTAACCTTACTGTCATCAGTACACAAACATGTTCTCCTGTGCACCAGTTATGTGGAACCTGTATGTAACAACATGAATGTCGGCAGAGGGGATCATCTGTTTACCTCCACTGACCTCTGTTGTTGTTCTGTTGCTGCAGCCTGTAATGTGACCATCAGTCACTGAGTCACCTTTAAGTTCTTATCATTTGAAAACTGCTCAGGTTTTCATTGGTTAAAGACCCTGTTCACTTGGGGGCAGGAACCACAGTGAGCAACAGCTTTTTCTACTTTATCTTAATTACTTAAATACATTGTTTGGCTGTTTTCTGGGCCTTTTTCTCACAGTCTGCAGTCAGTAGATTGATTTAATAGTGTTTTAAAATTCATGCTACAATTACAAATATAAGATCACACAATTCTGCTGTTTCTGAGTTTTGCTTTTACAAAGCAAATAAACTCCACTCAAGTCAAAATGATCCAAGAACCTCCTTTTCAGATGGTCTTGGCTTTGTTGTTTGTTCTGCTTAACTGTGCACAACAATAACTCTACACCGAGACTTTGTGGAGATATAATCAAAGAAGAGACAATACACAACTCTACCAAAGTTATAAACTTTTGCAGAAATTGCTTTGCTGCACAGTTTTATAGGAGACAATAACAGATCAACCTGACAAGCAGGAAAACCAACACAGTAAATTAAAAGCTGGTGATTCACAGTGGGATCAACATTACAAGCAGTTTTAATAAAGAGAAAATCATCTGATTCAGTAAAGTAACAAACATTTAGCTTGTGTCTCTGTGTGGACAGACATAATGTGAGCTCATTCTTCCTGGTTCCTCCACAGAGTGGACCAGCAGAGCTCAGAGGTTCCCAGTGGTCAGTCTGTCCAGCAGCATCAAACACACCTGGACTCCATATTTATGGTCTGTACATGTACAACTAGTCTGTCCAACATGGATCTGATGTTTGGCTCCATGGTTTTACTTGGATTGTGTCATTCATATAGTTTTCTGTTCCAGCTGCTGGAGGACAACATTGTCACTTTTGTGAAGAACGAGCTGAAGAAGATCCAGAAGAGTCTAGAATGCTTAGAGAGTCAGAGGGAGGATGAGGAGGTGTTGGATGGTGAGGATGAAGAGCAGAGGAGGAGCAGCAGAGAGTCATTTCTGAAGATCACAGTGAACTTCCTGAGGAGAATGAAGCAGGAGGAGCTGGCTGACTGTCTGCACAGCAGTAAGAGGATTTCTGTAAAAATTTACCTTTTTATATATCTTTGTCTGATTTTTATCTGCCTGTCCAGGAACTCCTGCTGTAATTTGTCAGCGTAAACTAAAGTCTAACCTGAAGAAGAAGTTCCAGTGTGTGTTTGAGGGCATCGCTAAAGCAGGAAACCCAACCCTTCTGAATCAGATCTACACAGAGCTCTACATCACAGAGGGAGGGACTGGAGAGGTCAATGATGAACATGAGGTCAGACAGATTAAAACAGCATCCAGGAAACCAGTCAGACCAGAAACAACAATCAGACATGAAGACATCTTTAAAGCCTCACCTGGAAGAGATGGACCAATCAGAAGAGTGATGACAAAGGGAGTGGCTGGCATTGGGAAAACAGTCTCAGCACAGAAGTTCACTCTGGACTGGGCTGAAGACAAAGCCAACCAGGACATACAGTTCACATTTCCATTGACTTTCAGAGAGATGAATGTGCTGAAAGAGAAAAAGTTCAGCTTGGTGGAACTTGTTCATCACTTCTTTCCTGAAACCAAAGGAATCAGCAGGTTTGAAGAGTTCCAGGTTGTGTTCATCTTTGACGGTCTGGATGAGTGTCGACTTCTTCTGGACTTTAAGAACATCAAGATCCTGACTGATGTTACAGAGTCCGTCTCAGTGGATGTGCTGCTGACAAACCTCATCATGGGGAAACCTGCTTCCCTCTGCTCGCCTCTGGATCACCACACGACCTGCAGCAGCCAATCAGATCCCTCCTTGGTGTGTTGACATGGTGACAGAGGTCAGAGGGTTCACTGACCCACAGAAGGAGGAGTACTTCAGGAAGAGATTCAGAGATGAGGAGCAGGCCAGCAGAATCATCTCCCACATCAAGACATCACGAAGCCTCCACATCATGTGCCACATCCCAGTCTTCTGCTGGATCACTGCTACAGTTCTGGAGGATGTGTTGAAAACCAGAGAGGGAGGAGAGCTGCCCAAGACCCTGACTGAGATGTACATCCACTTCCTGGTGGTTCAGACCAAACTGAAGAACGTCAAGTATAATGGAGGAGCTGAGACAGATCCACACTGGAGTCCAGAGAACAAGATGATGATTGAGTCTCTGGGAAAACTGTCTTTTGAGCAGCTGCAGAAAGGAAACCTGATCTTCTATGAATCAGACCTGACAGAGTGTGGCATCGATATCAGAGCAGCCTCAGTGTACTCAGGAGTGTTCACACAGATCTTTATAGAGGAGAGAGGACTGTACCAGGACAAGGTGTTCTGCTTCGTCCATCTGAGTGTTCAGGAGTTTCTGGCTGCTCTTCATGTCCATCTGACTTTCATCAACTCTGGAGTCAATCTGCTGTCAAATGAAGAATCAAACTCGCAGAGATATGAAGACAATGAATGTAATATTGACTTAGAATCAGACAGTGACTATAGTGACTATGACTATCATAGTCACTATAGTCACTGGGATAGTGACTATGAGTATGACTCTGATTTAGAGAATTTTGTCAGTCATCATCAATTGACATCCTCCAAACTATTTGGAAAAAAATCAATACATTTCTACCAGAGTGCTGTGAACATGGCCTTACAGAGTCAAAATGGACACCTGGACTTGTTTCTTCGCTTCCTTCTTGGTCTTTCATTACAGACCAAACACCTGGGGGGTCTGCTGACACAGACCGAAAGTAGCTCAGAGACCAATCAGGACACAGTCCAGTACATCAAGAAGAAGATCAGTGGGAATCTGTCTGCAGAGAAAAGCATCAACCTGTTCCACTGTCTGAATGAACTGAATGATTGTTCTCTAGTGCAGCAGATCCAACAGTACCTGAGATCAGGAAGTCTCTCCACAGAGAAACTGTCTCGTACTCAGTGGTCAGCTCTGCTCTTCATGTTAGTGTCATCAGGTGAAGAATTGGACGTGTTTGACCCGAAGAAATTCTCTTCACAATTTTCAGAGAAGGATCTTCGGTTTGTGATGGGAGTGGTCAAAGTCTCCAAGAAAGTTGTGTGAGTACAAAGATAAAGAGTCAATTTATTCAATAAATACATTGCTGCTGTAAACTTCAACAAGAGAAAAGATAAATAACATAATTTATTACTTGTTTCCTTGTGTTACGCTGCATTTCCTTATTTGTTATCACTAAACTTGTCATTTTATACATCACTGTCTTTCAGACTGAGTCTCTGTAACCTCACAGAGAGAAGCTGTGAAGCTCTGTCCTCAGTTCTCAGCTCTCAGTCCTCTAGTCTGAGAGAACTGGACCTGAGTAACAACAACCTTCAGGATTCAGGAGTGAAATTACTCTGTGATGGACTGAAGAGTCCACACTGTCAACTGGAGACTCTCAGGTCAGATCAAGTTACTGTTTGTCCTCAATGAGTTGAGAAAATAAACAATAAGTCTGATAATACAGAGAAACTCAGCTATGATTTGATTTTGTGTTGTTATTTTGATGACTTACATTTTTGTCTATTAGTTGTTAATTGTATTAAACTGCAGTGTTTCCAACAATGACTGTAGACAGTCCTGACACAAGATTCTAGAAAACTACATTTAAACACAAAGATAATACAAAAGTTTTATCTTGTTCATTGTTTCCTCTCCAGGCTGAGTCTCTGTAACCTGTCAGAGAGAAGCTGTGAAGCTCTGTCCTCAGTTCTCAGCTCTCAGTCCTCTAGTCTGAGAGAACTGGACCTGAGTAACAACAACCTGCAGGATTCAGGAGTGAAATTACTCTCTGATGGACTGAAGAGTCCACACTGTCAACTGGAGACTCTCAGGTCAGGATTCAACAACCTGTAAAAGTGATGAATAAGAATTACACAGATATAAATCTAAGCTGTGTTGGACTATGTAGAGAACATTTCTACAGTTGAATGTCTACATCTGACTCAAATACATAGAACCTGGACTGAAATGGACTTAAACACACAGAGTGTTCACAGATGTTTCCTGTGTTGTTTTGTGTGTCTGCAGACTGTCAGGTTGTCTGGTCACAGAGGAAGGTTGTGCTTCTCTGGCCTCAGCTCTGAGCTCCAACCCCTCCCATCTGAGAGAACTGGACCTGAGCTACAATCATCCAGGAGACTCAGGAGTGAAGCTGCTGTCTGCTGGATTGAAGGATCCACTCTGGAGACTGGACACTCTCAGGTATGGAGACACCTGCTGCAGGCAAAAACCTTTTAGATGTAAATACACCAAAATATGTCAGTTAGAGCCATGTAATGTCCATGTGTGCATGCTGACAGAGAATGTGCTGCTCTGACCCCCCTCCTCCTTTCAGGGTGGAGCCTGGTGGAGAACGATGGCTGAGACCAGGTCTGAGGAAGTGTAAGTGTGTTTTTAATGAGATTGATGGAAACAAAGCAGCAACATTCAACCATCTTCAAACTGTCACATCACTCATTCACATCATCAAAGTGTCAAGAAATGAACAGATGATGGATTAATAACTGCAGCTGTTTGTGTCTTGTTCTCTCCATCAGATTTCTGTCAACTCACAATCGACACAAACACAGTGAACAGGAAACTACGGCTGTCTGACAACAACAGGAAGGGGACAGTTGTGGAGGAGGATCAGTCGTATCCTGATCATCCAGACAGATTTGACCAATTGGCTTATCTGCTGTGTAGTGATGTTCTGACTGGTCGCTGTTACTGGGAGGTGGATTGGAGCAGAGTGATTGATGTTTCAGTGAATTACAGAGGAATCAGGAGAAAAGGAAACAGTAAAGAATTTTGGTTTGGAGGAAGCAATCAGTCCTGGTATTTGGTTGGCCAAGATTGTGGTTACTTTGTCAGGTACAATAAAATGGAAACATCAATCTCCCACTCGTCCTCAGGCTCTAAAAGAGTAGCAGTGTATGTGGACTTTCCTGCTGGGACTCTGTCCTTCTACAGAGTCTCCTCTGACAAACTGATCCACCTCCACACCTTCAACACCACATTCACTGAACCTCTGTATGCTGGGTTTGGAGTCTGGATACCTGATTCCTCAGTGTCTCTGTGTCCAGAGTAGTGTAGAGAGTCTGGTCCTGTCAGAGAAACAGTCTCTGTGTTGGACAGATGGTTCAGTCTGTCCATGTCTGTCTCTTTCAGACAGATTCATGGATTAAATCAGTGTCTTGTAGAAACAGTTCTAAATGATTCCTTGTAAACTTGTTCCTCTTCCAGTTCTTTAAAGATGAAACTTCCATCATTACAGGATCAACATGTTGCTGACTGCTCATCAAGTCTTTTTCTGTCTTTTATCTCCACTGACATTATCAGACGTCATTAGAGTTTTGTCCAAACACATCTGTGTGTGTGAGCTGATCAGAAACTGAGTTTGTACCTTTCAGAATAAAAGCATGTGCGTCCTGCAGCAGGATGTCAGTTTGTTCTTACAGTTGAGATTTAGACAATTATTTACACTTGTTGTTGTTGTTTCTAGTATCAGAATAAGTGGTTGAAAATTATTGTTTTTAGCTCATTTTAATTTAAGCTTTTTCCTGTTTTCTCAATAAAAACTTATGTTTTCCTCTAGCAGAACGGAGATTGTGGAATGGTTTGATGTGTTTCTGAGTCTTCACACACACACACACACACGTCTTTGAAGAGAAAGTCTGAGTCTGTGTCCTGTTGGTCTAATATAAGTCGTGATAATAAATGTTAAACTGAACTGTGTTGATTTGTCTCTGATTTAATCTGCAACCACACAGGAACAGAGATACTGAACAAACCTGAGTTCTTCGTGTGTGTGTGTGTGTCCCTCACTTATTTGGAAAACGTCAGAGTCTGTGTGAGGTCCCTTAAGTGTCCAATCAGAGACAGAGGAAAGACCTGAGTGAGGCGATGGAGCTGGACGCTGAGCGGCTGCTGGTTTCTGTCTCTTTCCGGTAACTTTCCACTTTGTCATTTTTCCAAACGAAGACACTTTGTAGATTTGTGGGACTAGGACACGTGAGGAGAGAGGACAGTCCGATCAGGACAGCACGTCTTAAACTAGTGGGACAGAGTAGGAAACCAAAGCCTCACTGTTGGGACCTGAAGACCTTAAGGGACAAGAAGCAGGTACTGGGAGTCTGGGACCAACTGGTTTCTGAGTCCTGTAAGTTAAAGCCAGTCCACATCCAATAAATCCTGGTCCTGACATGAATCACTGGGTGAAGTTTAAGAACAAGAAAGAAGACAGAAATCAGACCCCCCCTCAGAACTTGCTCAGCCTGAAGGTTTGTAGTAAACTGGACTAAATATGAGTGTGTTTCTAGTGATGGATGATGAGCCAACAGCTCCACAGGTAAATCTTCCTGTTATTGTTATTCCACATACACCGATCAGGCAAAACATTATGACCCCCTGTTACTGCAGTACATGAATTATGACATGATACATGAGTTCTACTTTTACAAGCTCATCATTTTATGGACATAATTTTGGTCATAATTTTCTTCTTCATCTCCTCCCATTGTCGCCTTCTCGCTCTCCTCTTCCTCACCACACCAGCATCTCCCAGCCTCCTTCACCCCCTTGACAGCTCCTCCATCTTTTCTTCTCCTTTCTAATAAACTCTTCCTCTTCTCTTTGTCTCATATGTCTCACATGGTTCATAAGGAGCAAATTAAATACGTGTCTCCATCTGTACAGGTCTCTGACTTCAGCTCAACAAGCTCATCATTTTACTCTACTTACTACTTTACTTAATCCTACTGTGTTTATCATTGAGGTCAAAGTTCAAAATTAACTTTAGAACCACCTCTTCCTATAATGCACATCAGTACGACTCCATCACTATGATCTCAATAAGAAACCCATAGTAAAATGATCACCTTTCTGACAGTTTCATCCTAAAAACTGAGAAATTATAACTTGTAAAAGTAGAATTCAGAGTCACTGTATTGAATTGTATTAAAATGCACAGGTTATCATAATGTTATGCCTGATCAGTGTTTTGTAGTTTTTTAGTTTTGTAGCATAGAATATGGTCAAACTGACATGTTATAAACATTATTAAACTGTAGACAATATTATTTCAGTTTTTTAATTTGTTATAATAAATATATGTATTACAGAGAGAATCAAATATTTGATGCTGTCTGTAGGTAAATTCAACAATATATTAAAGACTGTCTTTAATAGTTTAGTTTATAATCACCACTTTTTGCCATATTTGTTGTATTTCCTATTCACATCGTTTTGATCTTTTTATTAGTTTAATAAATCTTTTGTCTGGTCCAGTGTCTCCCTCTGCTGGGCATCAGGATGAACTACAACATGGCTACACTCACTTAGACACATAAAAATATGTATTGTGGCATAAATACGGTTTGTTAGCGGTTAAGCCTCCACCTTAAGATTGACAGTCAGTGATTGACGTGTGTGTGTGATGAATGAATCCTAAACCAAGAGAAGTGTCAGGACAACTGTAACTGTAGAGGCTGTGTGTTGAACTGTGAGCAAAGGAAAATAAAGCCGGAGTGTAGAAGCGTTGTGTATATTATTCTAAATAATAAAATTATATGGTTTATTTCTTCATAACTACTTACTACACTGATGTCCACCAGAGGGAGACATTGGACCAGACAACAGCATCTGACTCATTAAACTGACTGACTGAGTGAATATCCATCACATTTTCTTAAAAAAATTAATTCATTCATTTAAAAAAAAGTGCCACGGGGCAGTTGTAGCTCAGTTAGTAAGGCAGGTGTCCACAGACCACAGGGTCAGTGGTTCAATCCCAGGTCCTGGCGATATGTTGAAGTGTTTCTGGGCAAGACACTGAAGCCCCGACACCCCATTACCATCACCAGTTGTGCACTGCCGGTAGAAATTGGGGAGGGTTGCATCATGAAGGGTATCTGGTGTAAAAACTTTGCCAAATTAACACTGACCCACTGTGGCAACGCTGAACTCACAGGATAAGCTGAAAAGACAAAACAAGGGGAAAAAAATCTCCAAACATAAAAAATTTATACAGATTCATTTGGAAAGTTTCAAATCAGGAAAAATAAGATGTGAAATGCTCAGTGACAGAAATGTTTCCTACAAGTTTTACATTTTATTGATACCTGTGACATCATCATTGATCACAGTGACATCATCGCGACTTGAAGCTACATATTCCCAATATCTGAAAAGTTGAACACGTTCCAGTTTGAAACTGAATTTCCCCGATGATGAATCCTTTTCCACATATGAAGCCCACAGTCATTAACAGCAACATGTGAGTGAGGCACTGACTTCCATCGTCCCTGGATTAATCAGGGTTTTGTTGTTTCAGCAGTTCCACTGCAGAAGCCACGAGTCGAGCATCTGTGATGGAAACAAACTCCTTTGAAAAAGATGTAGAAGATGAAGAGGACAACAGAAAAGACACAAAAAGGAGAAAAGTAGAACATTTACAATTGAACCAAATGAGTTTTTCCCTGATTCCAGTCTGAGCTGAACATTTGTCCTGAGTAGAAAGTTTGTCTCCAACACTCCAACACAGGCTGCAGACGTGTCAGCATCAGTTTTCTGTCCACATGTGGGAAGCTGCTGTTTTCTGACTCCAACACAGATGTTCTCCCACTGCTGAGGATCAAACAACATTTCTGCTTCTTATTACATTTCTATCCTTTCAACAACTTCTTCTTCTTTGGGGTTTTCTGGCAGCCAGCATCCCATCTGTTGCATTGCTGCCATCTTCTGGTTTCTCTCTCCCTACATGTTCTATATTCTTCTCTTCAAGAGATCAGGTCTGTTCTATTGAAAAATGAATAACATCCTCTACATTGGTTATTTGGCTCCAATATGTCGTTTAGCCCGACACTTAACAGTCCTCGTCTTCTACGCTCACTCACCATGTCCTCTGTCTCTCTGAGTACTATTTAGATTAATGTGTAGTATTTGTAGTCTGCTCATTACCACATCCTCCTTTCTGTTTCCTCCTTTTCCTGCTGCCACTCTTTGTTGATTACTACAGTGACTTTTTATTCTTTGTTCCTTCACCTGGAAATTTCTACATGGCTTGAAACTGTGCTGTGCAGTGCCGGTTACAAGCCTGGTAGAAATTGGGGAGGGTTGCGTCTGGAAGGGGATCCGGTGTAGAACAAAAAAAAAGACACATTCCTACAGCCCTCCATTCACTTTAATGTTAAAACTGTAGTTCTCTGCACCTAACACCAGATGGCACCAACATCTCATCTATTGCTCAGCTTCCGTCTCCCCAGTCCTGGTCCTGTATGTGATCTCCCTTTTCCCTCTCATCCAGCATCTGGTCTCCTACTAATCCCTAACACCACGTGTGGTCTCTATGGGCAAGTATGTGGTCTTACCAATCGCCCTCCCCAGCGATGAGTTTAGGACCAACCCGGCTGATGTCAGCACAGGTACCAGATGGTCCCAACTCAGAACTGAGAATGGCTCCTCTGTGACATCTACAATCTGGATCCTGATTGTCCTCTTCAGCTCACAGTACAGCTGTAGACCAGATCTGTGGATTCCCCTTGGTCACCTGGTGTTTGTTGGAGCTCAGCTGGACACCCAGGACCTTTTGGAGGTGAGGACTCAGCATCCCCACAGTCAGGTCTCAAGTCCAAAGCCTTGGCAGGACCTCCAGAGACACAGCCGCCTGTAGTACTCCATCAACCTGTATTAGAAGTCAGTCCTCCTCCAGTCCTTCTCAGACAGTCCAGCAGACCTCAGTGACCCACTCTGGGTCCTGGGCCACCGTAAAACAAAAGAAGCCAGGTGATGGGTTTTGGTCATGGACAGCTTGGGCTCTGCAGCAGACCTAGTCTGGGGCACTGAAAACCCTTGCAGTCGATCCAAAATGCGGCAGAATGCCTCACGTTTAATCACCCAAAAAGGACTCATGTCACACCATTCTTCACATCGCTACACTTCCTGTAGCTGCCTGCATCAGGTTCAAAGCTCTGTCTCTTGCCTCCATGGTGATCAACTCAACAGCTGCTGCTGACCTCAACTCACTCATTCAGGTCTTCAATCCCTCCAGTCTGCTGTGCTCTGCCAAAGAACAACGTCTGGTGGTCCCAGCACCACACAGCAGACACCAAGCAAAACTCTTGACCCCGCGATGGTGGGACAAGCTACTCTGCACAATCAGCAAACTCACTCCCAATATTACAAAAAACTGTTGTAAACAGAACTGTTCCGCATCTTCCTATGCACTCAAATCTGTAAAAAAAACTTCCTTTCTGCTGTTTCTTGCACTTGCATCTCATGAAATATAAACCCTTTTCTGATAGGACTTTGCATTAATGTTTTCCCTCCTTGACTTAGATTTTTGCTGCCTTGTACCTCACTTATAAGTCGCTTTGGATAAAAGTAAATGTAACCGATGTAACACCCTATTACATGATTTTATTCCAAAACCAAATCATCTGCATGTAATGAGTGGACTCACTGATTAGAAAGTTGCTTTGAAATATTTAGGAAGAAACACAAAGAAAGGAGGAAATGAGAAAAACCTTTATTAACCCTGGTGACAACGCTGCATGCACTTTAGAGATGGTCCCTGTCGTAGCAAAATCGACATTCTCTGGTCATAGACACTTTAAGTGTAGTCAATAAAGAAGCTTCAACATCCATGTTGTCTTTAAAGGTTTTGAGTTTCAACAGAGTATCATGTCTCCATCCAGTGCAGTTCTAAACTTCATACATGACACATTAGTTTTATATCTCTCTGCTACTGGCCAGAACAGTCTCCACCCTCAGGCTACTGCTCCCGGCCCTTTTCTCCCTTTCAGAACTTTGATAAACTGGGATAATCTGCTGTTAGACAATAACTGACCTTGGAGCAGTTTTGCAAACACTTCAAGACAAAACATATATATGAGACAAAGTTCTTCATAAGTACAATTTGCCATTACAACTAGACAAAACAAGCATTAAAAGTTAATCGTGCATTATTTTCAGCCTGCCACTTCCCTTTGAACCATCGGGTGCCGCAAAGCTTTTTAAATAAATACGCTTTAAACACGGATGGTGGTGTGAAGAAAACACTTATGTGATCAGAAACATTTTTGTCCGTGATGCGCAATAAATCTGGTGGAGAGACTGTCTACGCCACGATTAAAGACTTTACCATTTAAAGTCCATTTATCAAATTACCATTGGCTTGTACACACAAATCCACAAGACGGAACACTCTTGTGTTTGAAGAACTCCCTCAGCGCCGTAGCTGTTCACCTTTACATATTACATTTAACGTTACAGACTGTAAAAGTCAGATTTTAGGGGGAGTTCTGACTGTTCACTGATCTGACACCTGGTAACGGGCTTATTTCCCTGCTGCAGGTGTATTTCTGCTCCTCCATCGCTGTCCCGTGCGTTTACAACCATCGGAAGCTAACAGCGATACACAAACTGACATGAAGGAAAACCCGCCATATTGATTTGAATTACCGGAACTAGCTTCACTTCCATTAGCAGCAAAGCTTACTGTTGTTAATAAAGACTTAAAATATTATTACCTTTAAATAAATGGACAGAAAAATGTGAACGCGTACAACATTTTTAATAATTGAACCCAAGTGTTTTGTTGTCCAGCTCCCATCCTCCTCTTTTAGATTAGATAAACACATTTAATACATGAACCACAAACAAAAGACCTTGAGTTTGACTTTAACTATGAAAATACAAAACCAGTAAGTTATTTTAAATTTAATATTTTTAAAATCTTTACTAGTATACATTGTTTGATTTTCTTATGGACTTTTTCCTGTGAGACACTTTTTTTTCTGTTTGACAGTATCACATCATTAGAATTAAAAGTCCATGCTGAACACTGTCATTACCATTATTACCTTTTTACATAACAGTTACATTCCAGCTTCCCTTTGAAGAACATGTTTCTGATGTGCGTAACTGTAACTTGTGAGGAGATTTGGACAAAAGTGTGACATGACTGTAGTTTCCATTAGTTTATGCTGTAACTATACGAAAAATAATTCTACTTACAATATGTACAACATACAGGTGCTTGTCAAATAATATAATAATATAATAATATCTTCACAAAGTTGATGTATTTCACTAATTCCATTCAAGAAGTGAAACTTGTATAATGTAAACATTCATTCCATTCATTCATGATTATAACTGACAACTAATGAAAACCCCAAATTCAGTATCTCAGAAAACTAGAATATTACTTAAGACCAGTACAAAGAAATTATTTTTCCACACTCTAATCAGCTAATTAACTCAAAACACTTGCAAAGGCCTTTAAATGGTCTCTCAGTCTAGTTCTGTAAGCTACACAATCATGGGGAAGACTGCTGATTTGACAGTTGTCCAAAAGACGACCATTGACACCTTGCACAAGGAGGACAAGACACAAAAGGTCATTGCAAAAGAGGCTGGATGTTCACAGAGCTCTGTGTCCAAGCACATTAATAGAGAGGTGAAGGGAAGGAAAAGATGTGGTAGAAAAAAGTGTACAAGCCAAAGTGATAACTACACCCTGAAGAGAATTGTGAAATGAAACCCATTCAACAATGTGGGGGAGAGTCACAGAGTGGACTGCTGCTGGAGTCAATGCTTAAAAAACCACTCCGCACAGACGTATGCAAGACCTGGGTTTCAGCTGTCGCAGTCCTTGTGTCAAGCCACTGTTGAACAACAGACAGCTTCAGAAGCGTCTCACCTGGGCTAAAGACAAAAAGGACTGGACTGCTGCTGAGTGGTCCAAAGTTATGCTCTCTGATGAAAGTAAACTTTGCATTTCCTTTGGAAATCAGGGTCCCAGAGTCTGAAGGAAGAGAGGGGAGGCACAGAATCCACGTTGTTGAGGTCCAGTGTAAAGTTTCCACAGTCAGTGATGGTTTGGTGCCATGTCATCTGCTGGTGATGCTCCACTGTGTTTTCTGAGGTCCAACGTCAACGCAGTTGTACCAGGACGTTTTAGAGCAGTTCATGCTTCCTGCTGTTGAACAACTTTATGGAGATGCAGATTTCATTTTCCAACAGGACTTGGCACCTGCACACAGTGCCAAATCTACCATTACCTGGTTTAAGGACCATGGTATCCCTGCAAACTCACCTGAGCTTAACCCCATAGAAAATCTACACTTGAAATATATCAGTCTGTGTGGAATGAAAGTATACATTATACAAGTGTCATGGTCACAGTGTACTTCCTGGTCTTGTACTTTTATTATGTGGCCCCTTCTCCTTACTTCCTGTCCCTGGTTCTTTTTGCCCAGCTTTGCCCTCGTTGTCCCTCACTGTTTGCACCTGTTCCCTCCTCTCTTTAAGTTCAGTCTGCCCTTCACTCCCCTGTCAGATCCTCATGGTCACTGCTGTCATTGTTCCTGTCTTCGTTGTTGTTAACACCCTCACCAACCCCACAGTTGACTCTGGACTCTAGGTAAAAGCTGAATGTGTGTTTCATGGACTCTTGCATTCGGGACTCTTGTTTCTCTTGGGCTTTTGTATTCTGGACCCTGTGCAGCTTTCCCCTTTGGTCTGAGGTTTGGTGAGATTCCTGTTTGCAGCTTTGTTTATCCGAGTCCCGTTAGTTTAGTTTTTCTGTTTGTTAATTTCCTTAGACTTCCCCGTGTGTTTACCTGTGTAGTGACTTATGTTTGTCTGCCCCTTATTTATCTGGTTTACCTCTGTTTGTCAGTTTTCCTTAGTCCCCCCTCCGTGTATTACCCGTTACTTGTCAGTTCATGTTTATCCCTGCCTTGTTTTTTAGTAGCTTATGCTTTACCCCGTGCCCTTTTTCTTCAGGAGTTTTATTTCAGTTTGTTAGTCTTCTAGTTTTTATCACTAAAATTAATGCTGGTTTAGTTTGAGTTTTTCACCCTTGTTTTACTTAATTCATGGAGTTTTCTGTGTAGTTTCTTTATTGTTTCCCATGTGTTCATTCAGGTTTTGATATGTGTAGTTACCCGTATCTTTGTTTGGCGTTTTCTTGTTGGTTAGTTTCCTAAGTTTTGTCCCATTCCCTTACTCAAGACTTGTATTGGTTTCCCGTCTATGTCTTGTGTGATTTGAGGTATTCCTGTGTGTCAGGTTCCTCTGTTTTCTTTCAGCGTTGTCTTTAAGTTTTATTTCCCTGGTGTACGGTAGTGTGTTGTTAACTTGGAGTCAGTTTCTTGGACCCTCCTGGTAGCAGCGGTTTCTGTTATCGTTAAGTTCCCTATCAATAAAAGCCCTTTTTGGTTCATCCCTCACACTGTCTCTCCTCTTGGGTCCATCCATTAACCTAAATCGTGACAACAAGTTTCACTTCTTGGATGGAATTAGTGAAATACATCAACTTTGTCAATATATTCTAATTATTTGACCAGCACCGGTAGATGCCATCTATTGATTTTGGAAATTACTAGATTTATTTGAATATATGTATAAAGGTTGTCATAAATCATAGTAATTTGGTGGCAGTGTAATTGTCTGAGACATTTTTATTGAAATGTTTATTATTATGGTTCTGTTATAAGGTCTGAATTATTTTATTTCATACAACTGTTAAAATGTATTTGTAACTAGGTCTGTATGTAAAATGCAAAATTGTTTGGTCAAAGTTGAATGATCTTGTAAAAGCTTTTATTTTGATATCCGGGTCATGTGACTAGAGTTGGTGAGGGGCATCACGGTGGCATTATGGGTCAAGCCAAGGTTGATACAGAGGAAAGAAACGCGGCCACAAAATAACCCAATTTTTTTTGTTGCCGCAAAAACATGTGACGGCTGTCTGGCCTTTGTTCTATTTGCAGGTAGGTGGAGGTGGAGCCAATTACGGTGATTGAGGACACCTGGGCAGAGTGTCCTACTTCCTATAAAACTCTGGCCTCCCTTGGTGACAAGCAGCTTGCTGGCTGGCCTGCTTTCTGCCACTCAACCTTGGCCTTGTCATACTCAAACTTTTTGAGTAAATACAAATTATATAAATGTAGACAATATCATTTCAGTTTATTTTATCACAATAACTACTAATGTAAAAGTATATATTATAGTGAGTATGCATTAGGTGATACAGGGTAAGTACAGCGGACTTACTGTGTACTTATTAGTAACAGTCGTTGTTAGGCTTTCTAATCAACACTGTGCGATCGTCTCTGCTGCTTCACAATAACAACAGTTAATGTTCAGAACAAACAGGGAGCTTAGTGAAGTAAACATGAATCAGTTAATGAGAGATGAGCAGTTCTCTGTAGGAAAGCTGCCTTTAGGTCCTACTGAACTCTGGGAAATGTAGGACATTAAAACTACACTCCATGATGTGATGTTTATGTGGACACATCAGCTGAACACATTTTAACTTTCAAACTAACAGTGAGGTGGTGTCGATGTGAGAACACAGCTCCACAAATGTTCACTACAATCATTTACCTGAGCCGTGAGATATAAGGCAGAAACTGTAGGAAACTCCTCACTTCACTCTCTTCATCTGACCATCCTGTCAGCTTCACTGGTTTCTTCTCTGGTTGTAGTTTCAGCACTTCCAGGAGGATGGAGGTCTTTCTCTCTGAGAGGTTTATGGACCAGACTCTAGGAGCTGACTGGAAAACTGACAGTAATGATGGAAGAACTCTCAGACCTGTTTTAGTCTCACAGTCCTTCACATGGGAGAACAGATCCAACAGGAAATCACACTGATGTTTTCTATCATCACTCATGTATCTCTCATCCAAAGGGAATATTTCATATGTGCAGACTGATGATAACAGCTCCAGTATCTTCTCTCCTGTCTGCTGCACAGAACAGATTCACAAAGATCCTGCGTTGATCTGAGTCATTAAACCAACGTCTGACACTGAAACGAGAATCAAAAATTTTGTTTCAATATCAACAGCAACAAAATTCATGTAAAACTGGTTTTGCAGGTGTTTCTTCTAAAAGCCAACAAATACCTGCTAATGAGCAGAAAATGAAATAAAACATGAATCAGTGTAAAATTCAACAATAACAGGATAAATCACACATGGAGTTTTTACTTTTCCTCACTGAATTTCTTCTAAAATGTTGAAGGAACCACAAACATCAGGTTACAATGGTAAATCCTCAGTATTTTTTATCAATTCATTTCCTTCAAAGCTCAAAATACTGGAGCAGGAGTTTAAACATCTATTATTCTGTAAAACTCTATCAAACTTCACACACTGATGTTGTAGCATAGTGAAGATTTGCAAAGCTCTACTTTCACAGGGATCAGGGAAACCTGGTTTCTCCAGGTAGGTTTCTGACAGAGAATGCGAATTTCTTTGCCATGTAACCAGCTTCTTAATTGGCTTTTTCTAACTGCACATGTGTAACAACAGGATGCAGATGGAAAAAACGCAGCAGAGTGAATAAAGGAGAGATGGTTAAAAGTTTGTCTAAAGACAGACAGAGAATGTAAACCCCAAAATCTGATAGTGGTGACAACGATGTTATAGGTCATGAGCAATAATGATAATAATTTAGTTCTTACGCACATGTACACAGATTTTTAAAAAATACATTTCACTGTAGAATTTTCTGTTTGTTGCACCCAGGCAGATAATTCATGCGAGGGATGTTTCTTTTTATTATTATGTATTTATGAGTATTTGGAGTTAGAAATAGTAGAATGTGAACATTTCATAAGTTACTTCTTACGCGCAACAAAAATTATTAATGTACGGTTTATTATATCTGGAGAACTAATAAATTCATTAGAATAAATTCTAAATAAACAAACAGCTGATTGACAGTGAAGGTAACTCGGCTCTCTCCGTGCGGTCACGTGTCTCAGCACCTTCTTTCGTCTCCGACAGCGTAACGCTAGTTTCACTTTGGGGCCACAGATGTGACGCATGTTCTCCTCTCCATCGAAAGGTAATGTGGGTTTTCAATAACTGCTGTTCACGATACAAATCATAGCTGCCTTAAGTTCACCTGCACTAGAAATGGCAGAAATATTCCTCATCTAAAAACTGACTTTAAAAAACGTTAAAGTCGGCGGTTGCTCGTACTCACGGCAGCTTGTGAAACCAGGAAGACGTCACATGAAACATCCTCGTCCATGCGAGTTCGTCTGCTGCTCTTTCTAAATCAATCAACTCGTAGATTTCTCTGGTCTCTCTTTATTAAAATGTTGACCCTTGTTTGAATAAACGTGTCTCCTTATGAAGTTATTCTTTTGGACTTTGAGCATTAAATAAAACAATGAACAAAACTTACTTGTCTTTTTTTATTAGAACTTGTTGCTGCTGATTTTAATATTGTTTTTGATATAAAGTCCTCATCGTTATAGGTGCTGTGGACATAGAGATTGTGACGATTAAGTCTGTGATTCTCAGTCCTTGTGTTTGGCAGTGAATGTCTTGGTGCCTCCATCTCAGACTGATGGTAGAAGTGGATCAGCTGATGGCAGCTTCCTCTGCAGATGAAGGATGTGTGTTTTCTCTCCACAGGAAGGTAGAAAGTGTGTGTGAATTCAGCAGCATGGATCAGTGTGAGGACAGAGAGGAGGGAGACCCTCCCTCTAAAACCACTCTGTGTGGGGAACCTGAGAGCCGGACCAAAGCTCAGAGGTGAGATGAGGATCTCTAACTGTCCATGACTCTTCTCCATGTCAGAGCTCAGCACCAACAATCACTCCACCATCATTATTCACACTCTGACCTCTGTCTGTGTTGTGTTCAAGACCAGAGAAGCTGCACAGACCAGACTCTGCTGGACCTGGACCCGATCCTGACTCTGACCACGAACCTGAACCTGGCTGTATGTCCATAAAGAGTGACTGGTCAAATGATCACATCATTGATTTTAAAGGACAACAGCCCATGGCTGCAAATAGGTGAGTTCCTGTTTCAGTACCTGCAGAGAAGTTTCATAAACATGTTTCTGATCATTTATGTTCTTTGCTGTTCAGAAGAACCACTTTTTAACTGCAGACCTATTTTTGCTACACTCTGTCGTTTCCTTTTCAATTTTGACTTTGACTTGTTTTGTTGCTGTTGTCCAGTACAAGCCAGTTATTTTATTGAAGGTAACAGATGCTAACTGCTAACAAAGGAAAACCCCAATTTCACTGATCTCCTCCATCAAATCCTCATCTTGTAGTTTTCAGTCATGTTCAGTGGTATCAGCTGGACTCTGAACACATAGTTTGCTGAGGGATGTTTGATTAAGTTTCTTATCAATAATTTTTTCAAATCTAAAAACTGGTCAATAGAACCAGTTTCAAACTGTAGACCTCAACTCTGAAGAAACACCACTGTGTTTTTACTCATGCTGCTAGAAGAGATGAGGTGTCTGTGAATGTGGACATTCATATCAGCTAACAACACAAGAACAGTTTTTACCATGATCCACTCTGGACTAAGTTGACAGGTTTTCATTGGTTAAAGACCCTGTTCACCTGGGGGCAGGAACCACAGTGAGCAACAGCTTTTTCTACTTTATCTTAATTACTTAAATACATGGTTTGGCTGTTTTCTGGGTCTTTTTTCACAGTCTGCAGTCAGTAGATGGATTTAATAGTGTTTTAAAATTCATGCTACAATTACAAATGTAAGATCACACAATTCTGCTGAGTTTTTTTTTTTTAAAGCCAATAAACTCCACTTAAGTACAAGTGGACTAAGAACCTCCTCTTCAGATGGTCTTGGCTTTGTTGTTTGTTGCAGAAATTGCTTTGCTGCACAGTTTTATAGGAGACAATAACAGATCAACCTGACAAGCAGGAAAACCAACACAGTAAATTAAAAGCTGGTGATTCACAGTGGGATCAACATTACAAGCAGTTTTAATAAAGAGAAAATCATCTAATTCAGTAAAGTAACAAACACCTTGTGTCTCTGTGTGGACAGACATAATGTGAGCTCATTCTTCCTGGTTCCTCCACAGAGTGGACCAGCAGAGCTCAGAGGTTCCCAGTGGTCAGTCTGTCCAGCAGCATCAAACACACCTGGACTCCATATTTATGGTCTGTACATGTACAACTACTACTTTTCCATCTGTTGTGTCCACAATAATGTCCATGCTGCACTTTTTAGACCAGTGGATTGTCAGTCTGTCCAACATGGATCTGATGTTTGGCTCCATGGTTTTACTTGGATTGTGTAATTCATATAGTTTTCTGTTCCAGCTGCTGGAGGACAACATTGTCACTTTTGTGAAGAACGAGCTGAAGAAGATCCAGAAGAGTCTGAGTCCAGATTACCCAGAATGCTCAGAGAGTCAGAGGGAGGATGAGGAGTTGTTGGATGGTGAGGATGAAGAGCAGAGGAGGAGCAGCAGAGAGTCATTTCTGAAGATCACAGTGAACTTCCTGAGGAGAATGAAGCAGGAGGAGCTGGCTGACTGTCTGCACAGCAGTAAGAGGATTTCTGTAAAGATTTAATCTGATAAATAGAGGTGGGTGGAAGAATGAATTTCCTGGAGAATCACAATTCAGGTCTTGTACAATTGTGAATCAGTTTGTAATGTTAAAAATCAATTTGTTAAAATTGTTTACAAAAGGTAAAAGTTGGTATTTGACAGCAAGAACATGGTGCGACATGAACAACATACAACCTGCACATATCATATGGTTATCTTGTATTTCAGCTTCACTTTTAGAACAATAAACAGTGGATATTTAAGTGCACTTTAGTGAATGGGTAATGTTGCAGTTGCAGTCATTACAGCAACACAGCAGAAGACTTTTTCCTTCCAAATCCTCTTTACCTAACAAAAGACCTGCCAACTCTTTTTACTAGAAACATTTAAGTAATGACATTTGTCAATAAATGACACTTACAGAATACAGTGCAGAGTAATTGTAATTACAATTTTATATTCATTTTCATTAAGATAATACACTAACGTTTACTCATATGTATATAATAAACCATTCCAGTTAACATACTGTCTCAAATATTAAAGAGTGCTGGTGTTAGTGCTGTCTGGAGGCCATGGTACTAGTCAAGATGTGATATTACCTGAGCCTGCATGAGGAGTTTGGTTGCATATTCAGAAAGGTAGGCCAAGACAATGGTTGACATCATGGTGGTTGTTTAGAGAAAGAAAATCTGTGATTTGATTGAAGACTATTCGCTCAATGGTCTTGGCCAGAAATGGAAAAAGGGAGACGAGTCTGTAATTTTCCACAAGCAGTGGAATAATCTGGGCCTGTTTAAATGTGCTGGGTTCAGTTCCTGTTGTGAGAGATGTACTTATGAATTTTGTAATGACTGGGATTAGTGTGAGTGCAATTGCTTGAAGGAGAGTAGAGGGGATTGGATCCAGAGACCAGGTGGTAGGATGGTTTGAGAAGAGGAGGAGGGATGTACTGTCCTCTGTCCTCGGTCAGAGTGGAAACGAGAGTGTCTTCATATGTTACACCTCTATTGTTAAACTAGTCAGAAGATAGCACCTGCTGTACCAGATGACCCAAAGTTTGACTGGGAAAAATGATTCTAACTTAGATTCAAATCAAATAAGATTCTATCTTCTGTTACTAATCCTTTACTTGCAGAAACTGGGACGAGCTCATGACTCCCTGACATCAAAAGTTGTTTCTATCACAAACCAAAAATGTGAAGATTTGTTTGCCTTTTCTTGCCGTTTGCTGTTTAAGACTAGTTTTAGTCAAGATTTATTTTGCCAGCCAGGGTTAGTGCTGGGGTGGCATTCTATGTGCCACAGAGTGCTGAGTGCAACAGCTTGTATAAATGACAGCTGGAAAAATAAAATTTGCCAAACAGCAGGAAAAAAACAGACAAATCACAACCTGTTTAATTTTTAAAAGGTTTCTTTTCTTTTAACTTTTACAGCAGCTTTTTTCAGTTGCTGTTTGTTTTGGGGGTTCTCCCTTCAGTCTCCTCTTCAGCAGGTAAAATGGATGTTCAGTTTACGATCTGGTGATTGACTCTGTCAGTGTAAAAGCCTCCACAGTCTTTTGTTGAGTTAATAGTGTGTTTTGGATCATTATCCTGCTACATATTAAAGTTCTGCTTTAGTTTTGAGTCTTTCCTCAAAACTAAACAAAATTTTGTGTTCACCTCTGAATTCATTCTGCTGCTATCATCCATTAAGATCAGTGAGCCTCTTCCAAAATCAGCCATGCTGCCCAAAACATGACACTACCTCCACTGTGCTTCACATATGAGCTTGTATGGTTTGGATTGTGAGGAGATTCTTTCTTCCTTCACACTTTGTTCTTTCCACCACTTTGGGAGAGGTTCATCTTAGGGAATAAATTGTTTTTTCTTCATTGATCATGTTGATTTTCTTGTTGTGTATTAATTCAGGATCTTCTCCTGGGGTTTGTCAACATGAGCATAAGTCAAAACTGAAGAAGAAGTTCCAGCATATGTTTGAGGGCATCGCTAAAGCAGGAAACCCAACTCTTCTGAATCAGATCTACACAGAGCTCTACATCACAGAGGGAGGGACTGGAGAGGTCAATGATGAACATGAGGTCAGACAGATTGAAACAGCATCCAGGAAACCAGTCAGACCAGAAACAACAATCAGACACGAAGACATCCTTAAAGCCTCACCTGGAAGAGATGGACCAATCAGACGAGTGATGACAAAGGGAGTGGCTGGCATTGGGAAAACAGTCTTAACACAGAAGTTCACTCTGGACTGGGCTGAAGACAAAGCCAACCAGGACATACAGTTCACATTTCCATTGACTTTCAGAGAGATGAATGTGCTGAAAGAGAAAAAGTTCAGCTTAGTGGAACTTGTTCATCTCTTCTTTCCTGAAACCAAAGGAATCTGCAGGTTTGAAAAGTTCCAGGTTGTGTTCATCTTTGATGGTCTGGATGAGTGTCGACTTCCTCTGGACTTTAAGAACAACAAGATCCTGACTGATGTTACAGAGTCCACCTCAGTGGATGTGCTGCTGACAAACCTCATCAGGGGGAACCTGCTTCCCTCTGCTCGCCTCTGGATCACCACACGACCTGCAGCAGCCAATCAGATCCCTTCTGAGTGTGTTGACATGGTGACAGAGGTCAGAGGATTCAATAATCCACAGAAGGAGGAGTACTTCAGGAAGAGATTCAGAGATGAGGAGCAGGCCAGCAGAATCATCTCCCACATCAAGACATCACGAAGCCTCCACATCATGTGCCACATCCCAGTCTTCTGCTGGATCACTGCTACAGTTCTGGAGGATGTGTTGAAAACCAGAGAGGGAGGAGAGCTGCCCAAGACCCTGACTGAGATGTACATCCACTTCCTGTTGGTTCAGTCCAAACTGAAGAACATCAAGTATGATGGAGGAGCTGAGACAGATCAACACTGGAGTCCAGAGAACAAGAAGATGATTGAGTCTCTGGGAAAACTGGCTTTTGAGCAGCTGCAGAAAGGAAACCTGATCTTCTATGAATCAGACCTGACAGAGTGTGGCATCGATATCAGAGCAGCCTCAGTGTACTCAGGAGTGTTCACACAGATCTTTAAAGAGGAGAGAGGACTGTACCAGGACAAGGTGTTCTGCTTCGTCCATCTGAGTGTCCAGGAGTTTCTGGCTGCTCTTCATGTCCATCTGACTTTCATCAACTCTGGAGTCAATCTGCTGTCAGGAGAACAATCAAACTCCCAGAAGTTAGAAACAATGGAATATGAAATTGCAGAGAAATCGTTTTACCACAGTGCTGTGAACAAGGCCTTTCAGAGTCCAAATGGACACCTGAACCTGTTTCTCCGCTTTTTTGTGGGCCTGTCTCTGGAGACCAATCATATGCTTTTACGAGGCCTGTGGACACAGACAGGAATTAGCTCACAGACCAATCAGGACACAATTCAGTACATCAAGAAGAAGATCAGTGAGAATCTGTCTGCAGAGAAAAGCATCAACCTGTTCCACTGTCTGAATGAACTAAATGATTGTTCTCTAGTGGAGAAGATCCAACAGTACCTGAGATCAGGAAGTCTCTCCACAAATGAACTGTCTCCTGCTCAGTGGTCAGCTCTGGTCTTCATCTTACTGTCATCAGAAAAAGACTTGGACGTGTTTGACCTGAAGAAATATTCTGCTTCAGAGGAGGCTCTTCTGAAGCTGCTGCCTGTGGTCAAAGCCTCCAAAAGAGTTTTGTAAGAAAACAGCTAGATTTACCAATCAGTTATTTCAAAGAGGGAAAAAAAATTCAATATTGTATTTTTCATTTTTTCTTTTTACTCCAGGCTGAGTGGCTGTAACCTGTCAGAGAGAAGCTGTGAAGCTCTGTCCTCAGTTCTCATCTCCCAGTCCTCTAGTCTGAGAGAACTGGACCTGAGTAACAACAACCTTCAGGATTCAGGAGTGAAATTACTCTGTGATGGACTGAAGAGTCCACACTGTCACCTGGAGACTCTCAGGTCAGGATTCATCAAACTATTAAACTAATTTTCATTTAAAATTTCATTTACAAGTGTAAAGTGCATTCAGTCCCTTTTTTTTTTAATTCTCATGCAGCACTGTTGGTAAAACAAAGTGAGTAGTAATAAGATGTATTTATTGGAGGCAAATAATTTCTCCTGTATGTTTCACTAGGGGCCTCAAAGAAAGCCCTCTGGCATGTCCCTCTTCTAACAAGCTGTTTTCTAATGGCATATACGATAGGATATTACTACCAATCAAGATTATATCAGTTATGAAAGACTATGTTTAACTATATTATTTTCAGAAATATTGCTATTTTAAAAAAACTGAATTGTAATAAAAATACGTTTAACACCTTCTATTTGAAAGACTTTTAAATGCATGAAGCCAAAAAAATGGAACTTGCCATGGGTAGGGAGGAGCAGACAGAAGAAATGTGCAATTCAGTTTTGTTCATACAAAACCCTTCCTGAAGGGCTGTGTGGAAGTATGACCACATTCAGTGTATTTTTGTGGACCAAATAGACCTGAACTGAAAACAAGAAACACTGCACAGATGGTTCCTGTGTTGTCTTGTGTGTCTGCAGACTGTCAGGTTGTCTGGTCACAGAGGAAGGTTGTGCTTCTCTGGCCTCAGCTCTGAGCTCCAACCCCTCCCATCTGAGAGAACTGGACCTGAGCTACAATCATCCAGGAGACTCAGGAGTGAAGCTGCTGTCTGCTGGAGTAGATGATCCACACTGGAGACTAAAGACTCTCAGGTATGAAGAGGGCTACTGCAGCCATAGACAATGTCTCATAGAGGAGGAAGGGCTGGAATGTTTTTTTTAGTGGCAGCTGATGATAGATCGCTAGAAAAACAAGTTGCATAAAAAAAGTTTTCTCACAATCGTGATTGTAGTCGTTCATCATGTCTCTACACAGTGTATGTGTTACACTGTTTCCTTTACCAGATCGTGAACTTTGGTTTTATTGAGAATACAAATACTTGGTTTACTTTATTTTCACACTTTATCAGCACAAAATCAGCTTTCATTCATTTCAGCTGCGAGACTTCTAATTCACGAAATATCTCATACTGGTTTTACAGTGAAGGAACTGAGCAAAATAGCACATTTACTAGTAGTTTACTATAAAGCTGTCAATTCAAGCTCGGACAAATTGTGGTTGAGAAAACTCTAAAATTGAGTATTCCGTTTTTCTGCTAAGACTTGTAGACTTGGACTCATCTCCTATGGGTTCCCTGCTGGAACAGCTTCCTGTGGAAGCACTGCTCTAAAGACAGGGCAGTCAGAAGGTCTGCTGAGGTGTGACAGCAGAGTTCAAAGGATGCATTTGGTCACCATGATGAAATTGCTCTCACAAATCCCCTCCTACATCATTCAATGATAACTAAAAGACGGTTGGGATTCATCAGGGCTGAGCAGTAAGATTTTTCAACCCAATTCACAATAAAGTCATCTCAAGGAACTTTAAATAATAAAGTCAAAACTATATAAAGATATATAAAGAAAACCCAACAGTTCTCCCTTGAGCAAGTCCTAGGAGAGGAAAAACTCCCTTTAATGGAAGAAACCTCCAGCAGAACTTTCTACCTTCAAAACATAACATCAAACCAGCTGCAAGTGCCGGTGTGGTAGCCAGAATGTCTTTTCAGTCCCTGTGGCAGTGACCTCATTCCCTCTACCACCTTTGTTGTTTGGTATAAGGTTACTACTCGACACCTCCTTTCTTTGTGAGCAGCATGTCCTTTGGCATCTCGTTTTCTTCCACGACCTCCTTCGATGTTGTTGTGTGTATGCAATTGATGAGCCTCTGTTGGTTGTAATATACGTAGTTAATATATTGCATCCACAGGTTGTCAACAATCCATGACAGAGACTATGTGGAAGAATATAGGTCAAGCAAGTGTAGGATCAGCCACACTTGTTGTTGCCCTGGAATTATGGGTGAGTTGCTGACTGATCTCTTAATTGTGTTAATTGTGCCATAGTTCACTGATCATCCAGCAACCGTGGTGAAGAAAATAAACGTGCACATTCGGATCATGCCTTGTAGGTCATCTTCCACAGCTGTGGTCTCCTTGTTGAGTCACACGACAATTTTCTCCACCTTCACTGCTGTATTAAAAGTCAGTAGTACTTGATGTGATCCTGTGAAATGTCTCTGCTTCCAGTGTTTCCTCCGGTGGTCCTTGATGAGCACCCGGTCACCTGGTTTGAGATTGTGCAGTCTGCTGGCTGCAGGGGTAGACAGGGCTTCTTTCACCAGGGGACACTATAGTTAAAAGAGCACATTGTCATGACAAACTCGTCAGAGTTGCAAAGAAATGCATTCTTTGCAAACGTTTTGCTACTTATCTAAGCAGCTTCTTGAAGAAGCTGCTCAGGTGAAATGTACTAACTAAAGTTTCCTGTGTTTGCACAAGGAAAAAATGCAATTATTCTGTCAAATTTTGTGGTGCTCAAACCCACAATTCCTCATAAAGTAAGGCTTTTTTTAGACTTGTTGACTTTCATAGGTGAAAAAAAGGCGAAACGTTTCTAACCAAGGTAAAGAAGTCCAGTTAATATGATTCAACCTTCAGATCACCAAGCCTGGATGACTGAGAACCTTCACCGAGTTCAAAGAATGCATTGTGAGAGAAGGAAATTTCTCTCACACCAGCTCCTGCACCTTCTCCACCAAAGAGGTGACTTTTCACATGCCTACAACCAGCCCATGAAACAGGGATCAGCACGCCCAGGCCCTGACCTTGACTGCCACCCAGGATGCATTGCATCTGACCCCAATTCTTGTCCCCGGGGGACACAAAATCTTAGAACCCAGTTAAACAACCAGCATGTTGATGACCCACCTGGACAATAATGAATGAGTCCTCGAGTAAACTGCTCTAATCACACTTTGACATGTGCTTACAAAGATCTAAACAGGTTCACAACTGACACTGAAAGTACACAGTTGTAATTTCTCCCTATTGTGCATAATAATTCTACCATTGGAGATAAAACACTGAACTGCTGACAATCACCAACAGCAAACGTATCTTATCAGATAGGAGGAATATACATACATACAAATCAGGCTTTTAACAGAGAAGTCAGAGTCCATAGTATACAGAGTGAAGGAGAACATGGAGAAAAATTGCTGCTGGGAAAGTAGAGCCTTTATGCCATTGCTACTCTGACCCCCCTGCTCCATATCAGTCCAAGATAAGGTCTCCAGTTCTTTTAGTCTTTGCTGAATGTCCATCCCTACATACAAGCCTCCATTAGAACAGAAGAATCAAACAGTGTGTGTCTGAGAGCCATGTAATGTCCATGTGTGCATGCTGACAGAGAATGTGCTGCTCTGACCCCCCTCCTCCTTTCAGGGTGGAGCCTGGTGGAGAACGATGGCTGAGACCAGGTCTGAGGAAGTGTAAGTGTGTTTTTAATGAGATTGATGGAAACAAAGCAGCAACATTCAACCATCTTCAAACTGTCACATCACTCATTCACATCATCAAAGTGTCAAGAAATGAACAGATGATGGATTAATAACTGCAGCTGTTTGTGTCTTGTTCTCTCCATCAGATTTCTGTCAACTCACAATCGACAAAAACACAGTGAACAGGAAACTACAACTGTCTGACAACAACAGGAAGGTGAAACTGCTGGAGAAGGATCAGTCATATCCTGATCATCCAGACAGATTTGATACTTGGCCTCAGCTGCTGTGTAGTGATGGTCTGACTGGCCGCTGTTACTGGGAGGTGGAGTGGAGGGAATGTGTTGATATATCAGTGAGTTACAGAGGAATCAGAAAGAAAGGATACACTGATAACTGTGTGTTTGGTAGGAACAATCACTCCTGGACTCTTGGCTGCTCCGATGAGGGTGGATACTCTGTCTGTCACACTATGAGAGGACTGCCCATCTCCTCCTCCTCTGCCACCTCCTCTGTGTCTAACAGAGTAGCAGTGTATGTGGACTGTCCTGCTGGGACTCTGTCCTTCTACAGAGTCTCCTCTGACAAACTGATCCACCTCCACACCTACAACACCACATTCACTGAACCTCTGTATGCTGGGTTTGGACTCTGGTCACCTGACTCCTCAGTGACTTTGTGTCTAGTGTAGTATTGAGAACATAGACAGCCCATCCATTAAGCTGGGGACACACCTGAAGACTAGCAATGACTGTCAAAGACTGGACAGTTCAAACATAAACACTGTTTCCACCAACTATCACAGATTTCTAGTCTCTAACAGTCTACGAGCAGCTCACAGCTGTTTCACTGACAAACTGTGGGCAATACACTAAACAACTTACCGGGACATCTGAATGTCCTGGAGATAGAGCAGAAAAGTCTTCCGTGTTCTTGTGCCAAAAGAAATATGGCGGCAAGCAGGAACCTTGACTTTTTAAACTTAACAATCTAAGAGTAAAGTCATCATTAAAGACAAAAGACAAAAAACAAAAACAAATGACAAAATCATGGACGTGAAGTCGAGAACGACACACATTATAGAGCCATGTAAAGCTGTAGTTACTGTAGGTCTCAAATCACATTGTCAATTGGCTGTACATTCGTTAATTGTGCTGATCTTTAGATAATATAGTTAGTTGCGTAGGGCCCCCGCTTGTGGCATCATTAAATAAATAACTATTTATATCTAATTATTTGTTATTGCAAAAATGAATGTTCAAAAGTGCAGTTTTCTTTCTGTTTTAGTCTTTTCTGCAGTGCTTGGCCTATGTGATTTGTATATTTAGTGATATCTACTTCATAGTAAACTCACTGCACTGGGCAGGAAACTGACTGTTCTTCTGTGTTCTGATTTGCTAAGGGAATTCAGTGAGTGAATAGCTGCATTGTTTTCTGTTACCTGAAGCCTCAGTCATGGTATCTGTTACTACAAGCTAAAGATCAACATGCTATGCTGTGTTCAAAATACAAAATAATTAAATTTTTAAGAAATAAATGAGTCAAAAGAAGCATGTAAATAATAAGGCCAAAGATACACCAATCAAGCACAACATTATGACCACCTGTGCAATCTAAGACAATCCAGAACAGCAGCTCTGCCATGAATTCTACTTTTTACAAGGTTAGAATTTCTTAGTTTTTAGGCTGAAACTCTCAGAAAGGTGATAATTCTACTATGTGTGTATTCTTGAGGTCGTACTGCAGTACATTATAAGAAGAGGTGGTTCTAGTGTTGTGGCCATCATATTTAAAATGAGCGAGGGGCCTTTCAGAGAAGCTTTGCCTGTTTTGAGCTTATCTGTTCAGTCTGTCCATGTCAGTTTCTTTCTCTTTCAGATTTACATGTCAAGTTTAGTTCTAAATGATTCCTTTTGAAGGAGGTTACAAGAAGAAGGCTAATGGCAGGTAGTGAACTCTGAACAAAAGGCTAAACACAAACTATCAACTCAACTAAACACTATGGAAATTAACTTAAAGAAAACAAAGCGGGTCAAACGTCACAAGCAAACAAAATAAACACTAGCGAAACAGCTGAGAAATAAATTAAAACACGGATGTGAAACATAAACTGATAAACCCAAAAGGACAAACTGGAAAAGACCAAGGAAACTAACAAACAGGAACCAACAGGAACACACCAAATAAAATAAGACATGGATGAGAAACAAACTACTAAACAAAATGAACAAACGGAAAAAGACTAAAGAAACTTATAAACAGATACACACTGAACCTCAGACCAGACCAGGAAAACGGAGTCCAATATCCAGGGGACAGGACTGCTACAATCAGGTAAACCAAGAGAGTTCAGAGTGTTTGCAGGGAGAGAGGAGATGAGGATCTTCAGGGCAGTTGTTACCATCAGCAGTGTTAGTACCACAGTGTGTCAATCACTGCTTTCTAACAAACCCAGTCACTGTCCCCACTGTTGTATCATTGACAGGTTTCATTGATTGACTTTGGATTAAGTTTAAAAATAGACTCACTGACACATTAATAGAGTCGACTGTGTTTTATGATTGTTTGATTCTGTGAGAGAGGCAAACATCTGGAAACATCTGGAACAAGGAGCACCCAGCGCTTTTCAAGCTATTCTTCTCAAACATGTGTTTTATGTTTATCTGATGGTTTTTGTTCAACGTCTTCATTTTTTAGTTTTAGCTTTAGTCATAGTCAGGACAATGGCTCAAAATTAATTGTTTCACAAATCATTATTTTTTTACCATGTAATTAATTAACACACTATTCTTAATAATCTAGTCAGTGTCTGTGTCCCCTGTTTAACCTGATCTCAGGTGACTTTCCCGACCCCTCCCACTCTGGGCTGAGCGCAGGTCCAGTCACCTGAGTGAAGTGAAGGAGCTGGATGCTGAGCGGCTGCAGGTTTCTCTCTCCCCCCTACCGGTAACTTTCCACTTTTTAATCCTCTGCTTTTACACCGACAACAAGTGTTCAAACATCATTTCACCTCCAACATGTCAAATGAAGAGTTTAAAGTCTGCAAAGACGTCGATGTCCTGCTGAGAACACGTCTGTCCTCGGGTTATTTTTCCCGGTTTTTAAACTGAGTTCTTGACGGAAAAGACACAGAAATCGGTTTTGATCTCATTCTAACTCACAATCGGATGAACGGCTTCTTCTGTCCTGCATTTTGTCTGAGAGAGTGAACCACAGACCTGCCACACAGGAACTAAACTCACTTACTCTTTCTTCTTTGTGGTTTATGTCTGTTGGCAAATAACTCATTTAAATAAAACATAAATTTTAAAATCTAATAAAAACATTCAATTTTACATGATATGTCCTTTAACTCTTGGTATTTGAACTACATTTTTACTGATACTCCTGTACTTTTATACCAGCAGTAATCGGGATTTTAATAGAGTATTTTTTTTAATTTTGGAACTTAGCAGTGCTGGATTCAGTTTGTCCTGTTTCTTCAGTGAATTGATGAGTTTTATTTCTTTCTGATAACTTTTTGTTTGACCACAGCAGAAAACCTAAAGAACAAAACTCTGCAATAACTGTTACTGACATTGTAAAAAAAATCTGAACAGTTTTCCTGTGATTATAAATTAACAGTATTTAAGAGTAACTTGTGTTCTCTCTGCTCCTACAGCAGAAACAGCCTGATATTAAAAGTAATTTTTAATTTTGTGCATCAAATATTGAGAATAGTGTCATCAGACAACAGAGAAGTTTAGAAGAACATTATAATAATCCTACATTATTTCATTGAGACTTTCTCGCTTAATATTTATATTAATTTCATTTTGTTTTTGTTTTTTTACCAGCTTCTGATTCTCTTTTAGTTATGTGTTATATAAAGCCTATTTCAGACATGCACTGGAATCCTGATCTTATCCTGACGTTTTTAGAAGTGGTTGTATGTGTGAACAAAAATGTCTGAGGGAAACGGCTTTATATACTTGAATTTTAATTTTGTGCTTTCAGGTCTGAAATGTGCTTGAATTTTAGATAAAGTGCTTGAAAGTACTTGAAAAAGTAACTGTGTCTTTCACAATAAATAGCAGTGCGACCAAGTAGTTAGTTTGTTTAGTAGATGGAGAAATAAACTAGTCTTAATTAAACTGTTACACCTGGGTCTCCGTGTGACTGATCGGTCAGTCCGTTTTCATGTGTGACCCTGACCCACCCCAACACACTGCGCCCACATGCCAAGAGGCTGTTGTTTTCATTAGCGTTGGCTCGAAACGAAAACCACAACACATGGATAAAGAGGACCAAATCCACACACAGCCTTCTGCAAAAAAGACCTGCAGCTTTTCACCGTAGCAGTGTCTGCCCTTAGCTTTTGGTCTGAGGTTTGGTTTCCCATTTGTTTTTCCCTGTTTGGTTCACCTTAGTTATTTAGTTAGTTCCCTTGCTTCCCCGGCAAGGTTATAATTTAGTTATTCTTCCATCTCCAGTCTGTTTAAGTTCATGTTCTCTTTTACTTTGTTTATTTAGTTATTACTACGTGTGTTCTCCTGCCCTAGAGAGGGTGTCTGCTTCCTGAATCTGAACTCCTCGTGGAGTGATTTTTAGTGCTTTCTCTTTTGTCAATAAACCCTCATTCACCATAACACCTCCCCTCGCCGTCTCCTGTTTTGGGTCCTACTATAAGTTAAATATACACAGTAGTGTGGCAGAGAGAGGGAGACAGAAAAGGAGAGACAACTTTGGATAATGAAGACACAAAGTTAATGTCATACAGTGGTGACAATTGTGGGGTGAGAGGAGAGGAGAGAGGGACAAGAGGAGGAAAGGAGCTCAGTGAATCGGGGGGTGGGTCCCCAGCAGTCTAAGCCTATGGCAGCATAACTATAACTAACTATATGCTTTATTAAAGAGGAAGGTTTTGAGCCTAGACTTAAAAGTAGAGAGGGTGTCTGCTTCCCAAATCTGAACTGGGAGCTGGTTCCACAGGAGAGGAGCTTGATAGCTAAAGGCTTTACCTCCCATTCTACCTTTGGAAATTCTGGGAACCACAAGTAGGCCTGCATTCTGAGATCAAAGTGGTCTACTGGGATGATATGGTGCTATGAGATCTTCTATATATGATGGAGCCTGACCATTCAGAGCTTTATATGTAAGAAGCAGGGTTTTAAATTCTATTCTAGATTTAATGGGAAGCCAATGGAGAGAAGCTAGTGAAGGTGAAATATGATCTCTCTTGCTAGTTCCAGTCAGCACTCTTGTTGCAGCATTTTGGATTAATTGCAGGCTCTTTAGTTACTGGGGCATCCTGAAAGTAGGGAATTACAGTAGTCCAACCTAGACGTAACAAATGCATGGACCAGTTTTTCTGCATCACTTTGAGACAGGATACTCCTAATTTTGGCAATGTTCTGTTGGTGGAAGAAGGCTGTTCTAGAGATTTGTTTTATATGTGAGGTAAAGGACAGATCCTGATCAAAAATAACTCCAAATTTCATGTTCCAGTCTCTGTAATAAAATGTTATGATCAATGGTATCAAGTGCAGCACTAAGATCTAACAGAACAAGTATAGAGATGAGTCCATTATCTGAGGCCATGAGAAGATCGTTGGTGACTTTTACCAGTGCTGTTTCTGTACTATGATGAACTCTAAATCCTGACTGAAAGTCTTCATACAAATTATTCCTATGAAGGTGATCACATAATTGTTTTGCAACTACTTTTTCAATTATTTTAGAAATAAAGGGGAGATTAGATATTGGTCTGTAATTGGCTAAAACACCTGGGTCAAGACAGGGTTTTTTAAGTAGTGGTTTAATTACAGCTACCTTATAGGCCTGTGGTACATAGACTGTTTCTAAAGATAGATTGATGATATCTAATATGAACGTATCTATTAAGGGTAAAGCTTCCTTGAGCAGCTTAGTTGGAATAGGGTCCAGCAGACAGGTTGTTGGTTTAGATGAGGTTATAATTGAAGTTAGCTCAGAGAGATCTATGGGTAAAAAGCAGTCTAACAGGGATTGGGGCCTTAATGATGATTCTAGCACTGCTGTACATTAAGATTTATCTGTAATATTTGGGGGGAGGATCTGGTGAATTCTAATAGCTACAATTTTATTCATAAAGAAAGTCATGAAGTCATTGCTGCTCAGAGTTAAGGGAAAAATTTGCGATTTTCCAGATTTGCGGTAAGCGTATTGCGTCACTTCCTGTTTCTGCACACTCTTGGGTTTCTACCGAAAGACTGTTTACTGATTAATTGTAGCTGTTATTTTTACTTAAATAAGTGATTTCTTCACACAAGAATTAATACTTAGTCGCAACATACGCTTGTATTGCACAAGCACTTGCTTTTGCAAAACATAACCAGCTAAAGTTTACAAATTCCACATTTCACTTATATTAGCTTCGCTAGCTTAGCAGTTAAACATTATCAATGGCTTCTCTGTCTCCCTCTGTCTCTCCTTCTCTCACTTGCTCGGTGTGTCTCATGTTCAGTTTTTCCTCTGCCTCCTTTAGTGATAATGGTATATGTAACAAGTGTAAGGTTTTTGCAGCTTTGGAGGCGAGGCTCACGGAATTGGAAGCACGGCTCCGCACCATGGAAAACAACTCCGCTAGTCAGGCCCCGGTAGCTGGTGCGGGCCGACCTAGCGTAGCCCCTGCTAGCTGTCCCCCGGCAGTTCCCGAGCAGCCGGGAAGCCAGTCCGGCTGGGTGACGGTTCGTAAGAGATCTAATGCTAAACAGACGCCCGAGGTTCACCACCAGTCGGTTCACGTTTCCAATCGATTTTCCCCACTCAGCGACACACCCGCTGAGAAACCAACTCTGGTAATTGGCAGCTCCATAGTCAGAAACGTGAAGTTAGAGACTCCAGCGGCCGTAGTCAAATGTCTTCCTGGGGCCAGAGCGGGCGACATTGAATCATATTTGAAACTCCTGGCTAAGGATAAACGTAAATACAGTAAGATTATTATTCACGTGGGAGTTAATGACGCCCGATTACGCAAATCGGAGGTCACTAAAATGAACGTTGAATCGGTGTGTAACTTTGCCAAAACAATGTCGGACTCCGTAATTTTCTCTGGCCCCCTGCCAAATCTGACCAGTGACGACATGTACACCCGCATGTCGTCATTCAACCGCTGGCTGTCTAGGTGGTGTCCAGCAAACGATGTGGGCTACATAGACAATTGGAAACGTTTTTGGGGAAAACCTAGGCTGATTAGGAGAGATGGCATCCATCCTACTTTAGATGGTGCAGCTTTCTTATCCAGAAATATGGCCGGTTTTATTAAACAACCAAAAGTATGACAATCCAGAGTTGAGCCTAGGATGCAGAGATCCAGTCCTACACGCCTCTCTGCAGTGTCCTTACAACCGTCACCCCCCCACAACTCCCACATACCTATAGAGACTGTGTCTGTTCCCCGACCTAAATTACATAAAGTAAATATGACAACAAGAGGAGTTAATCATAATAACCTGATAAAAGTTAAGACTACTCCTCTTACAGAACAAAACCCCAAAACTATTAAATGTGGATTATTAAATATCAGATCTCTCTCTTCTAAATCTCTGTTAGTAAATGAGTTAATAAGCGATCATCAATTCAATTTATTTTGTCTCACTGAAACTTGGTTGCAGCAGGAAGAATATGTCAGTTTAAATGAGTCATATTAATTATCATGTTCCTAGAAGCACAGGCCGAGGTGGAGGAGTTGCAGCAATCTTCCATTCTAGCTTATCAATAAACCCTAGACCTAAACATAGCTATAACTCATTTGAAAGCCTTACTCTTAGCCTTTCACACCCAAACTGGAAAACTCAAAAACCACTATTATTTGTTATCGTGTACCGTCCTCCAGTCCCTTACTCAGAGTTTTTGATTGAATTTTCTGATTTTCTAGCTGATTTAGTGCTTAGTACAGATAAAGTCATTATAGTGGGTGACTTTAACATTCATGTAGATGCTGACAGTAACTGCCTGAGCACTGCATTTAATTCATAATTAGATTCAATTGGTTTTTCCCAAAATGTAAATAAACCCACTCACTGTTTTAGTCACACGTTAGACCTTGTCCTTACGTATGGAATTGAAACGGATAATTTAACAATATTTCCTCACAACTCTCTTCTGTCTGACCATTTTTTAATAACATTTGAATTTACAATAACGGACTATATAGCAGTTAGGGAAAAATTCCACTATAGCAGATGCTTAAGTGAAAAAGCTGTCAACAAATTTAAAGAAATTATTTCTCCATCATTTGCTTCACCATATGTTAATACAATGGGAAGTAGTCTCCTTAATGTTACTCCTGCACAAGTAGATTATCTTGTTGACAATTCTGCAGCCTCACTACGTACAATACTCGATAGTGTTGCCCCTCTAAAAAAGAAGGCAGTAAATCAGCAGAGGCGATCTCCATGGTATAGTTCACAAACACGCAACTTAAAACAGGAAACACGAAAGTTAGAAAGGAAGTGGCGTTCCAGAAAGTTAGAAGAATCTCATTTAGCCTGGAAAAATAGTTTAAAAATGTACAAAAAAGCTCTCAGTGATGCCAGAACAGCATATTATTCATCATTAATAGAAGAAAACAAGAACAACCCCCGGTTTCTGTTCAGCACTGTAGCCAGGCTGACTAAGAGCCATAGTTCTGTTGAGCCTACTATTCCCTTAACTTTGAGCAGCAATGACTTCATGACCTTCTTTATGAATAAAATTGTAGCTATTAGAGAAAGTATTCACCAGATCCTCCCCCCAAAAATTACAGATAGATCTTCATGTACAGCAGTGCTAGAATCATGGATAAGGCCCCACTCCCTGTTAGACTGCTTTTTACCCATAGATCTCTCTGAGCTAACTTCAATTATTACCTCATCTAAACCAACAACCTGTCTGCTAGACCCTATTCCAACTAAGCTGCTCAAGGAAGCTTTACCCTTAATAGATACGTTCATATTAGATATCATCAATCTATCTTTAGAAACAGGCTATGTACCACAGGCCTATAAGGTAGCTGTAATTAAACCATTACTTAAAAAACCCTGTCTTGACCCAGGTGTTTTAGCCAATTACAGACCAATATCTAATCTCCCCTTTATTTCTAAAATAATTGAAAAAGTAGTCGCAAAACAATTATGTGATCACCTTCATAGGAATAATTTGTATGAAGAGTTTCAGTCAGGATTTAGAGTTCATCATAGTACAGAAACAGCACTGGTAAAAGTCACCAACGATCTTCTCATGGCCTCAGATAATGGACTCATCTCTATACTTGTTCTGTTAGATCTTAGTGCTGCATTTGATACCATTGATCATAACATTTTATTACAGAGACTGGAACATGAAATTGGAATTACAGGAACTGCACTAGGTTGGTTTAAATCTTATCTGTCTGATAGATTTCAATTTGTTCATGTTAATGATGAATCCTCCATGCACACAAAGGTTAGCTATGGAGTTCCACAAGGCTCTGTGTTAGGACCAATACTTTTTACTTTATATATGTCTCCTTTAGGCAACATTATTAGAAAACACTCCATAAATTTCCACTGCTATGCTGATGTTACCCAGCTATATTTATCTATGGAACCAGATGAAAATAATCAGTTAATAAAGCTTCAAGCCTACAAGACATAAAGGCCTGGATGTCCCACAATTTTTTACTTTTAAACTCAGACAAAACTGAAGTCATAGTATTTGGGCCCAAAAATCTCAGAGATATGATGTCCAACCATATTGTTACCCTAGATTGCATAAGTCTGTCCTCCAGTACTACTGCAAGGAACCTTGGAGTTATTTTTGATCAGGATCTGTCCTTTAAGTCACATATAAAACAAATCTCTAGAACAGCCTTCTTCCACCTACGAAACATTGCCAAAATTAGGAGCATACTGTCTCAAAGTGATGCCGAAAAACTGGTCCATGCATTTGTTACTTCTAGGTTGGACTACTGTAATTCCCTACTTTCAGGATGCCCCAGTAACTAAAGAGCCTGCAATTAATCCAAAATGCTGCAGCAAGAGTGCTGACTGGAACTAGCAAGAGAGATCATATTTCACCTTCACTAGCTTCTCTCCATTGGCTTCCTATTAAATTTAGAATAGAATTTAAAACCCTGCTTCTTACATATAAAGCTCTGAATGGTCAGGCTCCATCATATATAGAAGATCTCATAGCACCATATCATCCCAGTAGACCACTTCGCTCTCAGAATGCAGGCCTACTTGTGGTTCCCAGAATTTCCAAAAGTAGAATGGGAGGCAGAGCCTTTAGCTATCAAGCTCCTCTCTTGTGGAACCAGCTCCCAGTTCAGATTCGGGAAGCAGACACCCTCTCTACTTTTAAGTCTATGCTTAAAACCTTCCTCTTTAATAAAGCATATAGTTAGTTATAGTTATGCTGCCATAGGCTTAGACTGCTGGGGGACCCACCCCCCAATGCACTGAGCTCCTTTCCTCCTCTTGACCATCTCTCCTCTCCTCTCACCCCGCAATTCTCACCACTGTATGTCATTAACTCTGTGTGTTCTCTCCCGTAGTTGTCTTTGTCCTCCTCTGTCCCCCTCTCTCTGTCCCTTTCTGCAGGTGTCCCCCGGCTTTGAAGCTGTGTTCCAGCGTGCAGCTACTGGTCCTACCAATCTGCCCGATGTTTTGTTGTTGCTTTTTGTTGCTCTGTTCTTTTCTCTCTCCCCTTTCCACTCACCCCAACCGGTCGAGGCAGATGGCCGTCCACCCTGAGCCTGGTTCTGCTGGAGGTTTCTTCCGTTAAAGGGAGTTTTTCCTCTCCACTGTTGCCTATGGCTTGCTCCAGGGGGAATTGTTGGGTTCTCTTTATATATCTTTATAATCTTGACTTTATTCTGTAAAGTGCCCTGAGATGACTTTGTTGTGAATTGGCGCTATATAAATAAAGTTGAATTGAATTGAATTGAAAACTAGGCTCAACAGAACTATGGCTCTTAGTCAGCCTGGCTACAGTGCTGAACAGAAACTGGGGGTTGTTCTTGTTTTCTTCTATTAATGATGAATAATATGCTGTTCTGGCATCACTGAGAGCTTTTTTGTACATTTTTAAACTATTTTTCCAGGCTAAATGAGATTCTTCTAAATTTCTGAAACGTCACTTCCTTTCCAACTTTCGTGTTGCCTGTTTTAAGTTGCGTGTTTGTGAACTATACCATGGAGATCACCTCTTCTGGTTTACTGCCTTCTTTTTCAGAGGGGCAACACTATCGAGTATTGTACGTAGTGAGGCTGCAGAATTGTCAACAAGATAATCAAGTTGTGCAGGAGTAACAATAAGGAGACTACTTTCCATTGTATTAACATATGGTGAAGCAAATGATGAAGAAATAATTTCTTTAAATTTGTTGACAGCTTTTTCACTTAAGCATCTGCTATAGTAGAATTTTTCCCTAACTGCTGTATAGTCTGTTATTGTAAATTTAAATGTTTTTAGAAAATGGTCAGACAGAAGAGAATTGTGAGGAAATAATGTTATATTATCCGTTTCAATGCCATATGTAGGGACAAGGGACTGGAGGACGGTACACGATAACAAATAATAGTGGTTTTTGAGTTTTTCAGTTTGGGTGTGAAAGGTTAAGAGTAAGACTCTCAAATGAGTTATAGCTATGTTTAGGTCTAGGAATTATTGATAAGTTAGAATGGAAGATTGCTGCAACTCCTCCACCTCAGCCTGTGCTTCTAGGAACATGACAATTAATATGACTCATTTAAACTGACATATTCTTCCTGCTGCAACCAAGTTTCAGTAAGACAAAATAAATCCAAAACAGAGATTTAGAAGAGAGAGATCTGATATTTAATAATCCACATTTAATAGTTCTGGGGTTTTGTTCTGTAAGAGGAGTAGTCTCAACTTTTATTAGGTTATTATGATTAACTCCTCTTGTTGTCATTTTTGGTTTATGTATCAAGACCCAATATGACCAGCACCTGTACAATGAGTTTGGTTGTGTATTACGTGAGGTAGGGTCTGATCTTTCTGATGTTGGAGAGGGCAAATCTGCATGATTTGATCCTTAAAGGTCAGTTGGTCGTCGATGACGACCCCCAGATTTCTGTCCTCCTTAGTGGGGACAATCCCTGTGGATCCAATGTTAATGCCGATGTTGTGGATCCAATGTTGATGCCGATGTTTTGTTGTGTCAAAGGTCTGTCTGGGAAGACAAGGACTTCGGTCTTGGAGAGGTCGAGCTGAAGATGTCTCTCTGTCATCCAAGCAGAGATGTTTGAGAGACAGGCAGAAAGGCGTAATGGAGTCATCCGGTGGAAGGGACAGGAAGAGCTGTGTGTCATCAGCATAGCAGTGATAGGAAAAGCCATGTGAGTGGGTGATAGAACCCAGGAAAGTAGTGTAGACAGAAATAAGAAGAGGACCAAGAACTGAACCTTGCAGCACACCAGGCGACTAAACCAAGAGGCTATGAGAGAAAGTTCTGTGCAGCAGCAGAGAGAGAACAGCAGACAGGAGAGAAGATACTGGAGCTGTTATCATCAGTCTGCACATATCAAACATTTTTTTGAATAGGGGTGATTACCTGTTGGATCTGTTCTCCCATGTGAAGGACTATGAGACTAAAACAGGTCTGAGAGTTCTTCCATCATTACTGTCAGTTTTCCAGTCAGCTCCTAGAGTCTGGTTCATAAACCTCTCAGAGAGAAAGACCTCCATCCTCCTGGAAGTGCTGAAACTACAACCAGAGAAGAAACCAGTGAAGCTGACAGGATGGTCAGATGAAGAGAGTGAAGTGAGGAGTTTCCTACAGTGTCTGCCTTATATCTCACAGCTCAGGTAAATGATTGTAGTGAACATTTGTGGAGCTGTGTTCTCACATCGACACCACCTCACTGTTAGTTTGAAAGTTAAAATGTGTTCAGCTGATGTGTCCACATAAACATCACATCATGGAGTGAACTGCTCATCTCTCATTAACTGATACATGTTTACTTCACTAAGCTCCCAGTTTGTTCTGAACATTAACTGTTGTTATTGTGAAGCAGCAGAGACGATCGCACAGTGTTGATGATTAGAAGTTCAGTTGTTCCTCAGGAGCAGTGATTAACTGCTGTGTTTGTCTGTTTTTCTACTGTCCTGCAGCTTTGTTCTTGGTTCGTGCTACCGATATTAGCATTTGTAGCATTGCCATTACTCCAGTGTGAGAAAAACTACAGTCAAAAATTGTTGTTAGTTAATATTCATAGTTTATACATAATATTTAATGTAAATTGAGGTGGTAAAAATGTTAATTCATTTAAAAAATGTGTTTATTTCAGTTTAATTATTCAAGAAGATGCACCATGTTAGTACAAAGGTCCTTTCATCATCATAAAAGGTGAATTAGTTTGTTAAAAAAATACTTCAATATTTAAAATTACATTGGTGCAAAAACGTTGCATGAAGAACATTTGTACTAGCTCACTGTGCATTCAATATTATGTTGATGAAAAAAATAATGTTTTTTCTCTTTTTGCCATCTCAAACAGGTGGATGCACACTTTTGGACCTAACTGTGAGCCTAGAAATAAATACATTGGAAAAGTAGTGAGATTCCAGGAATGTAGCCTCGGGGTTTTGCACACACAGTGTACAGTCCTACAGCAGCTGATAGAGACCTAACAGAAGTTTTATACTAGTGGTCTGGAAGACACACTTTTCTGAGGGCTTACATCCCACCTTTGATCAGTGTCTGTGTTTGATTTAGCCCCAAGGCTTCTGTAAAACACTCCACAAGCCTAAGACTGTGTGTGTGTGTGTGTGTGTGTGTGTTAGTTAGGATAAATGTGTGTTTGACTTGTGTTACTGTATGTGCATTTTGGGTCCAGCTACATGTAACATACATTGTGTGTGTGTGCGTGTTCCTGCATTGCCTGTCTGGAAATTAGTTTGATAGATGTAAGTGGTGCGTGTGACTCCCATGTTGCACCACTCTACCCCTAACATCCATCTTCAACCTCTCCCTTAGCCAGTGCACCGTTGCTTCGTGCAAGACCACAACCATCGTCCCCCTGCCTAAGAAGAGCCCACCCACCTGCCTGAGTGACTACAGGCCAGTGGCACTCACTCCAATCATTATGAAGTGTTTCGAGAGACATTCAGAGCAGCATACCAGACACTACCGGCCCAACGGGGTTGTGTACTCAGCCCCATCCTCTACACCCTGTTCACCTATGACTGTGTGGCCTCCCACAAGGACAACATCATCCTGAAGTTTGCGGACGACACCGCAGTCATAGGACGCGTCGCTGGCGGTGACGAGGCAGCTTACAGGAGGGAGGTGGCCAGTCTGGTGTCATGGTGTGGAGACAACAACCTCACCCTCAACACGGACAAGACGAAGGAGATGATAATGGACATGAGAAAGGAGAGGAGAACGCATCAGCCACTGTTCATCCGGGAGCTTGAAGTGGACAGGGTGAGCAGCTTTAAATACCTGGGTGTCCACATCAGTGAGGACCTCACTTGGACACCTCATGTCACGCAGCTGGTCAAGAAGGCCCAACAGTGGCTGTATTTTTTGAGGAGGCTGAGGAAGTTTGGCATGTCGCCCAAGATCCTCAGCAACTTCTACAGCTGCGTCATTGAGAGTGTCCTGACCAACTGCATCACTGTGTGGTACGGCAGCACTAATGTCATGGACCAAACGCCTGCAGAGAGTGAAGACTGCGCAGAAGATCACCAGGACTCCACTGCCCTCTCTGCAGAGCATCTACCACCGCAGAGTACCACCCTCAAAGACCCCTCCCACCCCCAGCACGGACTGTTCACACTTCTACCCTCAAGACGGAGGTACAGAAGTGTGAAATGCAGGACTTCAAGACTGAAGAACTCTTTCTTCCCCTCTGCCATCAGACTCCTAAACAACTGACAGGAGTTGCATCCATGGACATAACTGTTTACATTGATTTACATTTTGCACTTGCACATTCAGAACTGCACTACGTCACTTTTATTACCTTTACTGCTCTTATCTGCTCTCTTCTTTATTTTATTTGTATTTTATTTTGTATCAGTGGCTTTTGTTCTGTTTTTTTAGACTCTTCAGCAACAACATTGTGGACAAAACTCCCTTTAAGAAACAGAAGTTATCTTTGTTGTCGGCACAGTGGAGCTCTTTAATGAATCACTTACACTTCCTCAGACCTGGTCTCAACATGCAGGATCCACCATGATCCACTCTGGACAAAGATACACAATCAATTCAGTTAATGTCCATCATTATATTCTCTATTATATATACAGTTTATTTTATTTATTTATTGTCATGTTCAGATCGTGTGGACGCAGCGGCTCCTCAGAAATGTGTCTTTTTATTTGCATTTGTCTTTTTGTCCTGTTTTGTCACGGACACCCATCCTACAGCCATCAGGACTTGATAAGCAAGACTACAGTTTCTAACTGAAGCCACAGGAACTAACGGTTGTCATTGTTACTGCTGTTTACATCCTGCCAGATGCAAGCGTCAGCTCTGAACAAACAGCAGAGGGCTCATTCATATCATTGCTGGGAATTTCAACCAACAAGCCAGTTTTCCCCAATTTCCATCAACATGTCAAGTGTCCAAGGAGGGAAACACACTTGATCATGTACACTCAAACTTTAAGCCTGCCTCCAGAGCTAAACCCCTCCCTCACCTGCGGGTCCTCAGGAGAAAATACCTGCTGCTGGCTTTGTATCAGGCCTCTGTGGAGAGCGCTGACATGTTGTACGGGTGAAGGTGATAGATACAGCTCAAAAAGTCACGAGCTGCCCTCTGCCCTCCCTGGAGGATATATGCAGGTCTCGCTGCCTTAGTAAAGTCAAGGCCATCACAGATGCTTCACATCACATGTCATCACTCGTTTGACCTGTTGTCATCCGGATGACGCTTCAGGTCATTAAAGTCCAGGCTAACAAACCGTTTGTTCCCCTGGGCCATAAAAAAACTTCATTTTAGTATTGTGTCATATTTTAGTGCACTGTTGTTATTGAGAAGAGCAGCCACAGCTTCATTGTACTTTTTATGTGAAATGACACTTCAGCCTGTATCAGTGTCTTTTGTTTGTCTTCACCAACAACATTGTGGACAAAACTCCCTTTGAGAAACACCAGCAGTTTGAAAATCGGTGAGTGAAGTGATGTGATAATCGGAGAGAAATTCAAGAAAATATTGCAGTAGTAAAAGTACTGTACTGATACTGTGTTTGTGGCAGTCAGCTCATACAGTACAGTTTTACAGCAGTGTTTCATGATCCTCGTCTCTTTTTGAATATACTGTCAGTTTAAATATACTTTTTATTTGATATTTTTAAACTAATTGATACAAGAGATAATGACATATGACATTTTATAAATAAAATGCTTTATTATAAACTTGTAGTGATTTTTAAAAAGACTGAAATTATTTTAAAGATGAATCAGTCGTGTAGCCCTGAATGAGCTGATACTTGACTTTTAATGGTATTTTTTTAGTTCATTATTATAATCAGATAATCAGGGGAACAGTGGCTTTGGTTCGTCTTTCTCCAACTGTGCATGTGCAGAACCAAAGGCTGCAGACAACAAGCTGCACACAGCTGAGTGAAAGAATGAATGAAAGTACAGATTGTTTACAAGTTAACAGGGTGATGCTGCCTCAATAAAAACCAAAGTCAGCGTAATTTTACACAAAGTGTCTCGTAGAAGTCAAAATAAGTCACTTTCCTCTGTGGATTTTTTAAAACGCAGACCGGTGTTGATCAGCTGGAACACGAAACATAAAATAAGTCAGACGTGGGGAAACTAGGTTAATCTACTGATTTCTCTGAGTAACCTGGTTCCTTAGATCCATGTTAATGCAGCCATTGAGTTCATGAGAAGCCACATGATCCTGAGCTTTAAAAATCCATCCAGAGGCCATTTTAAGTTGGACAGTTTCTTTGTTGTGTCCTCGTCATGGACACAAGGCTGATACTGTAAGTCCTACTGTGTGTCTCCTTGTGTCCTGAGGACTGCAGTACTGTACTTTGAAACATCTGCAACCAGCAGCTCTGAACAGACTTTAACCCTCATTCCTCAGGTTGATGTCTTTAGAATGTCCCTGGTCTCCTCCTGTCCAATAGTCTTAGTATCTATCGTTATCTGACCTCATTGCTGCTTTTTCAGCCTCACCCGCTCTGATTTGTCTGTGGAAGACACAGTGTGGTTGTTCTTGTCCTTCATATAACAGCTTACACACTCATGCTGTTGCAGAGACACAGCTTCTGTTTTCTGATGAAGATGATTACAATGCTAATGCTGGTTGGGTTTGAGGAAAATCTCTGCTCATTGCAGCTGTTTCCCTTCACCTGACACAGCGTCTGGACACAAGTGGTATAAAGTAACTAAGTACATTTACTCAAGTACTTAATGTGTGTAACAATTTGAAGGTACTTGTATTTCACTTGAGTCTTTGCATTTTATGTAACTTTTCCTCCACTACATGTATCTGTCAGCTTCAGTTTCTTTTTCTGAAAAACAAACTAATGAACTAATAGAGGCTGATGCTTTATTGTCAGTGCTTGAGTTAAAATCAGCTTCACCTTTACCTGCTGCAACACTGATGCATCACACATGCTTCAATAATGATTTCATCTCATTAGTGTATTTGGATGCTAAGACTTTTATTTACAGTGTGAAGATTGTAGATTTCTGCAGAACCTTTATTTATTTATGAGGCTCATGTGGAACAAATCATCATGTTCACTACACTTTAAATACTTTGTTTTAATCAGGAAACATCACTGATCATTACTATTAATAAAGTCCATCAGTCAGTGTGCCGTTTTTCAAAATAAGACAAGAGACAAATCAGTGATTCATGACTGGAATAAAGTTCCAGCAGCTTGTTTTCTGAGGAGGAAACAATAAACACTGAAATAAAGATTCATTCAAGTTCTGAGTTCTACTCACACAAGTAATGATGGAGCTCATATGTTTGTCCAGCAGCTCAGACAAAAACTGGTTTAGATTTCCCTCAATGCAGCAAAGTGAGGAAATTCAATGAGAACAGTGGGACTGTCCTCACTGTCTCAAGTCTTCACTTCTTTAAGATTGAACAAAAACTGTAAATAAAGCTCTAAGAACACGTCTGAGGTCAAAGTCTGATCCTTTATGGTCATTGAACTCCACCTGCTGCAGTAAAGTAACAACAGACTTCCTTCTACACATGGTGGAAAATACCTGGTACTTTACATTTCTACTTCTTGAGGACTGGTGTTGTGTTATTGAGTAACACAGCTAACAGAGTTTCATGTTACGTCGCTGAAAGTCAGGTTTAACCTGACACCAAGTCTTTGTATTGTTTTATACTTAAAATATTAAAATGCACACACAAATAAATTACAGAGAAATCAAATGATTTCAAATGATCAAGTTAAAACCACGAGTGTGTTCAGAATAATATTTAAAATCAATATATCAATAATATCTTTAAGTTGTTTTCAGACTGATGTTACAGTTCGTGTTGTAGCACATTTGTTTGGTTTTCAGTCTTTTTGTCACCAAGACATCAGAATATTATGACTGATACAATTTACTTTTATTGCCCTAAGCCCTGAAATAATGAAGATAATTAGTAAAAACATGTTTGATATATCTATAATACAGTTTACACTTAATGAGCAGTCAGCAACATGTTGATCCTGTAATGATGGAAGCTTCATTTTAAAAGGACCCAAAGACGAACAAGTTTACAAGGAATCATTTAGAACTGTTTCTAGAATGATCTGATTAAATCCACAAATCTGAAAAACTTGTGTGTAACTGAAAGTCCAAATCTGTCCAACACTGACACAGTGTCTCCAACAGGACAAGACTCCCTGCTCTACTCTGGACACAGAGACAACCAGGAACCAAATGACAAGAACCCAAACCCAGCATATAGAGGTTCAGTGAATGTGGTGTTGTAGGTGTGGACGTGGATCAGTTTGTCAGAGGAGACTCTGTAGAAGGACAGAGTCCCAGCAGGACAGTCCACATACACTGCTACTCTGTTAGAGCCTGAGGACGAGGGGATGTTTGTTCCTTTATTGTTATGTTTGACATAGTAACTATTTTCATCATCATCATAATCATGACAGCACTCCAGACTCCAGGACTGATCATTGTCTCCAAACACACAGTCTCTACTTTGTCCTTTTCTGCCGATTCCTCTGTAACTCACAGATATAAAAGCCACTCCGCTCCACTCCACCTCCCAGTAACAGCGACCAGTCAGACCATCACTACACAGCAGCTGATAGACGTTATCAAATCTGTCTGGATGATCAGGATACGACTGATCCTCCTCCACATGTTTCACCTTCCTGTTGTTGTCAGACAGTCGTTGTTTCCTGTTCACTGTGTTTGTGTCGATTGTGAGTTGACAGAAATCTGATGGAGACAACAAGACACAAACAGCTGCAGTTATTAATCCATCATCTGTTCATTTCTTGACACTTTGATGATGTGAATGAGTGATGTGACAGTTTGAAGATGGTTGAATGTTGCTGCTTTGTTTCCATCAATCTCATTAAAAATACACTTACACTTCCTCAGACCTGGTCTCAGCCATCGTTCTCCACCAGGCTCCACCCTGAAAGGAGGAGGGGGGTCAGAGCAGCACATTCTCTGTCAGCATGCACACATGGACATTACATGGCTCTAACTGACATATTTTGGTGTATTTACATCTAAATGATTTTTGCCTGCAGCAGGTGTCTTCATACCTGAGAGTGTCCAGTCTCCAGAGTGGATCATTAAGTCCAGCAGACAGCAGCTTCACTCCTGAGTCTCCTGGATGATTGTAGCTCAGGTCCAGTTCTCTCAGATGGGAGGAGTTGGAGCTCAGAGCTGAGGCCAGAGAAGCACAACCTTCCTCTGTGATCAGGCAACCTGACAGTCTGTAGAGACACAAAATGCCACATAAGAACCTTCACTGAACACAAAAAGCAATGCTCACATTTGGTAAAATGTACTTTACACAGAGGCTGTTATTTATTCATGTTAATCTGATTAGAAATGCTCAAATGTTACACAGGTGGATGAATCCTGACCTGAGAGTTTGCAGTTTACACTGTGGACTCTCCAGTCCAGCACAAAGCAGCCTCACTCCTGAATCCTGCAGGTCATTGTTACTCAGGTCCAGCTCTCTGAGACTGCAGGACCGGTCGCTTAGAGGCGATGACAGAGCTTCACAGCTTCTTTCTGAGAGGTTACAGACACTCAGCCTGGAGAGGAAATAATACTAATAAAATAATAAATAATAATTTATTTATATATTTAATAATATAATATTTATATAATCATAATAATAATAATAATAATAATAATAATAATAATAATAATAATAAAAATGTTTGAGTTTCTTGTAGTCACATTTAAAGGATGATGACACAGTGGACAGAAAACAAATAAGATCAAGCTTAGAACTTAAACGTACAGATGAGTTTGTCTTTATCTCCTTAAGTGTATTGCAGAATAAATGAAATTGAAAAATGTTGAGAATTATCTCAAATGATTTAAGACAAACTGTAAACTGATCTGACCTGAGACTCTCCAGTTTACAGTTTGGACTCTCAAGTCCATAAGACAGTAACATCACTCCACGATCCTGCAGGTCGTTGGTACTTAGGTCCAGTTCTCTCAGGCAAGAAGACTCAGACCTGAGAACTGAAGTCAGATTTTTACAGCTTCTCTCTGAAATGTTACAGCTGCTCAGTCTGGAGAGGAAATAAATATGAACAGTGTGTTAGAGGTTCAGAAGTAACAAAAATCTCTGAAATAACAAAACGACACAGTTCTCCTGCAGAGAAGACAGTTGGAAGCTGCTACATTTGGTCATAATCTCCTTTGTTACCAAATAACATTTTGCAATTTTATTCTAACTAAGCTGAAGATGTGACCATCAGCGATAGAAATGTGATTTTGTCACCTGGGTTTCATTTAGATTTAGTCCTCTGAAAACATATCAGTTGAGCTGATAATCAGCTTTTGGAGTGTGTCTGTCAAACTAGTTCGTTAATCACTAACCTCTCAATTGTGACCAACCTGTTGATGTTTCACTGTCTAGTTCTCCTTTTAACCATCCACATAGAAACTGAGCATCACTGCAGACATACGATCTTTAAGTCTCCTGTCTCAGTGGCAATTGTCAGTGGAGAAAAAAAAAAGCTTGCAGTGAAAGCTGAATGGTGAATGCAGTGTGTGTGGAGCATGGTCAGATCAGTGATAGAGGAAAGATCAGGTTTCTTTTTGTACAGAACATGCTCCAAGACCACCTCCTGAATTCTATATTTAAAGTTGGGTTTGTTTTCATTCATCTTTCTTATTAGGCCTGATTCAATTATGACCTAATAGTTATATTTAACATAGGTAAATATGTGTTTATGGTTTCAGAATCTGACAAATTGAAGTAAATGTGATCTACTTAGTCTGACACTGTACCATGTGTATCAAGTTATAAGAGTTAATGTGTCTTCAACTATGAAGCTGAAGTTTGGAGTCACAGCTGTTACTCTGGTTTATATTTGAACATGAGATGTGGTGTGGCTTGGAAATTGTCATTCAACACGCTTTTCCACAAGTGGAATGAAGAAAGTCAAGTGAAGTTACATCCTCTCATACAGACACAGGATGCAGTTAGTTGACCATTGCTACAGCTTTTGAGGTCCAGGCCCTTTTTGGACCAGACAAAATAATACAGTTTTCACTTTCCACTAGTTCTTTGATGTTGACTTGGTGTGTGGGTGTCCTCAGGCACAGGGCAGCTGTGTCTCAGTAACCAGAGTGGTTTGTCCATTAATCAGTGTAAAGACACAAAAAGGGTCCTTAGCCTGCTTGCTGCCATTTAGCAGTTTTTCTGTTCTGACTCTTTATTGTAATTGTAGCCCTACATATCTACAGGTGTAGTCTAAGATTGTAAATCATTCTACATTTTTGCCATATTCAGCAACATTTGAAGGGACACATTGAACTGTGTGTGCATGTGCACAGCAAAGGGGGAAAGAAATGTGAGTTTGGCCAGTTGATTCCAGCTAATCGACCCAAGTGCTGCTCACAGCCAACAAAGAGGTAGAGAGAGACATGGAAGAAAGTCATTTTTAGTGCTAGTTAACCAAATATGGTACATTACCACTATGTAGATGGTTGATTATCTTAAACATATTGATTCCTTCTTATAGCAACATGAAGAATGTTCAATAAATAAAAATCCATCCATATCCACTGGTGTGATAATCCTAACAGTTTATCTATGTCTGTAATGCCTGAATGTTTTCATATTCTCAGCTGATTTGCTCCCATTTCATATTTCAGAAAGATGTTTGAGCTGTATCAATCAATAATGTCAGAACTATTGGAGGTGATAAATCTCCACCCATTGAAAACAAACAGACCTGAGAGTCTCCAGTCTGCAGTGTGGACTCTTCAGTCCATCAGAGAGTAATTTCACTCCTGAATCGTGCAGTTTGTTGTTACTCAGGTCCAGTTCTCTCAGACTAGAGGACTGAGAGCTGAGAACTGAGGACAGAGCTTCACAGCTTCTCTCTGAGAGGTTACAGCCACTCAGTCTGGAGTAAAAAAAAAAACAATAAGTACATTTATTCTTTATCTTTCTAAGATTATTAATAAATGAATAAAAATACTTACTGAACTTTTGTAGAAGCTTTGACCACTGGCAGCAGCCTCAGAAGAGCCTCCTCTGAAGCAAAGTATTTATTCAGGTCAAACACGTCCAGATCTTTTTCTGATGACAGTAAGATGAAGACCAGAGCTGACCACTGAGCAGGAGACAGTTTCTCTGTGGAGAGACTTCCTGATCTCAGGTACTGTTGGATCTTCTCCACTAGAGAACAATCATTCAGTTCATTCAGACAGTGGAACAGGTTGATGCTTTTCTCTGCAGACAGATTCCCACTGATCTTCTTCTTGATGTACTGGACTGTGTCCTGATTGGTCTCTGAGCTACTTTCGGTCTGTGTCAGCAGACCCCCCAGGTGTTTGGTCTGTAATGAAAGACCAAGAAGGAAGCGAAGAAACAAGTCCAGGTGTCCATTTTGACTCTGTAAGGCCATGTTCACAGCACTCTGGTAGAAGTCTGCAAACTTACTCTTTATTGTTTTAATAATCTGGGTGGTTGATTTTGGTCTTGACAGCAGATTGACTCCAGACCTGAAGAATGTCAGATGGACATGAAGAGCAGCCAGAAACTCCTGAACACTCAGATGGACGAAGCAGAACACCTTGTCCTGGTACAGTCCTCTCTCCTCTATAAAGATCTGTGTGAACACTCCTGAGTACACTGAGGCTGCTCTGATATCGATGCCACACTCTGTCAGGTCTGATTCATAGAAGATCAGGTTTCCTTTCTGCAGCTGCTCAAAAGCCAGTTTTCCCAGAGACTCAATCATCTTCTTGTTCTCTGGACTCCAGTGTGGATCTGTCTCACCTTTACCATTATACTTGATGCTCTTCAGTCTGGTCTGAACCACCAGGAAGTGGATGTACATCTCAGTCAGGGTCTTGGGCAGCTCTCCTCCCTCTCTGGTTTTCAACACATCCTCCAGAACTGTAGCAGTGATCCAGCAGAAGACTGGGATGTGGCACATGATGTGGAGGCTTCGTGATGTCTTGATGTGGGAGATGATTCTGCTGGCCTGCTCCTCATCTCTGAATCTCTTCCTGAAGTACTCCTCCTTCTGTGGGTCAGTGAACCCTCTGACCTCTGTCACCATGTCAACACACTCAGGAGGGATCTGATTGGCTGCTGCAGGTCGTGTGGTGATCCAGAGGCGAGCAGAGGGAAGCAGGTTCCCCCTGATGAGGTTTGTCAGCAGCACATCCACTGAGGTGGACTCTGTAACATCAGTCAGGATCTCATTGTTGTGGAAGTCCAGAGGAAGTCGACACTCATCCAGACCGTCAAAGATGAACACAACCTGGAACTTTTCAAACCTGCTGATTCCTTTGGTTTCAGGAAAGAAGAGATGAACAAGTTCCAACAAGCTGAACTTTTTCTCTTTCAGCACATTCAGCTCTCTGAAAGTCAATGGAAATGTGAACTGTATGTCCTGGTTGGCTTTGTCTTCAGCCCAGTCCAGAGTGAACTTCTGTGTTAGGACTGTTTTCCCAATGCCAGCCACTCCCTTTGTCATCACTCTTCTGATTGGTCCATCTCTTCCAGGTGAGGCTTTAAAGATGTCTTCATGTCTGATTGTTGTTTCTGGTCTGACTGGTTTCCTGGATGCTGTTTCAATCTGTCTGACCTCATGTTCATCATTGACCTCTCCAGTCCCTCCCTCTGTGATGTAGAGCTCTGTGTAGATCTGATTCAGAAGAGTTGGGTTTCCTGCTTTAGTGATGCCCTCAAACACATGCTGGAACTTTTGCTTCAGGGCAGCTTTCTGTTTGCGTGAAAAAGCCCCAGCAAGAGTTTCTGAATAAAAACAGTAAATGATATCAGTGACTAGAAAAATGTCATATTTGCTTTACAGAAATTAGAAACAAAGACCACAATTGAGTTTTGGATAATAAACATAGATTGATGGATTCAGGTGATGGAGAATGTTGATAGGAGATGAACTTATCAACATTACATATACACACACACACACACAATATATATATATATATATATACACACACACACACACACACACACACATTACCTGGATGACTGAGAATCTTGATTGATAATCAAAGTACACAGTCATTTTAATATGAAGTCTGGTCCTGCATTTGAACTTCTGAAATCTTTTTTCATATCTTGAAAAACAGTAAATATTCAAGCTATCCATGGCATTAAATCTTTAGATAAATCTTCTTACCTCTCTGCAGACAGTCAGCCAGCTCCTCCTGCTTCATTCTCCTCAGGAAGTTCACTGTGATCTTCAGAAATGACTCTCTGCTGCTCCTCCTCTGCTCTTCATCCTCACCATCCAACACCTCCTCATCCTCCCTCTGACTCTCTGAGCATTCTGGGTAATCTGGACTCAGACTCTTCTGGATCTTCTTCAGCTCTTTCTTCACAAAAGTGACAATGTTGTCCTCCAGCAGCTGGAACAGAAAACTATATGAATGACACAATCCAAGTAAAACCATGGAGCCAAACATCAGATCCCTGTTGGACAGACTGACAATCCACTGGTCTAAAAAGTGCAGCATGAACATTATTGTGGACACAACAGATGGAAAAGTAGTAGTTGTACATGTACAGACCATAAATATGGAGTCCAGGTGTGTTTGATGCTGCTGGGGAGACTGACCACTGGAAACCTCTGAGCTCTGCTGGTCCACTCTGTGGAGAAATCGGGAAGAATGAGCCGCTTCTATTAAATAAAGTAACATAACAAAACAAGACAAAACAAAACTACAAAGTAAGCAAAAATTGAGTGACAAGAGCAGGCCACCCAACAAGGCGGCAAGCCGCTTGTCTTTAAGGGAGGCCAGGGTTTTATAGGAAGTAGGACACTGGGCCCAGGTGCCCTAAACAACCTTAATTGGCTCCACCTGCAGGTACCTGCAAGTAGAACATACAATTGCTTGATGGGCCAGAGGGAAATCAGACCCCCCTCCAAAATAACAGGGCCCCAAAGAGAATTCCGACTGCAGAATAACTACATTTAACACTTTTACTCCAAATAAGTGTGCATACATTACCCAAACTGTTTAGCTAAAATCACAATACCTGGTCCATAGGTGACATTCCAAGGCCCAACATCCCCTGGACACATTCTCATCTCAGCAACCGGTGCACCTAGGAAGCAATTTAAGAGGCCAGGAAGAGGCAAGGGGAGTACCAACGTAAGCACACTTTTAGACCTGGTCACTTACAGGGGACTCTGGAAAATGCATCTGCCACCATGTTGTCAGAACCCTTCACATAACGGATATAAAGACAATAGGACTGTAAAACCAATGACCACCTGATCAACCTCTGATTCAGACACTGCAGAGAGTTCAGAAAAGTCAGTGGATTATGGTCGTTGTAAACAACTACAGGAAACTGTTGCAGCTAACATACACATCAAAGTGTTTTAAAGCCATGATCAAAGCCAATGTCTCCTTTTCAATCACTGAGTAATTTAACAGGTTATAGTTGAATTAAAAAAAAAAACAAAAAAAAAAACACTGACAGCTTTATCTATGCCAAGATCATCTGCTGCATGAGGACAACTCAAGCCCCCACCTGGCTGGCAACAACATACAGTTTGAAAAATTTGTCAAAATGCGGAGAGCACAAAACTGGAGCAGAACAGAGGAGTGTTTTAACCTGATCAAAAGTTTTCTGACAAGCAGGGGACCAAATGAATTTCTCTATTCCCCTAAGCAAATCCGTGAATGGTGCCACCATGGTAGAGAAGTTCCTACAGAAACTTCTGTAATAACCAACAAGGCCCAGAAAACACATCAGTTCCTTTTTAGTAGCTGGAACTGGACTGTTCTACAACCTGAACTTTGGCTCTCACTGGGTGAACTTGTCCTTGCCCCACTACTCGGGCGAGGTAAGTCACTGTTGCCCTCGCAAACTCACACTTCGCCAGGTTGACAGTAAGTCTTGTTTCCGCCAATCAAGCGAACAGTTCTCTGACGCATTTCAAGTGAGTCTCCCAAGTATCAGAAAACACAAGCACATCATCCAAATACACTATCTAGCCCTGCATGTCCCCTAATACGCGACTCATCAAGAGCTGGAACCTAACAGGAGCATTGCAGAGCCCAAAAGGCATGACAGTGTAGGAGTAAAGACCAGTTGGTGCAACAAAGGCAGTGATCTCTGGTGCAGGCTGGGAAAGAGGAACCTTACATTACCAAAATAATTGGATGTAATAATTGTTTTGAGACTTGTTTTGTTTAAATTAATGTTAATCAACACCTGGACACAGTTTGCACCATTGTACATTAATACAGAAGTTTTTTGATGAAAGGAAGCTATGAGCCGTACATTTGATACCTATGCAGGACAGAAGTAAATCAGTCAAACAAACTGCCCTGATAAGACTGAATGACAATAGAAAAAGCTTTATAGAGTTTGAGCAAAAAATATATAATTGCATCAAATAAATGAATAAATAAAGACACCATTAAAATGTGTGCAACAGCAACATTTAAAAAGCTATTAAATGCACAAGATGGGAAAAAATACTTAATTCATAAAAAATGCAGGGGTCCCAGAGATGAAATATGGTGAGCAGCCAGTTGTCCTGTCTTATGCCTTGTGCTTGTGAAGCTGTTATTTTGTTTCTCCAAAGTAGAAATCTGTGCAGACTGTATGTCTGTACACAACAAACCTCAGCTTTCTAGCTATGGTTGGTTGAGATGGGTGAATCCATCAGGTCTACCGTGGTTCAGTGAGTAACATCCCAGTGGTCAAAGGTTTTCAGTGACGGAAAGAACATTCAAGCTCAAGTATTATTATTGAGAATAGAACTTTTGTTGTATAGGAATCAGCTGTTAAGGACGTAAGTGCCCATTTCCAGTAAGTTTCTGATAAGTTGAGAATCTCTGGAAACGAGTGCGGATGGCAGTGGATCAGTTGCAACAGCAGTTGTCCACATACCAGAGGATCAGGAGGTCAACACCTGTTACTCCCTGGGAAAGACACTTGGCTAAAGCAGAGGGAGGAGTTTATATATGTGGGTTGAGTAGAAACATGGTCAGAAAGCGGCCATTTAATGTGACGGAAGAGATTGAGAAGTCATTTTTATTCTGGTTTGATTGGAAATAATGAATGAAAGACATTTATTCATATTCATGTGTAATTTGGGTGTAACGTTCTGGGCCATGTTGTCCACAGACCTCAGAATTTTAAATCTAGTAAAGAGGGCTTTGGAATTGTTGGAACTAGATTGGGTAACGTGTGATCAGGAAGTGGCCTGGGATATGCTTACAGCATCTTTGTCTTTTGTTCCCTTAATGTTTTGTAATGTAGACTTACTTTCCCAGTGGTGAATGTTTTCTGAAATTAAATGGTTGCTCCATGGAGTGACTACTCTTGATGGACACACAGCTGGGCTCAGGTCCAGCTTCAAGGACAGCTAATGCCACATCAACACTGGTACAGAGAAAAGACAAACCGAGACAAAAATTCACTTTGGTTTTAAACCACAAACACTGCAGGATTATTAGAAAATGATAAACTGAGTGATGGACCTGTTTAGACTGTTTACCAATCTTGACTGGATGCTCCTATGATTACTGTCCTTGATTCATATTAGATCTTGAATTGGATGCGATGAGGGATGTGGTCATCAAGAGTGAGGCTAAAGAGGTTTGGATGTATTGGAGTTTATGGGGAGTTGTCAGAGTGACTTAACCTGCCCATTGCCCATCGCATAGTCAAGAGCCAGTATTCAGTCCACAAACTTTAATGTAGAAATCACAAATAGCAAATGTATTTTCTTCACTTCTCTAGCAACAACTTGAATCATTTATTCCCGGTGCCCCTTTCATACTGGGTTTTGGTACCCGACTCTAGATCAGACCCTAACTTTCTGAATTTGCTGCCCAATTTCTCAAACAGGCAATAGTTATACCTCGTCTTCACTACTGCATAGTTATTTCAATTTGCTGAGTTCAAACTGTATGTTGACTAAAACTAAACTGAAAAAAGATTGTTTAGAGGTTACTGATGAATTAAGTTGGCTGTAAAACTCCCTGTAGGTGTACTGACAGTATGTAAAGTAAAGATCTGACTATGACCAGTTTGGATCGATGAGGATCCCTCAGCTGCACAGAGGTTCAAAATGTTTCAGCCTGAAATCCAAACTGTCATCTTCACATCTTTTCTTAACTGTCACATACTGGATGACACTTTCTACCTGCAAAATAAATGATGTTTTAATGTGAAGTTTTTGTTGATGGTATTTAGAAGTTAATGTTTGCTGTTAATGTTTCCGTTAATGTTTTGTAATGTTGCAGAAATTGTAAAGTAACTTGAAGCGCACTTACTTTCCCAGTAGTGAACAGTTTCTGAAATACAACGGTTGCTCTATAGAGCGACCGCTCTTGATGGACACACAGCTGGGTTCAGGTCCAGGTCCAGCAGAGTCTGGTCTGTGCAGCTTCTCTGGTCTTGAACACAACACAGACAGAGGTCAGAGTGTGAATAATGATGATGATTCGTTAATGATTTTAAACAAATCAGATTCCACTGACAAGAGCTGAAACGTGAAAGTTAAATATTGTTGGCCCAGAATCTATGAGTATGTAAAGTAAAGCTCTATGGAAGGTGAATTTATCAATATGACAAAAAATAAATTATTAGTTACAAATACTGATGTTGGCATATTTTCAGTGTCAATGCCAACGACTAATTATGGAAGCTCTTTATTACAAACTGAGCTGTAAATGTATGATGGATAAAAAACTGCTGTCTTTCTGTCAGTTTAAATATATTACATTCCATCAGTAGACTGTCTGAAATGAAGAGGATGCTCCATTGACCAGCCACTCTTCATGGACACACAGCTGGGTTCAGGTCCAGGTCCAGCAGAGTCTGGTCTGTGCAGCTTCTCTGGTCTTGAACACAACACAGACAGAGGTCAGAGTGTGAATAATGATGGTGGAGTGATTGTTGGTGCTGAGCTCTGACATGGAGAAGAGTCATGGACAGTTAGAGATCCTCATCTCACCTCTGAGCTTTGGTCTGACTCTCAGGTTCCCCACACCGAGGTTTTTTACTGGGAGGGTCTCCCTCCTCTCTGTCCTCACACTGATCCATGCTTCTGAATTCACACACACATTCTACCTTCCTGTGGAGAGAAAACACACATCCTTCATCTGCTGCTCCACGTCAATCATCAGTCTGAGATGGAGGCACCAAGATAAACACCAGCACACACACGATGCAAGACATTCACTGCCAAACACAAGGACTGAGGATCATAGACTTAATCATCACAATCTCTATGTCCACAGCATCTACTGTTCTGTAAATGCAACATGTGGGACTTTCCTCTTTCAAGTTCCCACATGACCTGGAGCAGAACTGTGATGCACATTAAGACATGTGGACAGAATTCTTTTCTTTATTTTACTTAACAGTGACCTTCAACAGTTATGTGCAGTAGGACTGTATATAAATAGTAATTGTTTACTGGTTTCAAACAGAGGCTGTGTATGTGGACATACAGTTAGGTGAAAAAATTTGTATCACTTATTTTGAAATGTTAGAAAAAGTAAAACAAAGAATATTTTTCATCAACATGTTTAATACACATTCAGCTACTACAAATCTTCTTTTATCGCAAATGAGTTAAGCTTTTTTTTAAATTAATTTATAAAGAAGGATGCAAACTTTTGCACTTTTCTTTTTTTTTTGTCCTTTCAGCTTATCCCGTGAGTTCAGGGTTGCCACAGCGGATTATGTTTGTTTGGCCCTTCCTGATGCAACCCTCCCCAATTTCTACCAGGCTTGGACCGGCACTGCACAGCTGGGGAGTTCAGCGTCTTACCCAGAGACACGACAAATATCGAACCACTGACCCTGTGGTCCGTGGACGACTGCCTTACCTACTGAGCTATAGCCGCCACACAATTTTTAAATTTTCATATTTTACCATAATCCGCACACTCCTTTTTTTGTACTAGTGGAACGGGCAGGAGAATTTTTAGACTGCAGTATTACTATTTCAAGGACCTGAATATTTTTTCACCTTCAAATGAGAACTTTCATATACACAATCTAAACACAAGTAGCATAATGTTTACATTTTAAACTTCTCGATAAATCCAAAGTTGCACCTGTGGCCAACACCAAATGTGCATTAAACCCTATCAACCAACCAAACACAGAGACAGAGCAGCATCACACACTAATGTAACATCAGAGACAGAAAATGTCAGTGGTTTCCTGTCAGCAGCACCGTTTTCCTGTAGCTGCTCCCATCAGGTTCTATGGTCTGACTCAGCAGCACCTTCATACCTGAACCCCATCATCCAGGTTTAAAAGGCTTTTCTCCCACGGGGCTCTGCCGACAAACTGCTGAAAGCAATCACACTAATAACCTTTATGTAAAGTTATATTGAAATTACAGTGAATTACATTTACTTTGACGCAGGAAGGTAGAGCGGTTCTCCCCCAATCTCGCAGTTGCTGGTTCGATCCCCGGCTCCACCAATCATATGTCGAAGTGTCCTTGGGCAAGATACTGAACCCCAATTTAGTTGCTGCCGGTGAGTGTTGGTGTGTGAGTGTGAATGGGTGAATAAGAAGCAGTGTATAGATTTGAGTACTAATAGGTAGAAAAGCGCTATATACCGTAAATGCAGACCATTTATTGACGGTAATGAAAAAGGCGGAAGTACTGGAACGGAGCTACCTCTCTGGCCCAGTGTTTTTTATCTTACTGTAAACTCAAAAACTACTATTATCCTCTGAACTCCCTCCACAGTGTCTCCTTTGGTTCCTGACAAAGACGGTTTGAGCTGTGGTCCAGCGGATGTCCGGCCGAGCTCAGACCGCATTTACTGTCTCAGACAGCGGGAGAGCAGCGGCTCATCTCCGTCTCCTCCACAGACTGATTCAGGCAGGAAAAGCTGCTTCAGGCCTCAGTAACAAGGACTCTGTTTTTGCCTACTGACCATCAGCTGACTCAAATTTTCTTCTCCTGTTTCTAACATGGCGGTTGTTTGTCTGCTTCGCTCCTAGTTCACAGTTGAAGCTGTGATTCTATGAACGTGTACAATTCAACAGCAGATTTCTACAGTAACTAAACCAACAACGACTAATGTTCACGAGTGAAACATTAAAGTACGTTTTCTTACCTTCAGACGGAGGTTTGGATGAAGAAAACGCTCTGCGTCACAAACTTCCGTAAAAGTGAAACTAAACATTGATGGTCTTTGTCAACGTGGTTAATTAGTGAGCGTGCAGCATGTCATTCTTTGTTAAAACTACAAAAAAAGGCAGCGGCTATAAGACCCAACAGATTCTCTTCTTTCTCTTTTTTTCTACTTCAGATAAGAAATCCCATCGTATAAGGAAATAAAATGTAAAGTACTCCTCAGGCCCATATGTGAGGATTTGACAAACACTAAGTTCTTTTCTGAACAGTAAATGAGGTAGAATAACAGGACAGTAGAGGGCAGCGTTACACCCTGTAATGTACAGGATGCCGGAAATGGATTAGCAGACGAAGAAGACGAAGACTCCTCCTCTTCCTATGTTCAGTTTAGTTTTACTTTAACTGAACATTGTGACGCAGCATTTTCCCACCTTTTTAAGCGCAGGTAAGTGACATGTTTTCAGTGTTTTACCGTTTAACGTTAGCGCCGCTAACTCTTGCTACTTGTTCCACCGCATTTAATAGAAAACCGCGGTTCGGTTGTTAAATCAACTCCGACTGTGATCGAACCCAAACAACTGGATTTGTTAAAGTCACTGGTCGTTACCTTCGGTTTTGTTATTTTGACCATTTGCTTCACTGGTAACGAGGCTCTGCGAATAGTAAGTCACAGGCAACGTTCTACTGACCGAGAACCTGGTGTTAGGACACAAACTGAACTTTATCACGTTCTTCCGGTTTAACCGGTTTTATATTATCTAGTGACATCAGCGTGAGTGAGGCTGTGATAGGAAGTAAAGACGACTGTGACGAGGCCTGTTAAAGACTCCGCAAACATATCACATGTCCCTAATTCAAGTGGATTTAACAAATGAAGAACATTTAGCAGAATAAAAGGAAGTACTAAGAGCAGTACAAGTGTATGGAATTAAAAAGCAGGCATATGATTGCAGTCAGAGGAGGCTTAAATTAAAGAAGTGCATATATATTTTAACATACATCTTACTTGCTATATTATTGGACTTAATTTTTTTTAGTGCTAAAAAAAAGTTTAAAGTCATTGACAAAAAAAAGGAGGGTTTGCTCTACTCCATTTGCAACAGTGTATATGCTATTTCCCCATAAGGACAGCTGTGTTAACCATGTCCGAAACAGATGCATTCAAATTGTCCATATTGTGATCTGCATTACATAATTACTATGTTTGTTTACTGTTTGAGCTTTTTGCTTCAAATTCCGACATTTCCTACACGACCTGTGTACTATTAGTTTTGGTGTGTGACTCTGTATCTTTGACAATAGTGAGCATTAAACCTTGGTCTAAAAACCAGAGCTGCTCTTTCGCTTTTTCTGTTGAGATAATCTGTGTGATTTTGGTGAAGTTGAATGATGTAAATACAGCCACACCTGCATAAATTTCCATTCATTCATCTACTGTTCTAGAATGCTGCATAATAGACCTCTATTAGCCTGAAACAGTGGTTTAGAGGGTCCTGGCTTAGATGGAACTGCTTAAATTGGACCAGGTGTGTTTTTTTTTTTTTGTTTGTTTTTTGTTTGTTTTTTTGCATTTAAAAAGCTTATACAATTTCTAAACATTTTTTAATTTTAATCCCAGGTCCCGGCTATATGCCGAAGTGTCTCTGGGCAAGACACTGAGCCCCTAACAGCCTATTCCCCTCCCCAGCTGTGCAGTGCCGATCCCAAAAGCCCGGTAGAAATTGGGGAGGGTTGCGTCAGGAAAGGCATCCGGCGTAAAAACGGTGCCAAATCAACATGCGGACAATGATCCGCTGTGGTGACCCTGAACTTATGAGATAAGCTGAAAGGAACAAAAAATGACAAAAAACCCCTAGAATATTGTTTGATAAATGTTGATCAGAAAATAACTTAAATTTTGGTTTAAAATTATTTTCTATATAATTTGGCAGCGCTTTTAAAATCTGTGGGCTAAATAATATACGGCATACTACCTGCTATTGTCATGATGTTAATTAATACATTTGTTTATTTATTTTTAATTAATTATACAACTTAATTATTAATAAATAAGATTCATGTACTGAATCTTTGTGCCCCCTTAATTTCTGGCCCAACTTGTGACGAGGCCACGCACGTTTCATAAATCAGCATATTTTTATAATTGATTACGTCGACATGTTGCACTATCCCTACTCTTTTACTGCATCCACTATTCCCTCTCCCTTTCCACTAATAATCCCAATCAGCAGTCTGCATGAACCAGTCGGCCAATAGCTGTCAAACTTTAAATCTGGTCCCCTCTGGGCTGTTAGCTGTCATTTCAGTGTTGGGTCGAAGTAAACCTCCTCCACAGCTTACATATTCTCCATCCACATCTTGAGCCTCTTCTTTACCACCAATACCACCAGTGTCTAGTCTACTTCAGAGGTTGTTCGTGTTCCATTCATAATCTTACATCACTTTTCAAAGCAGCGTAATCAGGATGGAATGTAATTACCAAAGACTCTAATCACTAAAGACTCCTTTCACTTCTCTTGTACACATCGTGGCAGTAAACCACCTAACAATAGTTTTATTAGTGTGATTGCTGACACTCTTGTTGTTTCCAGTATTTAATTTTATTATTATTATTATTCAGATTCAGATTCACTAACGTGATGAAACTTTGTGGACAGCTGCTCCATGATGAAATGCTTTACATGTTACAGTGTTGCCTATATTGCTCCGCTGGGCGAACTGCAAATGATTTTTATTTTTATTGTTCGAGTGTTGTCGCTTCTACAATGTTCAGATCTGCAGATTTGGCAATGGCTGCAGCAGCTGGCTTTCAGCAATCACACACATTTTCTGTAGGAAATGCCCATTCTAGTTGCATTTAAATTTTTTCATTGTTACAGATATCAGTAAAAAGTGGTGTCTTACTTGATGCACTAACAAGTGCAGAGATACCTGCATGTAGCGCCTGTTAATGTTAAAACCCCAGTTAATTTTTATATATGTTTTCCCCCTTGTTGATTAATTAATCAAAACAACAGGAATTATTTTAACGACTCTTAATCCCTAATTTCAGGATCATGTTTTCAGCCAAAAAATTTTGAATGCTGGATAGCTTCTAAATTTCACACCAGGGATCAATAAAGTGTGATAATAATTGTGTATTTTGTTTTATTAATCTTATTATGAATAGTAACTATAGTTATCAATGAATGTAGTGGAGTAAAGGTAAAATGTTTGCCTATGAAGTGTAGTAAAATTAAAGTGCTAAATAGGAAATACTCAAGTAGAATTACACCAAAGTAAATAAAGTTACTTTCTATCACCGCAACACAATGCTGGTTATACACAGAATTGTGATCAGGATGACAGAAATGCATGTCAGAACATCTAAAGCCAACCTAATGCTCAGAGTCAGACTGTAAAAAAAAAAAGTAGAATATTAAAAATAATCTCTAATTACACACATACATACACACACACAAACTCCCCACTCACTCCTACTTGGGGACGGTCTTATTCCTTCCTTCAAGCTTTGATCCTTTATCAGAGGCCTGGGAGCTTAAGGGTCCTGTGCAGTATCTTAGCTGTTCCTAGGATTGAACACTTCTGGACAGACATCTCATATGTTGTTCCTGGAATCTGCTGGAACCACTCTCCCAGTTTGGGGATCACAGCCCCCAGTGTTCCTATTACCACGAGTAGCACTTGTGCCTTCACCTTCCACGTCAAGGATCTTAGCTTGGTCATTCTCAACCATATATATTCCTTCTGCCCCTTTCACCTCTCTCTCTTCTTCCTTTTTCAGCCTCTCCTCTCTTCATTAAATTCATTTGACTGCTGTGATTTAGAGAAAAAGATTAATATTTTGTCTGAATGTCCTCTGGTTTCCTCTTCTGAGATTGTACTATGCTCAAGTTGGCTTTAATACCAGCTTTTTTACTCACATTAGTTGCATTGAGAGAAGTCTGACTGTCTCTGTGATGATTTATTAGTGATCACTTATGTTAAACTATTATTACAACACTGATTAATAAAACATCATGTGTAACATATGAAAAGTGGAAAACAAGAGACTCATTTAGTGAATAAACAGAGAATAAACAATGGCCAAATCCTTTAGACACTGGGATGTTTTGCAGCAGTTTTATATCCAGCTGATGCAAAGATGCAGGTTTTTAGATTTTTACATAACTGATCACACATCACAGGCATTATAGTTACTTTAGTTATCATTTTACATTGTATCTTATTCTTCAGATGAGTTAAGCTGGAGGTGTTTGCAGAACATACAGAGGTGAGGACACATGGCTTGTACATCCCAGTCTGCTTTGGATTACATCAAGAGGGCCAGACTTCACCTAGTGAGAGAATTACAGAATCTCTCAGTGATCGTGGAAAATCTGTACCAGCAAAGAGTTCTCAGTGATGAAGAGGTCAGTAAAATACAGGCAGAGGTATATGACTATAATAAGACCAGGAGAATACTGGACTCAGTCATGAAAAATGGGGAAGAAGCCTGCTATAAGTTCCTCAGGATTATTGACATGATGAGGAAGAGGGCAATTGGGAGGCCATCTCTCCTCCCTGACCAAAAAACTTTCATTTCAACTGAGACCAAGAAATTTGACCTTCACCACTGGATCAGCTGCTTTTCTTTTAAGGAAGAGACAAAGATGGAAACAAACTACTTACAAGGTATTTGGAAGCAGAATCCTGATTCATAACATCTTATACTTATTATTTTTTACAAAGTACATTTAAGTGGGTTTCGCATTTGTACAGATGATTAAAAGATGTCCCTCTTCAAAACTTACTGTACCCCACTCAGTACAGTGCATTTGTGTTGGTTTTATAGTTAAGAGAAAATGAAAACACTTCAGGTGGCACATAACGATGACTTTAGAATATTTTTACGGCTCTGAGTATGTATTGTAGCTAGTGTCTAACAATGTTCCTACTTTCTATGCAATGCACAGGAATTTTATGTATCAAATGATTGAGCCTTTGAAAAGTGGAAAACATTGGAAGAAATGCTGCTATATAATAACTGACATTATGAAACAGGGACAAACTCACAACTGTTAATTTCACAAGTTTGCATACAGAGCAGTACAATTGTCAGATAGTTTAACCTCTGATCAGCTCAGAACTATAAATCAAATCAAGTCCTTATTGTGAAGTTTACGAGCAGACTGGATTTATAAAACTTAGCTGTAGGTTGTACGTTTACTGCTGTTTAAACACATAGGACAATGTCTGAATGTCAAGCTTATCCCCCATTTCATCTTGATTGGGATGAGATCTGTTTTTTTGGACCAATTACAAACCACCTTTATGTATGGAGACTTCATCATATTTTGCATTGCTGGTTTTAGGTGGCATTTTAACATTTTTTTTGGTATTTATGTATTTTATTTCAGGTTCAAAGCAGAGTTACAGATATCAGGACTATCTGAAGTCAAAAGCTCTAAAAATATCACGTGACTTTTGGATGGCCAGCAAGAATCTGTTTGAAGAAAACAAGCCTGATCTGTCGTACACTTCCCTTGTGTTAGACACACAAAAGAACATTTCTCCATCTAAAATAAAGATTTTAAAGAGCAAGAAAAGCAGGATGAGTCGCCCTAAAAAGTTGAAGACCTATGTCCCTGAGGACAAACCAGAAATTTCCCCCAGTGACCTTCTGAAAACAGATAAAAACATACTGTTGGTTGGTAAACCTGGAATTGGAAAGACAGCACTTTCTCTTGAAATGTTCAAAGTCTGGGCAGAAAGAGACAACGAGGAGCTAGATTACATGTTTTACTTTGACATGAGACAAATGTCTGAAACCCCAAAGAACTTGGAGGATCTTCTTTTTAATGTGTTTAGTGAACCAGGTGAAGGCAAAGAAGAGGTCTTACAGGATATAAAGAACAATGTCACAATCATTTTTGATGGAGTCACAGATCTCTCTTCATCAGTGGTGAAGAAGCTTGTGGACAAAGACCTGCTACCTGATGCAAAGATCATCATAACGTGCAGACCAGAGGATGAAGAAGACTTCTTTCATTGGGACTTTCTCAGAGTGGAAGTGAAAGGCTTCAGTGAAAAGACCATCAAAACATATTTATCTGCAACGCTGGGTGAAGAACAGAAGAAAGTTTCGAGCAACCTGGAGTTGTTGACTCTTTGCCACGTCCCGATGTACGCGCTGATGGTGGCTGCCTGTTTTTCATCCCAACAGTCTGCACAGCCATGTACTGTCACTGAAATATACATTAACATTGTTCGTTTAAGCCTTCAGATGAACAGCAACAGATCAAAAACCAAAGACCTAAACTCCTTCATCACTAACAAGAGTGAGGAAATACTGTCTTTGGCTCAGGTTGCTTTTCTTGCAACTGAAGGAAAAACTGTGAATCTGACTAAACTGCCTTGTGAAGACATTTGTGTCCTTTCCTTCCTAAAAAGTCTTGTTGTCAAAGTTGCACATACTGAGACAATAACCAGATATGCTTTTCTCCACTACACAATTCAGGAGTTTTTTGCTGCAGTGTGGCTCTTGAAGAATCCTGATAAAATCAAGGAGGTTTTTCAGCAGTGTCTCACTGAGGACAAGAAACACATGAAACATTTGATCCCCTTCATGTGTCGATTGTTGAATGAGAAGAGCCCAACTTTAATGAAGTGTCTGATTCCAGCTCAGGAGCTCAAGACTACATCCAACTGGTTCTTCAAGGAAGCGATAAACACGTTTTTCTCTTGTCTGTGTGAGGAAGAGGACACTGAGGACAGTGGCCCTGATGTTGACATATTGTTCCTATGCCAGTGTTTGTACGAGTCCCAGTGTCCTGAAGCATGTATCTACTTTCTGGAGAAACTGGAATACCACCTGGATCTCAGTGAAAAGACTCTAGATCTTTACCCCTGCTGTGCTGTGTCCTATGTGATCACACAGTCCAAGGAGAAGAAAATACGGCTGAACCTCGAGGACGTAAAAGTCTCAGATAAAGGAATGAGTGGACTATTTGGATGCCTTCAAAATGTCCAATGGTATGCGGAGCAGAATGTAAAATATTTCTTCATCTTAACATCATTTAAAAGCTGTGGCACCTTGTTGATTCCTTATTGTAATGTTCAGAATGCTGTAGTCGTCTCCCATTTGTCTCCCATTTGTAGGTGTGACCCTCTGCCACGGCAGCTTTGGAAGATTTTCCTTCTCAGTGAAGAGCAGATGGATCACATGAGCTTACTCAGACTTGATGGAAACCAGTTGCACCTTCCAGTTGTGGGTAGAAGGCAGCTGTTTGAAAGAGCTGTTAAAGTAATGAAGAAGATTACTACTAAGGTTAACGTCTGTCTCTACTGGGACAGGGAAGCTCCTGACTACCAAGATCTGTGTGAGTCCCTCTTAGAGGCTTTGCCGAACATCAGCTCACTCAGGTATGTAACTTCTTGTTTACTGCTTATTCCACATATTTTAAGTTTTATTGTTTTGTAAAAACATAATTGTTTGGTTTTTTAATCATCACTTTACAAAAATGTGCGAAAAACACGTTGAATTAAGTGTGAATAAGAAAAATACTTTACCTGGGTCATGCATTCACACACCACATGCAAAAATTTGACCTATCAGATTTTTTTTACATTTTCAATTTAGTTTTAGAAAAGGAAAAATGAAAGAACAAGCCATAAACAAATTTACATCAAATCTCTTCAAATACTTTAAGGTTCACAGCATAATGCATTTGCACTTTCCCTCCTTCCCACAGTCACCAAATAGCTCATTACTGAACATTGTTATGGCCCAACTCAAAGCTTCTGGCTCAGTCTCAGTTTTCTATAACCTCTTTTCATCATTTGATAATTAACTCTCTTTCGGATTAAAAGCGAATGGGAGAAGGAGCTGCAGTTAACCTTATCAGAAGACCCTTAGTTAAGGTGAACTCATCCTATTGAGGTACTAGAAGGTACTGCATAAAAAAATCACAAATACGTCACAAAAGTCAAAGAATGTGAAACAACAAAAGCCACACAGCTAAAATCTGACTCATATCCAGCTGTGCTGCTGTTATACGAAACACACTGTTCAATATGAATTTGTTTACTGTCACACAGGTTCAGGATGACCTACAGAGATCCAGGAGTAAAGGACCAGGAACAACACCATGGGACAGTGGAGATGGAGAAAAAGAAACTATCAATGGATTTATGTCGGAAAGCAGCACTTCAAAGAGTAGAAAGTTTTCATAGTGTGGTGGATAAGCTCATCTCGTTGTTTTCTTTTAACAGTAGCTTACATACCATCCTCCTTGATTTGTACGAGCATTTCAAGAGTGAAGGATGTTCAAGTGTCCTTCCATCATTACAGTCAGTTTTCCAGTCAGGTCCTAGAGTCTGGTCCATAAACCTCTCAGAGAGAAAGACCTCCATCCTCCTGGAAGTGCTGAAACTACAACCAGAGAAGAAACCAGTGGAGCTGACAGGATGGTCAGATGAAGAGAGTGAAGTGAGGAGTTTCCTACAGTGTCTGCCTTATATCTCACAGCTCAGGTAAATGATTGTCCTTCATATCAGTTCCGATTTTATTTAAACCATATTCAGTGTTTTTGTTGATATTTAAACATAATTTAAGCAGAATGCATTCGACAAACCAGTCTGGATAAAAGCTTTAGTTTTTCTTGAATAAAATCATGTTTTGGTAATCCTTGTGTTTTCAGTTTCATGCCTCAACCATCAGATCCTTCAGAAGAAACAAGGTTCTTTGCGAATCTGTTCTGTGCAGCAACAGAGAGAGAACAGCAGACAGGAGAGAAGATAGTGGAGCTGTTATCATCAGTCTGCACATATCAAACATCTTCTCTGAAATCCAAATGGTGTGACTTCCTCATTGATCTGTACTCAGAGACTAAAACAGGTCTGAGAGTTCTTCCATCATTACTGTCAGTTTTCCAGTCAGCTCCTAGAGTCTGGTCCATAAACCTCTCAGAGAGAAAGACCTCCATCCTCCTGGAAGTGCTGAAACTACAACCAGAGAAGAAACCAGTGAATCTTACAGGATGGTCAGATGAAGAGAGTGAAGTGAGGAGTTTCCTACAGTGTCTGCCTTATATCTCACAGCTCAGGTAAATGATTGTAGTGAACATTTGTGGAGCGGTGTTCTCACATCGACACCACCTCACTGTTAGTTTGAAAGTTTAAAATGTGTTCAGCTGATGTGTCCACATAAACATCACATCATGGAGTGTAGTTTTAATGGTTTTTACTCAGTGATGCTTTTGACCACACGTATATAGATTAAGATTCATCATTAACATGAGCAATTTGGAATCTGTCTGACAGATAAGATTTAAACCAATGCAACGTGGTTCCTTTAATCCCAAATCCATGTTCCAGTCTCTGTAATACAATGTTGTGGTCAATGGTGTCAAACGGGGCACCAAGGTCTAGTAGGACGAGTACAGACCCAAGTCCATTATCTTACGCCAAGAAAACGTCATTGGTGACTTACCAGTGCTGTTTCTGTATTATGATGAACTCTAAATCCTGACTGAAAGTCTTCATACAAATCATTCCTGTAAAAGGTGTTCACATAATTGTTTTGCAACTACTTTTTCAAGGATTTTAGAAATAAACAAAAGATTGGATATTGGACTGTAATTGGCTAAAACACCTGGCTCAAGAAGCAGTTTTTTGTAAGCAGAGGTTTGAATACAGCAACTTTATAGGTCTTTGTACATAACCAGTTGGTACATAACCAGTTTCTAAAGATAGCTTGATCCCTCTTAGACTGTATTTTACCCATAGATCTTGCTGAGCAAACTTTAACTATTGCTTCTTGTCAAAAGAAAAGCATTGAGCATTTTTCTGAAATTGTTTGTTTTTTGGCACAGATTGGTGAACCTCTGCCCACCTTTCCATTCTTTACATTATGACCCTGTTTCCTGGCTGCATTTTCTCTGCAGTAGACTGCAGGCAGGCAGGATTGTTTACCCAATTCAGTCAAACCTGTCCAGGTTTCAGTTAAAGTTAAATGAGCTTAGTCTCTTTCTCCCTCTCTCTCTCTCTCTCCCCCCTAAGAACCACGCTTCATCTTTTACTCATCCATGCACTGCCTAAACTGCTGAGAGTCCTACATCACGCACACTCCATAAATAATAGTGTTTTCTTTCTTGGTTTGACTGTTTGTTAGAAACCAATTCTTACAATTGGCATTTAATTGTCATTTCCCCTGCTTTGTTACAAGATTTGAGTCAGTTTGTGACAGTGTACAACATTTATCACATTTCTTAAAAGAAACATGCTACAAGAGTTATTTTAATGTGAAGAGATGTGGTGGAAGTCTCCTGTGACAGACTCAAACAGTACTGGTACAGGGTGGGTCGTTAAAAAGCTTAGAGGTCTTCACATATGAAGAGCAGGAAGCACAAAATGTGGGACCACAGAGCAGCAGATTGAAGAAGCACTTCTTTTTTGTAACATTTCGTCTGTGTCCTGATGACACAGACCAACAATTCACCGCCCACTCGTGCTATGTGAAGCTTAAACAGTCTTTGCAGTTCAGCTAACAGGCTGTAAACATTGTGGGGACCAGTGTCCTGGAGGACAGAGTGAATCAGTTAACTGGGAAGATGGAACATCTTAATCAGAAATAGTGAACTGTCAAATATAAGATCACAGTAAGTAGTTAGTTCTGAGTCCTTCAATTAGTCCACAATGATCTTACAGTGTCCTTTTAACTGTTCCCTTTATTGGGTTGTTAGTAACTACACATCTAGTTATCTGCACTACATTAACTTAAACTAAGCTACATTAACTAATTCAGTGCATGTTTGAGTTTTCTGAATTTTAAAAAATTAAATTTCACAGGAAATGGAAATGCTACAGGAGAATGTAATGTAGTCTTATCAAGTTGTTCTACTTGAGTGTGGAAGATGAGAACTTGCTGTAATTAACAGATGATAGAACAGGAAAAAAAAGCATTTATTGTGAAGTTTGTTTACAGATTCAGTTAGTTATTGGTGTTCACAAGTTTTGTTGAACTAAAAGAGAAAGACCTGCATTAACTACAATTGCCTGGAGTGGTCTTTCACACGTAACACCTTGCATCAGGAGATTGCCTGGGTCAATAGTGGAAAAACTCGGCTTGATTTCAGTGAGGGGCCAGCACATACGATCACAATTAGGGTGAGGGGGGACCCAAGCGAGGAGATTGTGAGAGGGACTGAACTAACAAAAGCATTTATTGGTAAGAATTCAATGACAGACAGAAATCGCTCCTAACAGGAGGGTACAAAGAAAAAGGCTCATGACAGGTAAAAGTCTAACACAAACTATCAACTTGACTGAACACTAGGGAAGTTTACTTAAAGAAAACAAGACGCCAAACAGACTTAATGTCGACAACAGGAGGGATACATAGTAACCAATCCAAACACTACAAAAAGGCTCAGGAATAAAATGAGACAAAGATGATAAACAAACCAAAATTAATACACAAGCCAAGGCTAAGGAAACTAATCAACAGAAGCACAACAAACCTCAGACCAAAAGTTGCTGGAAGACAGAGTCCAATACACAGGAGTCAGGATTGCTAGGATTATGTAGACCATGAGTTCAGATCATAGGCTGTAAAAGAGAAGATGATGGTCTGGCAGGGGACTGTGGGGAAGGCTGGACCTAAATAGTGAGGGGAACAGGTGCAAACAATAAAGAAAGATAACGAAAGGTAAAGCTAAAGAACAGGACTAGGAGCAGGAAGTGGGGAAAAAGGGGCTACAAAATAAAAGTCCAAAGAGAAAAAGTGTAAGTGGGGAGTCCCGACTTAAAACAATTAGGCTGTGAGAAACTGTGTTTTGTTAACAGCACTTAGGCAGATCCAGCCTAAGACTCCAAAGCCTAAGTAAAAGATGAAGACAGAAAAAACTAATGAGGTAGATCGGTGTCAGAATGTAGCCTCCAACTATAAATGTTTCACACAGAGTAGCTAACCTAAAGCCACTGTTTACATTTTAAGCTAGTGCTAACACGAGACTGGAATCCGTCCTCTCTGCTCTGGAATTGTCATCTTCTGTCAGGAAGATGCCATGTTGCCATCACAACAGTTAATATCAGTGATCCCCTAAAGTTTCTGTGTGAGCTTTCAGTTTGAAACATTGCACCCTGCACCACATTTTTATTTTTAAAGTGTAGTGAAACCTGGCATTTTAGGCCACCACTGCTTTATGCTCCACCACACGCTACACAGCCCTTCAGGTCGCTGTCACCAAATTACAATGAATAAGAAGTTAATAATAATCAAGCAGTAATGATTTTACTTCTCTGGTTATCATCAGGGCGAAACTCGCTGAAAACACTTGTCGAAGTGAGAATCTCTGCACTGCTGCCATAACTGATCAATGAGTCTGTGTGACAGGAGGCTTCACCACATTTTCTACATCAAGAAAAATGATGTTTCTGTGTATTTCTGTTAACATGTCTAAAAAATGCTCCAGACTGTTAACAGCAACATCAGCTCTATGCCAAATGGCTAATGAGAAGCTACATGACATAAAGAAAGAGTCAATAATGCCTGACACAAAGAGTATGAAGCTTGACAGAGGAAACATTCGTAGTTTTAACAGGCACTGGGGAGATAATGCAGACGTGAAAGGGAAACTTTATTTATGAATGATTCAAAACACTGGCAGACAAGAGAAACTTGGGTGGTAATTCTACTTTTCAGCAATGAGTAACTGCAGGCAGTGTTATGTACGAAATGGATCAATAATCAAGTCAAACGAGATGTGTGATCATGAGAAATATGGGAGTGAAAACAAAGGATTATGGGTGGAGCTGATGTTGATTGTGAGTGTGTGAGCCAGACATACTGTTACTGAGACGAATGTTTGAAATTAAATTACACGTCACATTGAAGTGAAGGTAAAGCTTTGGGAATTAACCTGTTTTTGTCAGATGAACCTTCATATTTAATTTTATAATATGCTCATTAGCAGATATTTGTTGGCTTGTAGAAAAAACACAAACCAATTGTACGTTTGTAGAACGGTGGGCCTTTGACTTTTTTTTTTTTTTTTTTTTTTTTTTTTTTGACATAACGGCAAATGTCTTTTTCTCGTTCCAGTGTTCGTCGCTGGTTTAGACTTTCAGATCAACCCAGGTTATTTGTGAATCTGCTCTGTGCAGCAGCAGAGAGAGAACATCAGACAGGAGAGAAGATACTGGAGCTGTTATCATCAGTCTGCACATATCAAACATTCCCTTTGGATGACAGACACATGAATGATGATGTTATAAAATATCAGTGTGTTTTCCTGTTGGATCTGTTCTTCCATGTGAAGGACTGTGAGACTAAAACAGGTCTGAGAGTTCTTCCATCATTACTGTCAGTTTTCCAGTCAGCTCCTACAGTCTGGTTCATAGACCTCTCAGAGAGAAAGACCTCCATCCTCCTGGAAGTGCTGAAACTACAACTACAGAAGAAACCAGTGAAGCTGACAGGATGGTCAGATGAAGAGAGTGAAGTGAGGAGTTTCCTACAGTGTCTCCCTTATATCTCACAGCTCAGGTAAATGGAACATGATTTAACTCTACAGTGAGTTATGCAAATGTTTTATGTTGCAGAAGTTCTAACATCATCTTACTAATGAAATGATTTGTAAGATTAGTAGAGTAATTTACTTAATTGGTAGTTTGATATTTTGTGTTTATGTATGATAAGTTTATAAAATAGGAGTCAAATTTAAACATCCCAACAGTTTCTAACCTAAAGTAGTTAATGTTAACTTCACCTTGATCAACTGTAGCATTACAATAGGGTGTGCTTGTTTTTTTTAGTAGCGGAGATCAGATATTCACAAAATGTTTCTTTCTCACTGTTCCAGTTTTCATCTTCAATCATCAAATCCTTCAGAAGAAACTAGGATCTTAGTGAATCTGTTCTGTGCAGCAGCAGAGAGAGAACAGCAGACAGGAGAGAAGATACTGGAGCTGTTATCATCAGTCTGCACATATGAACCATTTTTTTTAAATCACTCATACATGAATGATGATGTTATAAAACATCAGTCCGATTTCCTGTTGGATCTGTTCTCCCATGTGAAGGACTGTGAGACTAAAACAGGTCTGAGAGTTCTTCCATCATTACTGTCAGTTTTCCAGTCACTTCCTACAGTCTGGTTCATAAACCTCTCAGAGAGAAAGACCTCCATCTTCCTGGAAGTGCTGAAACTACAACCAGAGAAGAAACCAGTGAAGCTGACAGGAAGATCAGATGAAGAGAGTGAAGTGAGGAGTTTCCTACAGTGTCTGCCTTATATCTCACAGCTCAGGTAAATGGAACATGATTTAACTCTACAGTGAGTTATGCAAATGTTTTATGTTGCAGAAGTTCTAACATCATCTTACTAATGAAATGAGTTGTAAGATTAGTAATTTACTTAATTGTTAGTTTGATATTTTGTATTTGTGTATGATAAGTGTATAAAATAGGAGTCAAATTTAAACATCCCAACAGTTTCTAAACTAAAGTAGTTAATGTCAACTTCACCTTGATCAACTGTAGCATTATAATGGTGTGTGTGTGTGTGTGTGTGTGTGTGTGTGTGTGTGTGTGTGTTCTCAGACTGATGTTATTCCACTAAAGTCTAATATCAAACATACACTGACAGTAACTTCTTCATGAAGATCAGTGACCAAACACACAAAGCAAAGATAGAATGAAATGTGAAGAAGAATAAAAATGGAAGAATTCAGCCCTGCTAATAGAAAAACATGACGTTGAAACACAAATGTAATTCAGAGAATGATGTGAATCCAAAATAATAGTATCTTTAAAACAGTTACTGAAACCAAAGAGAAGTATGTTCAGCTGCCTCTTAGTTTCTAACTATAATGAACTTTACTGACCATGATAAGATTTGTACCAGTGAACAACAAATGAAGAGTTCAGACACCTTCAGTATGAATCATCATCATTTTGTGTCTCTACTCACACATGTAGTTCAACGTGATGGAAGTTTACACATCTGTCTTCTCCAGAGCAGGATGAAGCATTGCATGATGGGAATTGTTGTACAACTACTGGACATGATAATGACTTTTAGATGTTTTGCTTTGTAATATATTCATATATTGTTCATGTCTGGTAAAACTCATCCACCAAGTACAATTACATTTCATTTAATACAGGACATTTACAAGCTAATATCTGTTCATAGTGTGTGTTTGTTTTTTTAGTAGCTGAGATCAGATATTCACAAAATGTTTCTTTCTCACTGTTCCAGATTTGATCTTCAGTCATCAAATTGTTCAGAAACAACCAGGATCTTTGGGAATCTGCTCTGTGCAGCAGCAGAGAGAGAACAGCAGACAGGAGAGAAGATACTGGAGCTGTTATCATCAGTCTGCACATATGAACCATTCTTTTGGAATCACTCATACATGAATGATGGTGATAGAAAACATCAGTCTGATTTCCTGTTGGATCTGTTCTCCCATGTGAAGGACTATGAGACTAAAACAGGTCTGAGAGTTCTTCCATCATTACTGTCAGTTTTCCAGTCAGCTCCTAGAGTCTGGTTCATAAACCTCTCAGAGAGAAAGACCTCCATCCTCCTGGAAGTGCTGAAACTACAACCAGAGAAGAAACCAGTGAAGCTGACAGGATGGTCAGATGAAGAGAGTGAAGTGAGGAGTTTCCTACAGTGTCTGCCTTATATCTCACGGCTCAGGTAAATAGAACATGATTTAACTCTACAGTGAGTTATGCAAATGTTTTATGTTGCAGAAGTTCTAACATCATCTTACTAATGAAATGATTTGTAAGATTAGTTGAGTAATTTACTTAATTGGTAGTTTTATATTTTGTATTTGTGTATGATAAGTTTATAAAATAGTCAAATTTAAACATCCGAACATTTTCTAATCTAAAGTAGTTAATGTCAACTTCTCCTTGATCAACTGTAGCATTACAATAGGGTGTGCTTGTTTTTTTAGTAGCTGAGATCAGATATTCACAAAATGTTTCTTTCTCACTGTTCCAGTTTTGATCTTCAGTCATCAAATTGTTTAGAAGAAACCAGGATCTTTGTGAATCTGTACTGTGCAGCAGCAGAGAGAGAACAGCAGACAGGAGAGAAGATACTGGAGCTGTTATCATCAGTCTGCACATATGAACCATTCTTTTGGAATCACTCATACATGAATGATGGTGATAGAAAACATCAGTGTGATTTCCTGTTGGATCTGTTCTCCCATGTGAAGGACTGTGAGACTAAAACAGGTCTGAGAGTTCTTCCATCATTACTGTCAGTTTTCCAGTCAGCTCCTAGAGTCTGGTTCATAAACCTCTCAGAGAGAAAGACCTCCATCCTCCTGGAAGTGCTGAAACTACAACCAGAGAAGAAACCAGTGGAGCTGACAGGATGGTCAGATGAAGAGAGTGAAGTGAGGAGTTTCCTACAGTTTCTGCCTTATATCTCACAGCTCAGGTAAATGATTGTAGTGAACATTTGTGGAGCTGTGTTCTCACATCGACACCACCTCACTGTTAGTTTGAAAGTTAAAATGTGTTCAGCTGATGTGTCCACATCACATCATGGAGTGTAGTTTTAATGTCCTACATTTCCCAGAGTTCAGTAGGACCTAAAGGCAGCTTTCCTACAGAGAACTGCTCATCTCTCATTAACTGATACATGTTTACTTCACTAAGCTCCCAGTTTGTTCTGAACATTAACTGTTGTTATTGTGAAGCAGCAGAGACGATCGCACAGTGTTGATGATTAGAAGTTCAGTTGTTCCTCAGGAGCAGTGATTAACTGCTGTGTTTGTTTGTTTTTCTACTGTCCTGCAGCTTTGTTCTTGGTTTCTTAAATCTCAGATATGAAGCAGGAGATTTCCTGCATTAAAGAACAGCCACAAATGGCTCTTCCTGCCTAAACACATCAGGGTTTTAGAGTTTGAATAGAAACGTATTAGAAAACGTGTTCTGGTTTGTTTTGAAGACCATTGTGTCAAATGTTTTCAGTATTTGCACCAAATGAGCAAAGTTTGAATCCGATCTGAAAATCTGAATATGCTATTGGCTTATTTGTACTGTTGTGGGCTGCACCATAAATCCTCTCAGGGGGATAAAAGTGTTTTCTTTACCTCAACAATATGCTCACTCCAGAAATTGTTGTCACAAAGTTCCCTCCTGATTTGGTTGTGTCCACCAGAGGACTGGTCCCTGTCCTTGGAAGAACACGTTCAATCCTGTTACATCTTACCCAGGCCTGTTCTGTCTGAGTATAGGGAGCCCTCCAAAACATATTCTGCTGAACTGTTCACCCCAGTGTCACTTCATATATTAAACTAAATCTTTTCTCACACTGAAATTTAGTGAGATAAAGTTTCACCCCAAGTCTTGATTCTTACTGGGGGGTTAAAAAAAAAAACAAATACATGCTGACCCTCAGAGAAAAGGACTAGATGCTATGTCATCATTCTCATGATATGGAGGTTCCCAGTTAGGGATGGGAAAGGATTCTGGGGAAGCACTGTCCCTAAGTAAAGGAAGGCTTTGGATAGTCACTTGGTTTGAGATGGAGTGATCAGTGACACGCATTATTAGTCCACATGCACACGGAATAAGGCAACACCCCCACAGGGTCAGTGGATTAATGGCTATAACAACACCTGTGAAGAGGGACAGGATGAAGGTTTTCCATTTTCAAACCAGCCTGGGCTGGTGTCATCATAGCCACAATTTTTTTTTTTACAGTTCTTGTCACTCTTGTCACAGTCCCTCCAGGTCCTTTGTAACAGACCCATGTGGGCCTCTGTTGTTTGGGATGACGGTGCAACACGAGTCTCCAAACGTGGTGGAGACTCCTCCCTTGTCTGCAAGCAACATGTCAGTTGCCATTCTGTTCTCCCATGTCATCTGCAATGTTGCTGCCAACTGCTCAGCTGTACCTCCAATGGCATCAAGTGTGTGATTGATGAATCTCTGTTGGTTGTAATACAGGTAGTTGCTCCAATCAACATTCTTGTTGGTTGTGCATCACCAGCAAAGGGAGGAATCAAATCCTGCTGCAATCTGGTTACGAGTCTTGTATCCACTTGGGATTGGGAGAGAATGATGGATATTGCACTATGGCATTTTTGGAATAAAATGTCATTGGTGTCCCAGGTCGTCTGTCTGGAGGCTCGAATGCTGATGCAGTCAATCAGAAGAACTTTACTAACATTGTCTGATTCTGCTATAATTCATGAATCATCCTTAAGATTTCTGCAACCGTGGTGAAGAGAATAAATGTGCACAATCTGATATTCAGGTTCCACTCCTTCAGTTTGAGTGGGTGCTGTTACCGTGTGGGATTCTCCATCATTGGGCAGCAGATGTCACCTCTGTCACCTTCCTGTATTCACATTTGTTGGAGTTGTTGGAAGTTGAAGTCTAGTTCAAGCCCAATCATCGCTTCTCCCCCCTCACCGAGCTGAACAATTCAGAGGTCAAATTTGACCATCTGTGGCTTGTAGGTCGTCCTCCACAGTGATCGTCTCCTTGTCGAGTCGGTATGCATGTGGTTGTAGTTCCTTTTACTGTTCCGGTATGGGGATCCTCTTGCAGTGGCTGGTGTGGACCCACGCGACATGTCTCTCTCTCTCTCTCAAAGTTTATCTCTGGACGAATCCATGTCCTTTTTTTGTAGTGTTGCACCTAATGTCTTCATAAAGCTTTCCAGATACGCTTGATAGTGACTGCATGGTTTGCAGTTCAGTCTGTAGATTCAGTTCCTGAATTGAATTTCCTACCAATAGATTGTTTTGTTTATGTTAGTGTGTCACATTTAATAATCGATATTTAATCGACTTAAGGCGACAAGACAAGATCTATAGAGCTGCAACAAGAAAAATGTGCAATTAGTGTTGTGTCTGATGTCGTAAAAGTCCTTTGTCTGTTCGAATAACTTACGAATAACAACAAATGTAGTCAGTCTAAATAATCATTCATTCATAAACATTCATATCAATGGATAGTTTATAGGTTTCAGTAAGAGCTCTCAGCTCACCAGCGTGTGCAGACAAGTTAGAGGGTAGTTTTATCATGAACCTTCTGTAGCAGCTGCAAACTAAGAATCAAAGCCATCATAACTCTTATGTCAGAAATCAGAATTAGTGTGTTTGTGATATCAGGTCTGGAAGTACAGATGGTTTCTATTACCTCAGTGCAGTTATGAGGATCCATCATCCTCTGCAGGCAGCAGAGTAGCAGGGTTCAACATATAGAACATCTTTTCACAGCAATGTTGGACTTTTCAAGCAACATCTCAGAACAGCTAATCAAATGAGGTTGGGATAAAAAAGAAGGCATGTAACTGTCTTTCTGGTCAACAACTAGAGTATTGGGCAACACTTTTTCTTCAGGAGTTCACATTTTTTCATAAAGTGCAAACAACAACAACAAAAATATTAAACACAGCAAACACGAAAACTTCACACAGAGAACAATTTGTCTGAAAAATGTTGTTATGCCAAGAAAAGTCAACGTTTCTTTAGTCATCTGCTTTGGAATATTTTTGAATTGCGGCAAATTCAATTTTGTGACACTGTTTATCTTTGGGGCGATCACATGACCCAGATATGTCACTTTAGTCAAACTGCAGTTTAGAAAGAATCACTTCATGGCCATTGTCAACAAGATGTTTTAACAGTTGCACCATATACATTTTTTCCCTGCTAATCTAAACTGACAAATACAAAATGCAAATTAGCAAATCATCTACGTACTGTAGCAAACACAAAAAATTTGTTGGTACCAGAGAAAGAATGATTTGTAGATTTTTACTTAAGGTGCTGTGTGGCTGCATTCACCTCCTGTTAATTTGAACAAAGCACCACTCAATTGGTTGGTCCCCTATTTTTTTACCAAAAATATGGTAACACACACAAGAGAATTCTCACCTGAAATTATTACAGCTGCTGTTAACAGGGATTACTTATCAGAATGACAATGCTTTGTAAAATTATGCAGGTCCTACCTGGATTCTGTTCCTGAGTGTGTGCGTGTGTGGGTGGAGGTCACCCACCCACTATTGTATTTGTATCGCCTGATCTGGGGTCTGCTCCCCCAACTCTCCCATCCAGTCAGTCTTTTGTATATCTACAATCAGATTGACGAGGCCTCACAGGCTGCTCAGCCTTTAACCACTCAGCTCACAGCTAAGTTCACACAATGAGACAAGGAATGAGTCAATGAAAATGACCCTTAATAAGCTTTTTGCTTCTCATGTCTTTTAAGTCTTGAGATTGATCAACAGTTCTGGTTCCCTACTGGGAAGCAAATACTCAGATGTAGGCAGTTTATGGTTGGTGTCTATCTAACACATCAGTGGGAGACAGGATGTCTTGAGGGAAAACAAATGGTGAGTGTCCACTGATGAAGCACTGATGTATGATTTGACAGAATAGTAGTGAAGGAGAAACTGTGTTGCATTTTTTAAATTTCCCTCAGAATAACAACCTCCAAATTCAGAAAACTGATTGATACAGTTTATACTAGAAAAATATACTTTATATTTAAAATAATAATCAATACATTTATATATGATTTTCTACAAGACTTTATAATTTTTCTGATCAAATATCAGTGATGGATGCTGGATCAAACACTCATTCAGTGGCTCCTGTGACTCTGATACAGAAAGTAAAGTGACTGGAACTTAGTCGAATATTTGAGTGACTTAATTTTTCTGTAGCTTCACTGAAATGAAATTACACGTCACATGGAAGTGAAAGTAGAGCTTTGCAAATCTCCACTATGCTACAACATCAGTGTGTGAAGTTTGATAGTTTTACAGAATAATGGATGTTTAAACTTCTACTCCAGTATTTTGAGCTTTGAAGGAGATGGATTGAGAAAAAAAACTGAGGATTTACCATTGTAGCCTGATGTTTGTGGTTCCTTCAACATTTTAGAAGAATTTTAGTGAGTAAAGTAAAAACTCCATGTATGATTTATCCTGTTATTGTTGAATTTTACACTGATTCATGTTTGATTTCAGTTTCTGCTCATTAGCAGGTATTTGTTGGCTTTTAGAAGAAACATCTGTAAAACCAGTTTTACATGAAATTTGTTGCTGTTATATTGAAACAAGATGTTTACATCTCATTTCAGTGTCAATAACTGGTTTAAAGTCTCAGATCAAACCAGGATCTTTGGGAATCTGCTCTGTGCAGCAGCAGAGAGAGAACAGCAGACAGGAGAGAAGATACTGGAGCTGTTATCATCAGTCTGCACATATCAAACATTCCCTTTGGATGAGAGATACATGAATGATGATCATAAAGAATACCAGTGTGATTTCCTGTTGGATCTGTTCTCCCATGTTAAGGACTGTGAGACTAAAACAGGTCTGAGAGTTCTTCCATCATTACTGTCAGTTTTCCAGTCAGCTCCTAGAGTCTGGTTCATAAACCTCTCAGAGAGAAAGACCTCCATCCTCCTGGAAGTGCTGAAACTACAACCAGAGAAGAAACCAGTGGAGCTGACAGGATGGTCAGATGAAGAGAGTGAAGTGAGGAGTTTCCTACAGTGTCTGCCTTATATCTCACAGCTCAGGTAAATGGAACATGATTTAACTCTACAGTGAGTTATGCAAATGTTTTATGTTGCAGAAGTTCTAACATCATCTTACTAATGAAATGATTTGTAAGATTAGTAATTTACTTAATTGTTAGTTTGATATTTTGTATTTGTGTATGATAAGTTTATAAAATAGGAGTCAAATTTAAACATCCCAACAGTTTCTAATCTAAAGTAGTTAATGTTAACTTCACCTTGATCAACTGTAGCATTATAATGGTGTGTGTGTGTGTGTGTGTGTGTGTGTGTGTGTGTGTGTGTGTGTGTGTGTGTGTGTGTGTGTGTGTGTGTGTGTGTGTGTGTGTGTGTGTGTGTGTGTGTGTGTGTGTGTGTGTGTGTGTGTGTGTGTGTGTGTGTGTTCTCAGACTGATGTTATTCCGATAAAGTCTAATATCAAACTGACAGTAACTTGTCTTCATGAAGATCAGTGACCAAACACACAAAGCAAAGATAGAATGAAATGTGAAGAAGAATAAAAATGGAAGAATTCAGCCCTGCTAATAGAAAAACATGACGTTGAAACACAAATGTAATTCAGAGAATGATGTGAATCCAAAATAATAGTATCTTTAAAACAGTTACTGAAACCAAAGAGAAGTATGTTCAGCTGCCTCTTAGTTTCTAACTATAATGAACTTTACTGACCATGATAAGATTTGTACCAGTGAACAACAAATGAAGAGTTCAGACACCTTCAGTATGAATCATCATCATTTTGTGTCTCTACTCACACATGTAGTTCAACGTGATGGTAGTTTACACATCTGTCTTCTCCAGAGCAGGATGAAGCATTGCATGATGGGAATTGTTGTACAACTACTGGACATGATAATGACTTTTAGATGTTTTGCTTTGTAATATATTCATATATTGTTCATGTCTGGTAAAACTCATCCACCAAGTACAATTACATTTCATTTAATACAGGACATTTACAAGCTAATATCTGTTCATATCTGCTAATATCTGTTTCTCACTTTTCCAGTTTTGATCTTCAGTCATCAAATCGTTCAGAAACAACCAGGATTTTTGTGAATCTGTTCTGTGCAGCAGCAGAGAGAGAACAGCAGACAGGAGAGAAGATACTGGAGCTGTTATCATCAGTCTGCACATATCAAACATTCCCTTTGGAAGGGAGATACATGAGAGATTATGTTATAAAACATCAGTGTGATTTCCTGTTGGATCTGTTCTCCCATGTGAAGGACTATGAGACTAAAACAGGTCTGAGAGTTCTTCCATCATTACTGTCAGTTTTCCAGTCAGCTCCTAGAGTCTGGTTCATAAACCTCTCAGAGAGAAAGACCTCCATCCTCCTGGAAGTGCTGAAACTACAACCAGAGAAGAAACCAGTGAAGCTGACAGGATGGTCAGATGAAGAGAGTGAAGTGAGGAGTTTCCTACAGTGTCTCCCTTATATCTCACAGCTCAGGTAAATGATTGTAGTGAACATTTGTGGAGCTGTGTTCTCACATTGACACCACCTCACTGTTAGTTTGAAAGTTAAAATGTGTTCAGCTGATGTGTCCACATCACATCATGGAGTGTAGTTTTAATGTCCTACATTTCCCAGAGTTCAGTAGGACCTAAAGGCAGCTTTCCTACAGAGAACTGCTCATCTCTCATTAACTGATACATGTTTACTTCACTAAGCTCCCAGTTTGTTCTGAACATTAACTGTTGTTATTGTGAAGCAGCAGAGACGATCGCACAGTGTTGATGATTAGAAGTTCAGTTGTTCCTCAGGAGCAGTGATTAACTGCTGTGTTTGTTTGTTTTTCTACTGTCCTGCAGCTTTGTTCTTGGTTTCTTAAATCTCAGATATGAAGCAGGAGATTTCCTGCATTAAAGAACAGCCACAAATGGCTCTTCCTGCCTAAACACATCAGGGTTTTAGAGTTTGAATAGAAACGTATTAGAAAACGTGTTCTGGTTTGTTTTGAAGACCATTGTGTCAAATGTTTTCAGTATTTGCACCAAATGAGCAAAGTTTGAATCCGATCTGAAAATCTGAATATGCTATTGGCTTATTTGTACTGTTGTGGGCTGCACCATAAATCCTCTCAGGGGGATAAAAGTGTTTTCTTTACCTCAACAATATGCTCACTCCAGAAATTGTTGTCACAAAGTTCCCTCCTGATTTGGTTGTGTCCACCAGAGGACTGGTCCCTGTCCTTGGAAGAACACGTTCAATCCTGTTACATCTTACCCAGGCCTGTTCTGTCTGAGTATAGGGAGCCCTCCAAAACATATTCTGCTGAACTGTTCACCCCAGTGTCACTTCATATATTAAACTAAATCTTTTCTCACACTGAAATTTAGTGAGATAAAGTTTCACCCCAAGTCTTGATTCTTACTGGGGGGTTAAAAAAAAAAACAAATACATGCTGACCCTCAGAGAAAAGGACTAGATGCTATGTCATCATTCTCATGATATGGAGGTTCCCAGTTAGGGATGGGAAAGGATTCTGGGGAAGCACTGTCCCTAAGTAAAGGAAGGCTTTGGATAGTCACTTGGTTTGAGATGGAGTGATCAGTGACACGCATTATTAGTCCACATGCACACGGAATAAGGCAACACCCCCACAGGGTCAGTGCAGTAATGTCTATAACAACACCTGTGAAGAGGGACAGGATGAAGGTTTTCCATTTTCAAACCAGCCTGGGCTGGTGTCATCATAGCCACAATTTTTTTTTTTTACAGTTCTTGTCACTCTTGTCACAGTCCCTCCAGGTCCTTTGTAACAGACCCATGTGGGCCTCTGTTGTTTGGGATGACGGTGCAACACGAGTCTCCAAACGTGGTGCAGACTCCTCCCTTGTCTACAAGCAACATGTCAGTTGCCGTTCAGTTCTCCCATGTCATCTGCAATGTTGCTGCCAACTGCTCAGCTGTACCTCCAATGGCATCAAGTGTGTGATTGATGAATCTCTGTTGGTTGTAATACAGGTAGTTGCTCCAATCAACATTCTTGTTGGTTGTGCATCACCAGCAAAGGGAGGAATCAAATCCTGCTGCAATCTGGTTGCGAGCCTTGTATCCATTTGGGATTCCTGTGTTACTCTAATGTCATCAATATACACTTCTGTGTGACATGATCCCAGAGGTTTCTGGAGTGCTTGTCTCATGCTGTGGTGTGGTGCAGTAGACCAGTGTGCGATGTCTGAGTCACTGCTGGGAGTACGTGTATTTCTTGGACCAGCATGACAAGGGCACACATATCACGCCTTAAAATTAAGTATGAATTGGACCCAGAAATGAGCAGATCACAGAGGACTTGGAAGGCAAACAGTTTATTCAAGTTAAGCGGAGAAGGGGACTCTGGACCGGAGAGGAAGGCGGGGATGGCCAGGAGACGGTAGGGAACTCTGAGGGGAAAAGGAGACAGAGGTGAATGACAAACTATGGCATGGGGAATATATTGGGAGAACCAGATATCTTACTGCGGGTGGAGGTTTGAAGTTGAGCGGAGACCAGGTTGGGCAGGAGACCAGAACAGGAGGAAGGGCTGAACTAAAGGCCGCTGGCAGAAAAACAACCAGGGAGCAAAACAGGCAGACTCGAGCAAAGTACCAACATAAACAGAACACAAGTAGCAAAGAAAAAGTGCAGGGGAGCGAACTCCAACTCAAACCCTGCCTAAAAAGGTAAACACAAAAACGCTTGTTCCAAAAACAAAAGAACCCCAAGTAGGAGGGAAAAAAACAGTAGTTCAATAACTAGTGCTAAAAGAATCAAAACAGATGCTGAAATTAAACAATGAGCAACACAAAGTAGCAACAGAATAATAATTTCTTCAATCGTTGTTAGCGAGCAAACAAAGTAGCAAATTAAACGCTGGCAGTGAGCAAACAAAGTAGCAACAGAGAGATAAGTTATTTGAAAATTAGCAAAGGAATTCTCGAGAGAAAAAACAAAAATAAACTAGAACAAGACCTTATTCTCTTAGGTGCGGATTTTCAGGATCAGAGACAGATTATTCACCGAGGCAGTCAGAAAGACAATCTGGCAGGGAGTGACAGGTGAGCAGAGTATATAAAGGGAGGCAACAGGTGAGCGGCATGAGACTAATTGCAGATCGGCAGGGAGGGGAGAGGAGAGGAAAACAGAGTGAGGAAGTACCAATCACCAAGGCAACAAGACTAAGACTCACAGCCGTGACAACACACTCCTGTCCAGTTAGCTGGCAGAGCTCTAGTTGACCTGACACACATCCAGTACACATTCAGCACGGGATTGATTCCTGCATCAAAAGCATCTCTCTTGCAGCGTCTGCAATAAACTCCATCTTCAATAATCTCCTTGGCAACTTCAGAGCTCTGTGAATGTCCAGGTTTAAGTGGTGGGTAGAGGGTATGTGTCTTTGTGCAGTTCAGTGGTGTGATGCCTACTGACACATTTCCATAGGTCTGATTGAAGCAGACAAACTTAGCTCCCAGCGCAGGCTTGATGTGGCTTAGTGTGGAGACAATGATGGATATTGGACTATGGCATTTTTGGAATAAAATGTCATTGGTGTCCCAGGTCGTCTGTCTGGAGGCTCGAATGATGATGCAGTCAATCAGAAGAACTTTACTAACATTGTCTGTCATGCAATCTGGATCCCCAGGAAGTCCTTCCACTGATAATTTGGTCTTGTAGCCCTGGGAAACAAGACATGAGGAGGTGAATGTGGTCCTCACAGTATAATTAATGTTTTTATGCAGGTTGTCCATCATCCATGACGAAGACCGTGTGTTGGAATATGGGTCAAGTAAGCGTGCAGACTTAACCACACTTCTTGTCAGTCTGGGTTTGTTAGTGAGCTGCTGGGTGATCTGTTTATGGTGCTATAATTCATGGATCATCCACAAGATTTCTGCAACCGTGGTGAATAATAAATAAATGTGCACAATCTGATCTTCAGGTTCCACTCCTTCAGTTTGAGTGTGAGATTCTCCGTCATTGGGCAGCAGATGTCACCTTTATCACTTTCCAGTATTCACCTTTGTTGAAGTTGTTGGAGCTTGAAGTCTAGTTCAAGCCCAATCATCGCTTCTCCCCCCTCACCGAGCTGAACAATTCAGAGGTCAAATTTGACCATCTGTGGCTTGTAGGTCGTCCTCCACAGTGATCGTCTCCTTGTCGAGTCGGTATGCGTGTGGTTGTAGTTCCTTTTCTGGTTCTGGTATGGGGATCCTCTTGCAGTGGCTGGCATGGACCCACGTGATGCGTGTCTCCACCTTCACTGCTGTATTAGAAGTCAGTAGTACTTGATTTGATCCTATGAAATGTCTCTGTTTCCAGTGTTTCCTCCAGTGGTCCTTGATGAGCACCCAGTCACCTGGTTTAAAATCTTGCAGGCTGATGGCTGCAGGTGTAGTCAGGGCTGCTTTCACCTGGGGACAAACAGCTGAGAGAGTTTACACACTATAGTTAAAAGATCACATCTTCATGACAAACTCGTCAGAGTTTGTTTGTTCTGAATAACAACTACGCCAGGAGGTTTTCCCAACATTATTCGGAACAGACTTAACTTGCATATAGCAAGTTAAGTTAGCACCGATGCTAATTCTTAAATCCACGTCAAACCTGTTACTTCACAGCATTTTGTTAATTTGGTCATTCCATCGTACCTGCACTCTGGGGGTGATAAGGCAGCAATACTGAAAAATAACCCAAATTAGACAAATCATTAAACACCTTTATGGTAAACCCAGGACCATTGTCACTAATAACTTTCTTCTGGAAAACTTCACCTAATGATCATGTGTTTGGGCCTTTTTACCACAGCACATGCATCGTGTTTAGAAAAAATAAAAAATAATCTGTGTGCTGCACAGATTATTCAGCTCCATATGCTTGGAAGAACCCTGGTATATAAACCTTCTGTAGCAATAGCTGTTACAATATGGACACATCCCCCTTTTGCAAATGTGTTGTTTACCATGAACTAGCTTTGCATGCAAATGAAAATATGAATTAGGTAAACAAAGGTTCTCTGGACCAATACATGACCCTTTTTGCAGTGGTGCACATAATGTCTTCTCAAAGTTTTCTAGATACGCTGATGGTATGATGGTAATTTACACATCTGTCTTCTCAAGAGCAGGATGAAGCATTGCATGATGGGAATTTTTTTACAACTACTGGACATGATAATGACTTTTAGATGTTTTGCTTTGTAATATATTAATATATTGTTCATGTCTGGTAAAACTCATCCATCAAGTACAAGTACATTTCATTTAATACAGGACATTTACAAACTAATATCTGTTCATAGTGTGTGTTTGTTTTTTTAAGTAGCTGAGATCAGATATTCACAAAATGTTTCTTTCTCGCTGTTCCAGTTTTTATCTTCAGTCATCAAATCGTTCAGAAACAACCAGGATCTTTGTGAATCTGTTCTGTGCAGCAGCAGAGAGAGAACAGCAGACAGGAGAGAAGATACTGGAGCTGTTATCATCAGTCTGCACATATAAAACATTCCCTTTGTGTGACGCATATGTGGATGATTATGTTTTAAAATCCCAGTCTGATTACCTGTTGGATCTGTTCTCCCATGTGAAGGACTGTGAGACTAAAACAGGTCTGAGAGTTCTTCCATCATTCCAGTCAGTTTTCCAGTGTGTTCCTACAGTCTGGTTCATAAACCTCTCAGAGAGAAAGACCTCCATCCTCCTGGAAGTGCTGAAACTACAACCAGAGAAGAAACCAGTGGAGCTGACAGGATGGTCAGATGAAGAGAGTGAAGTGAGGAGTTTCCTACAGTGTCTGCCTTATATCTCACAGCTCAGGTAAATGGAACATGATTTAACTCTACAGTGAGTTATGCAAATGTTTTATGTTGCAGAAGTTCTAACATCAGTTTACTAATGAAATGATTTGTAAGATTAGTAGAGTAATTTAATTAATTGTTAGTTTGATATTTTGTATTTGTGTGTGATAAGTTTATAAAATAGGAGTCAAATTTAAACATCCCAACAGTTTCTAATCTAAAATAGTTAATGTCAACTTCACCTTGAGCAACTGTAGCATGATAATGGTGCGTGTGTGTGTGTGTGTGTGTGTGTGTGTGTGTGTGTGTGTGTGTGTGTGTGTGTGTGTGTGTGTGTGTGTGTGTGTGTGTGTGTGTGTGTGTGTGTGTGTTCTCAGACTGATGTTATTCCACTAAAGTCTAATATCAAACATACACTGACAGTAACTTGTCTTCATGAAGATCAGTGACCAAACACACAAAGCAAAGATAGAATGAAATGTGAAGAAGAATAAAAATGGAAGAATTCAGCCCTGCTAATAGAAAAACATGACGTTGAAACACAAATGTAATTCAGAGAATGATGTGAATCCAAAATAATAGTATCTTTAAAACAGTTACTGAAACCAAAGAGAAGTATGTTCAGCTGCCTCTTAGTTTCTAACTATAATGAACTTTACTGACCATGATAAGATTTGTACCAGTGAACAACAAATGAAGAGTTCAGACACCTTCAGTATGAATCATCATCATTTTGTGTCTCTACTCACACATGTAGTTCAACGTGATGGTAGTTTACACATCTGTCTTCTCCAGAGCAGGATGAAGCATTGCATGATGGGAATTGTTGTACAACTACTGGACATGATAAAGACTTTTAGATGTTTTGCTTTGTAATATATTCATATATTGTTCATGTCTGGTAAAACTCATCCACAAAGTAAAATTACATTTCATTTAATACAGGACATTTACAAGCTAATATCTGTTCATAGTGTGTGTTTGGTTTTTTTAGTAGCTGAGATCAGATGGTCACAAAATGTTTCTTTCTCACTGTTCCAGTTTTGATCTTCAGTCATCAAATCGTTCAAAAACAACCAGGATCTTTGGGAATCTGCTCTGTGCAGCAGCAGAGAGAGAACAGCAGACAGGAGAGAAGATACTGGAGCTGTTATCATCAGTCTGCAGATATGAAATATTCTTTCTGAATGAGGAATACATGTATGATGATGATAGAAAACATCAGTGTGATTTCCTGTTGGATCTGTTCTCCCATGTGAAGGACTATGAGACTAAAACAGGTCTGAGAGTTCTTTCATCATTACTGTCAGTTTTCCAGTCAGCTCCTACAGTCTGGTTCATAAACCTCTCAGAGAGAAAGACCTCCATCCTCCTGGAAGTGCTGAAACTACAACCAGAGAAGAAACCAGTGGAGCTGACAGGATGGTCAGATGAAGAGAGTGAAGTGAGGAGTTTCCTACAGTGTCTGCCTTATATCTCACAGCTCAGGTAAATGGAACATGATTTAACTCTACAGTGAGTTATGCAAATGTTTTATGTTGCAGAAGTTCTAACATCATCTTACTAATGAAATGATTTGTATGATTAGTAGAGTAATTTACTTAATTTGTAGTTTGATATTTTGTATTTGTGTGTGATAAGTTTATAAAATAGGAGTCAAATTTAAACATCCCAACAGTTTCTAATCTAAAGTAGTTAATGTCAACTTCACCTTGATCAACTGTAGCATTATAATGGTGTGTGTGTGTGTGTGTGTGTGTGTGTGTGTGTGAATACATTACCAATGTAGTTAAAAAAACATTCTGTTATTTTAAAATACATCCTGGAGCCTAATGTGGCCTCCACAAATATCTTTGTCTTAACAAAACAGTTTAAGAAACTGCAAAATATAAAATTTCATTCTGCATGGCAATTTAAACAACACCAACTTTAATATGAAGATTAAAACAGTTGCAGAATAATTAACTAACAATGGACCAATCAATTAATTATTAATTGCAGCTTTTCTGTACTTGTACTTTTCTGTAACAAGACTTTCATGTTTGAATTATTGTTCAATGTTAGTCTTTTTCAGGACAATGCAAGTGTCTTCTTACAATTTGTTGGCACTAGGACACTAGGACACATTAAGTGCATTTTCCACCCTTTGCACAGCTATTGATACAGTTGCAGTCAAAGTTTCAAGCTTCAGAACAAATACTTCCAAAACGTATTTTTCAGCTGACCTGGATAGGCAACATTGTAGACATAGTAAAGGTACAATGCAATACTCAGAGACAGAGAAATATTTACTTCCCCACTATACAACATCATTTTGTGTCTATCCATCTGGACTTTGACCACAGTGCAGTCATTCTGTGGCTCGCCATCACTGGTGCTCAGGACAATTGTGGGCACTGGGCTGAGTAGATCCTGAAACAATAAATGACAAGTCACACTCATAGCTCCATAGAAATTAATTTCTAGAAATCATATTATTCATTTTTTTAAATTATTTTTAAAAAGCACCATAAAAATTTCAACAAACCTTATTCATTATAAAAAGATGGCAGGCAGTATCTTTGAAAACAGAAGGCAGGAGAGGTATCGCTGTGTTCACCATCTGACCTAAAAATGAACATATGTAGAGATCATAGGGCAGGAGAAGAGCTTTTACACATTTTGGATACTGTATACAGTTGTGAATGAAAGTTTACATACACTCATCATGGGCATGACTGTTATTACAATATTAGGATTTAAATTTGTTCTTTGAATAGTTTATTTGCGGCATCTGACTGGTCCCAAATTCAGTCCAAGTATACCAGGGACACTGGTATGACACTTCCATTAAATTGCTCACCTACACAGTCTTGCTGATAACCTGCCAATTTATTTTCCACAAGCCAAACACATACTTCTCCAACAGTCCACTGCTGAACCATAGTCTGTTAAAGCAAAGCAAAACACAGATTACATTGTATGTTCTGTGACATGATTTGGTATTATTGCTGCATCTATTAATTTTTTAATATTGATAAATACATCAACTATTTTCAGTAATTGGTTAATTAATATATTAAAAAAATATATAAAGTGTCATCAGTGCTTTCCATTTTACCTATATGCCTTGTAGTTTATATGATAAGAGAAATGGGCACAAATTCTCAAAACTAAAAGTCAAACTATTTGTCTTCCCTCTCTCCTCCCTCAACTTAGATGGTATCTTCCAGCTTCTGATAGACTAAACACACCTTAAGTAATATGCCATTGGTAGGGCAGGGATAGTTGGGGAAAAAAACTGGACAGAGGACCTTGAGGACCAGGGTTGAGAATCAATGAATTTTATCTATTCAAAATACTTGTAAGACTTGTATTATTCCAAAAAATGCACACAATCTGCTGTGGTCGATGCATTGCTGTATTCCACTATTCAAAACCTGCTCTACTGAATTTTCTTATAGGTCACATCAATGAAAACAATGCGGCAGCGTTCTCTGTAGTAGCGTTACTGCTGAAAAAAAAGGCGATTTTTCCCAATATTGAGAACAGATCACTTATAAGCAAACAAAACAGCGACAGTCTTTGAAATATAGTTATCACAAAAGAGGCTTCAGGTGCCATTTGATATGTTGACATTATCATTACTTTCCAAATATGTAACGTTTAAATTGAATTCTGTCAGCCTAGCTAACACTATAGGTAGCTTAGCAAACGTACAATTACATTTAACGCTAACAAACAACAACATGTTAAAACGTTTTTGTGAAAATACTTCACCTTATCTATGAAGACGACAAGTGGGGAAAAAGCAGTAGAGATACTGATGACAGTAACTGCTGTCACCAAAAAGTTTAATTTGCAACAAAGTTCTCGTAGGTCAGTGACATTCTGTGTGTGCGCACCTTTTCTCTCTCTGGCAATACACTTAATAATGAATTAGTGGCTGGAGACGTGCTCAGATCATTTACTTTAGTAAAAGTAGCAATACAACAATACATAAATACTCTGTTACAAGGAAAAGTCCTGCATTCAAAATGCTACTTCAGTAAAAGTACAGTATTATTAGCTCAAACTACTTTTGTGACATTAGACATCACATTAATGAATGTTATTTTATTGGAATAACATTATTGATTCATTAATGTGTCACTTTAATGTTACAGCTGGTAATGATAGAGATAAGCTGATGAATTACTTTAAATACTGCTGGGTGACCTCTGAATTTCCAAGGATTTTTATGAGTTTTATGATTATACTATATTATGTATTATTTATCAGATTCTAAGGAGCACAAACTAGCCTTGAAGCCAACAATGGAGAAATTGAAATAGAAAATCCTCAAATTTGAAGTTAAATACAGTGCTTTACTAAATGTATGTGGTTATTCGCACCTCTGGAATTATGAATCCAAATTAAGTTATACATAAGTGTGTGTGTGTGTGCGTGTGTGTGTGTTTGGGAGGGGTAGTACCAACAGTGATTCTCACCGATGGCCCAACATTGGCCGATAGCTGACGGTCGGCTTGATGTGTCAGCGCCACAACCCTTACAGTGAATAGTTGCTTTTGGGTTAGGGTTAGGCAAGTACTAGTCATGATAAAGAACAGATCCCACAGGGTAATAAAAGCAACGATGTGTGTGTAATTCTGCATGTGTGCAGTTGTGTGTGTGGTTGAGTTTGGAGATTTGAAGACTTTGTGTCAAATTTGAAGGAACAACTTCTGAAACAATGTGATGCATTGATGTTAAGAAAAAACTACCAACAACACTTGCAGATTGATGTAACATATTCTAATACAGACAAGATGCCAACAAGTGTTGGTCTAATAACAGTATCAGTTTTTTGACCTTTTGCAGGTGTTGCTGGCAGTCTTTTCAATTTTAGTGTTAAATTCCACTTTTAGGTAGCTAGCTACAGTATTGAATAGTAGGGTTTTTCATCATAATACATGAATGTTTATGCCATTGTCCAAAATCAAATAACTCAAATAGCTAAGAAGGAAGAACCCTTACTTCTTCAAAGAACCATTTGTAGTAGCCAAAGAACCACTGACCAACAAAAATGGTTCTTTAAGCCTGCGTGGATTTTCAAAAAACCATGCAAAGAAAAACATGACGTTGAAATTTGTATTGTCTGTTCCACAAATGTAATTCAGAGAATGATGTGAATCCAAAATAATAGTATCTTTAAAACAGTTACTGAAACCAAAGAGAAGTATGTTCAGCTGCCTCTTAGTTTCTAACTATAATGAACTTTACTGACCATGATAAGATTTGTACCAGTGAACAACAAATGAAGAGTTCAGACACCTTCAGTATGAATCGTCATCATTTTGTGTCTCTACTCACACATGTAGTTCAACGTGATGGTAGTTTACACATCTGTCTTCTCCAGAGCAGGATGAAGCATTGCATGATGGGAATTGTTGTACAACTACTGGACATGATAATGACTTTTAGATGTTTTGCTTTGTAATATATTCATATATTGTTCATGTCTGGTAAAACTCATCCACCAAGTACAATTACATTTCATTTAATACAGGACATTTACAAGCTAATATCTGTTCATATCTGCTAATATCTGTTTCTCACTTTTCCAGTTTTTATCCTCAGTCATCAAATCGTTCAGAAACAACCAGGATTTTTGTGAATCTGTTCTGTGCAGCAGCAGAGAGAGAACAGCAGACAGGAGAGAAGATCCTGGAGCTGTTATCATCAGTCTGCACATATCAAACATTCTTTTGGAATCACTCATACATGAATGATGGTGATAGAAAACATCAGTCCGATTTCCTGTTGGATCTGTTCTCCCATGTGAAGGACTGTGAGACTAAAACAGGTCTGAGAGTTCTTCCATCATTACTGTCAGTTTTCCAGTCAGCTCCTACAGTCTGGTTCATAAACCTCTTAGAGAGAAAGACCTCCATCCTCCTGGAAGTGCTGAAACTACAACCAGAGAAGAAACCAGTGAAGCTGACAGGATGGTCAGATGAAGAGAGTGAAGTGAGGAGTTTCCTACAGTGTCTGCCTTATATCTCACAGCTCAGGTAAATGGAACAAAATTTAACTCTACAGTGAGTTATGCAAATGTTTTATGTTGCAGAAGTTCTAACATCATCTTACTAATGAAATGATTTGTAAGATTAGTAGAGTAATTTACTTAATTGGTAGTTTGATATTTTGTATTTGTGTGTGATAAGTTTATAAAATAGGAGTCAAATTTAAACATCCCAACAGTTTCTACTCTAAAGTAGTTAATGTCAACTTCACCTTGATCAACTGTAGCATTATAATGGTGTGTGTGTGTGTGTGTGTGTGTGTGTGTGTGTGTGTTCTCAGACTGATGTTATTCCACTAAAGTCTAATATCAAACATACACTGACAGTAACTTGTCTTCATGAAGATCAGTGACCAAACACACAAAGCAAAGATAGAATGAAATGTGAAGAAGAATAAAAATGGAAGAATTCAGCCCTGCTAATAGAAAAACATGACGTTGAAACACAAATGTAATTCAGAGAATGATGTGAATCCAAAATAATAGTATCTTTAAAACAGTTACTGAAACCAAAGAGAAGTATGTTCAGCTGCCTCTTAGTTTCTAACTATAATGAACTTTACTGACCATGATAAGATTTGTACCAGTGAACAACAAATGAAGAGTTCAGACACCTTCAGTATGAATCATCATCATTTTGTGTCTCTACTCACACATGTAGTTCAACGTGATGGAAGTTTACACATCTGTCTTGTCAAGAGCAGGATGAAGCATTGCATGATGGGAATTGTTGTACAACTACTGGACATGATAATGACTTTTAGATGTTTTGCTTTGTAATATATTCATATATTGTTCATGTCTGGTAAAACTCATCCACCAAGTACAATTACATTTCATTTAATACAGGACATTTACAAGCTAATATCTGTTTCTCACTGTTCCAGTTTTGATCTTCAGTCATCAAATCCTTCAGAAAAGAACTGGATTTTTGTGAATCTGTTCTATGCAGCAGCAGAGAGAGAACAGCAGACAGGAGAGAAGATACTGGAGCTGTTATCATCAGTCTGCACATATCAAACATTCCCTTTAGGTGACAGAGGCATGAATGATGATGATAGAGAATATCAGTCTGATTACCTGTTGGATGTGTTCTCCCATGTTAAGGACTGTGAGACTAAAACAGGTCTGAGAGTTCTTCCATCATTACTGTCAGTTTTCCAGTTAGTTCCTACAGTCTGGTTCATAAACCTCTTAGAGAGAAAGACCTCCATCCTCCTGGAAGTGCTGAAACTACAACCAGAGAAGAAACCAGTGAAGCTGACAGGATGGTCAGATGAAGAGAGTGAAGTGAGGAGTTTCCTACAGTGTCTGCCTTATATCTCACAGCTCAGGTAAATGGAACAAAATTTAACTCTACAGTGAGTTATGCAAATGTTTTATGTTGCAGAAGTTCTAACATCATCTTACTAATGAAATGATTTGTAAGATTAGTAGAGTAATTTACTTAATTGGTAGTTTGATATTTTGTATTTGTGTGTGATAAGTTTATAAAATAGGAGTCAAATTTAAACATCCCAACAGTTTCTAATCTAAAGTAGTTAATGTCAACTTTACCTTGAACAACTGTAGCATTATAATGGTGTGTGTGTGTGTGTGTGTGTGTGTGTGTGTGTGTGTGTGTGTGTTCTCAGACTGATGTTATTCCACTAAAGTCTAATATCAAACATACACTGACAGTAACTTGTCTTCATGAAGATCAGTGACCAAACACACAAAGCAAAGATAGAATGAAATGTGAAGAAGAATAAAAATGTAAGAATTCAGCCCTGCTAATAGAAAAACATGACGTTGAAACACAAATGTAATTCAGAGAATGATGTGAATCCAAAATAATAGTATCTTTAAAACAGTTAATGAAACCAAAGAGAAGTATGTTCAGCTGCCTCTTAGTTTCTAACTATAATGAACTTTACTGACCATGATAAGATTTGTACCAGTGAACAACAAATGAAGAGTTCAGACACCTTCAGTATGAATCAAAATCATTTTGTGTCTCTACTCACACATGTAGTTCAACGTGATTGTAGTTTACACATCTGTCTTCTCAAGAGCAGGATGAAGCATTGCATGATGGGAATTGTTGTACAACTACTGCACATGATAATGACTTTTAGATGTTTTGCTTTGTAATATATTCATATATTGTTCATGTCTGGTAAAACTCATCCACCAAGTACAATTACATTTCATTTAATACAGGACATTTACAAACTAATATCTGTTCATAGTGTGTGTTTGTTTATTTTAGTAGCTGAGATCAGATATTCACAAAATGTTTCTTTCTCACTGTTCCAGTTTTCATCCTCACTCATCAGATCCTTCAGAAGAAACCAGGATTTTTGTGAATCTGTTCTGTGCAGCAGCAGAGAGAGAACAGCAGACAGGAGAGAAGATACTGGAGCTGTTATCATCAGTCTGCAGATATCAAACATTCCCTTTGGGTGACAGATACATGCGTAATTATGTTATAAAACATCAGTGTGATTTCCTGTTGGATCTGTTCTCCCATGTGAAGGACTGTGAGACTAAAACAGGTCTGAGAGTTCTTCCATCATTACAGTCAGTTTTCCAGTCAGTTCCTAGAGTCTGGTCCATAAACCTCTCAGAGAGAAAGACCTCCATCCTCCTGGAAGTGCTGAAACTACAACCAGAGAAGAAACCAGTGGAGCTGACAGGATGGTCAGATGAAGAGAGTGAAGTGAGGAGTTTCCTACAGTGTCTGCCTTATATCTCACAGCTCAGGTAAATGGAACAAAATTTAACTCTACAGTGAGTTATGCAAATGTTTTATGTTGCAGAAGTTCTAACATCAGTTTACTAATAAAAATATTTGTAAGATTAGTAGAGTAATTTACTTAATTGGTAGTTTGATATTTTGTATTTGTGTGTGATGAGTTTATAAAATAGGAGTCAAATTTAAACATCCCAACAGTTTCTAATCTAAATTAGTTAATGTCAACTTCACCTTGATCAACTGTAGCATTATAATGGTGTGTGTGTGTGTGTGTGTGTGTGTGTGTGTGTGTGTGTGTGTGTGTGTGTGTGTGTGTGTGTGTGTTCTCAGACTGATGTTATTCCACTAAAGTCTAATATCAAACATACACTGACAGTAACTTGTCTTCATGAAGATCAGTGACCAAACACACAAAGCAAAGATAGAATGAAATGTGAAGAAGAATAAAAATGGAAGAATTCAGCCCTGCTAATAGAAAAACATGACGTTGAAACACAAATGTAATTCAGAGAATGATGTGAATCCAAAATAATAGTATTTTTAAAACAGTTACTGAAACCAAAGAGAAGTATGTTCAGCTGCCTCTTAGTTTCTAACTATAATGAACTTTACTGACCATGATAAGATTTGTACCAGTGAACAACAAATGAAGAGTTCAGACACCTTCAGTATGAATCATCATCATTTTGTGTCTCTACTCACATATGTAGTTCAACGTGATTGTAGTTTACACATCTGTCTTCTCCAGAGCAGGATGAAGCATTGCATGATGGGAATTGTTGTACAACTACTGGACATGATAATGACTTTTAGATGTTTTGCTTTGTAATATATTCATATATTGTTCATGTCTGGTAAAACTCATCCACCAAGTACAATTACATTTCATTTAATACAGGACATTTACAAGCTAATATCTGTTCATAGTGTATGTTTGTTTTTTTAGTAGCTGAGATCAAATATTCACAAAATGTTTCTTTCTCACTGTTACAGTTTTTATCTTCAGTCATCAAATCGTTCAGAAGAAAGCAGATTTTTTGGGAATCTGCTCTGTGCAGCATCAGAGAGAGAACAGCAGACAGGAGAGAAGATACTGGAGCTGTTATCATCAGTCTGCACATATCAAACATTCCCTTTGGGTGACAGACACATGAAAGATGATGTTCTAAAATATCAGTGTGATTTCCTGTTGGATCTGTTCTCCCATGTGAAGGACTATGAGACTAAAACAGGTCTGAGAGTTCTTCCATCATTACAGTTAGTTTTCCAGTCAGCTCCTACAGTCTGGTTCATAAACCTCTCAGAGAGAAAGACCTCCATCCTCCTGGAAGTGCTGAAACTACAACCAGAGAAGAAACCAGTGAAGCTGACAGGATGGTCAGATGAAGAGAGTGAAGTGAGGAGTTTCCTACAGTGTCTGCCTTATATCTCACAGCTCAGGTAAATGGAACATGATTTAACTCTACAGTGAGTTATGCAAATGTTTTATGTTGCAGAAGTTCTAACATCAGTTTACTAATGAAATGATTTGTATGATTAGTAGAGTAATTTTCTTAATTTGTAGTTTGATATTTTGTATTTGTGTGTGATAAGTTTATAAAATAGGAGTCAAATTTAAACATCCCAACAGTTTCTAATCTAAAGTAGTTAATGTCAACTTCACCTTGAGCATCTGTAGCATTATAATGGTGTGTGTGTGTGTGTGTGTGTGTGTGTGTGTGTGTGTGTGTGTGTGTGTGTGTGTGTTCTCAGACTGATGTTATTCCAATAAAGTCTAATATCAAACATACACTGACAGTAACTTGTCTTCATGAAGATCAGTGACCAAACACACAAAGCAAAGATAGAATGAAATGTGAAGAAGAATAAAAATGGAAGAATTCAGCCCTGCTAATAGAAAAACATGACGTTGAAACACAAATGTAATTCAGAGAATGATGTGAATCCAAAATAATAGTATCTTTAAAACAGTTAATGAAACCAAAGAGAAGTATGTTCAGCTGCCTCTTAGTTTCTAACTATAATGAACTTTACTGACCATGATAAGATTTGTACCAGTGAACAACAAATGAAGAGTTCAGACACCTTCAGTATGAATCATCATCATTTTGTGTCTCTACTCACACATGTAGTTCAACGTGATGGTAGTTTACACATCTGTCTTCTCCAGAGCAGGATGAAGCATTGCATGATGGGAATTGTTGTACAACTACTGGACATGATAATGACTTTTAGATGTTTTGCTTTGTAATATATTCATATATTGTTCATGTCTGGTAAAACTCATCCACCAAGTACAATTACATTTCATTTAATACAGGACATTTACAAGCTAATATCTGTTCATAGTGTGTGTTTGTTTTTTTAGTAGCTGAGATCAGATATTCACAAAATGTTTCTTTCTCACTGTTCCAGTGTTTATACTCAGTCATCAGATCCTTCAGAAACAACCAGGATCTTTGTGAATCTGTTCTGTGCAGCAGCAGAGAGAGAACAGCAGACAGGAGAGAAGATACTGGAGCTGTTATCATCAGTCTGCACATATAAAACATTCCCTTTGGGTGACGCATATGTGGATGATTATGTTTTAAAACATCAGTGTGATTTCCTGTTGGATCTGTTCTCCCATGTGAAGGACTATGAGACTAAAACAGGTCTGAGAGTTCTTCCATCATTACTGTCAGTTTTCCAGTCAGCTCCTACAGTCTGGTTCATAAACCTCTCAGAGAGAAAGACCTCCATCCTCCTGGAAGTGCTGAAACTACAACCACAGAAGAAACCAGTGAATCTGACAGGATGGTCAGATGAAGAGAGTGAAGTGAGGAGTTTCCTACAGTGTCTGCCTTATATCTCACAGCTCAGGTAAATGGAACATGATTTAACTCTACAGTGGGTTATGCAAATGTTTTATGTTGCAGAAGTTCTAACATCATCTTACTAATGAAATGATTTGTAAGATTAATAGAGTAATTTACTTAATTTTTAGTTTGATATTTTGTATTTGTGTGTGATAAGTTTATAAAATAGGAGTCAAATTTAAACATCCCAACAGTTTCTACTCTAAAGTAGTTAATGTCAACTTCACCTTGATCAACTGTAGCATGATAATGGTTTGTGTGTGTGTGTGTGTGTGTGTGTGTGTGTGTGTGTGTTCTCAGACTGATGTTATTCCACTAAAGTCTAATATCAAACATACACTGACAGTAACTTGTCTTCATGAAGATCAGTGACCAAACACACAAAGCAAAGATAGAATGAAATGTGAAGAAGAATAAAAATGGAAGAATTCAGCCCTGCTAATAGAAAAACATGACGTTGAAACACAAATGTAATTCAGAGAATGATGTGAATCCAAAATAATAGTATCTTTAAAACAGTTACTGAAACCAAAGAGAAGTATGTTCAGCTGCCTCTTAGTTTCTAACTATAATGAACTTTACTGACCATGATAAGATTTGTACCAGTGAACAACAAATGAAGAGTTCAGACACCTTCAGTATGAATCATCATCATTTTGTGTCTCTACTCACACATGTAGTTCAACGTGATGGAAGTTTACACATCTGTCTTCTCCAGAGCAGGATGAAGCATTGCATGATGGGAATTGTTGTACAACTACTGCACATGATAATGACTTTTAGATGTTTTGCTTTGTAATATATTCATATATTGTACATGTCTGGTAAAACTCATCCACCAAGTACAATTACATTTCATTTAATACAGGACATTTACAAACTAATATCTGTTCATAGTGTGTGTTTGTTTTTTTAGTAGCTGAGATCAGATATTCACAAAATGTTTCTTTCTCACTGTTCCAGTTTTGATCCTCAGTCATCAGATCCTTCAGAAGAAACCAGGATATTTGTGAATCTGTTCTGTGCAGCAGCAGAGAGAGAACAGCAGACAGGAGAGAAGATACTGGAGCTGTTATCATCAGTCTGCACATATGAACCATTCTTTTGGAATCACTCATACATGAATGATGGTGATAGAAAACATCAGTCTGATTTCCTGTTGGATCTGTTCTCCCATGTGAAGGACTGTGAGACTAAAACAGGTCTGAGAGTTCTTCCATCATTACAGTCAGTTTTCCAGTCAGCTCCTAGAGTCTGGTTCATAAACCTCTCAGAGAGAAAGACCTCCATCCTCCTGGAAGTGCTGAAACTACAACCAGAGAAGAAACCAGTGAAGCTGACAGGATGGTCAGATGAAGAGAGTGAAGTGAGGAGTTTCCTACAGTGTCTGCCTTATATCTCACAGCTCAGGTAAATGGAACATGATTTGTTTTATGTTGCAGAAGTTCTAACATCAGTTTAATAATGAAATGATTTGTAAGATTAGTAATTTACTTAATTGTTAGTTTGATATTTTGTATTTGTGTGCGATAAGTTTATAAAATAGGAGTCAAATTTAAACATCCCAACAGTTTCTAATCTAAAGTAGTTAATGTCAACTTCACCTTGATCAACTGTAGCATGATAATGGTGTGTGTGTGTGTGTGTGTGTGTGTGTGTGTGTGTGTGTGTGTGTGTGTGTGTGTGTGTGTTCTCAGACTGATGTTATTCCAATAAAGTCTAATATCAAACATACACTGACAGTAACTTGTCTTCATGAAGATCAGTGACCAAACACACAAAGCAAAGATAGAATGAAATGTGAAGAAGAATAAAAATGTAAGAATTCAGCCCTGCTAATAGAAAAACATGACGTTGAAACACAAATGTAATTCAGAGAATGATGTGAATCCAAAATAATAGTATTTTTAAAACAGTTACTGAAACCAAAGAGAAGTATGTTCAGCTGCCTCTTAGTTTCTAACTATAATGAACTTTACTGACCATGATAAGATTTGTACCAGTGAACAACAAATGAAGAGTTCAGACACCTTCAGTATGAATCATCATCATTTTGTGTCTCTACTCACACATGTAGTTCAACGTGATGGAAGTTTACACATCTGTCTTCTCCAGAGCAGGATGAAGCATTGCATGATGGGAATTGTTGTACAACTACTGCACATGATAATGACTTTTAGATGTTTTGCTTTGTAATATATTCATATATTGTACATGTCTGGTAAAACTCATCCACCAAGTACAATTACATTTCATTTAATACAGGACATTTACAAGCTAATATCTGTTCATAGTGTGTGTTTATTTTTTTAGTAGCTGAGATCAGATATTCACAAAATTATTCTTTCTCACTGTTCTAGTTTTGATCTTCAGTCATCAGATCCTTCAGAAGAAACCAGGATATTTGTGAATCTGTTCTGTGCAGCAGCAGAGAGAGAACAGCAGACAGGAGAGAAGATACTGGAGCTGTTATCATCAGTCTGCACATATGAACCATTCTTTTGGAATCACTCATACATGAATGATGGTGATAGAAAACATCAGTCCGATTTCCTGTTGGATCTGTTCTCCCATGTGAAGGACTGTGAGACTAAAACAGGTCTGAGAGTTCTTCCATCATTACAGTCAGTTTTCCAGTCAGTTCCTAGAGTCTGGTTCATAAACCTCTCAGAGAGAAAGACCTCCATCCTCCTGGAAGTGCTGAAACTACAACCAGAGAAGAAACCAGTGAAGCTGACAGGATGGTCAGATGAAGAGAGTGAAGTGAGGAGTTTCCTACAGTGTCTGCCTTATATCTCACAGCTCAGGTAAATGGAACATGATTTGTTTTATGTTGCAGAAGTTCTAACATCAGTTTACTAATGAAATGATTTGTAAGATTAGTAATTTACTTAATTGTTAGTTTGATATTTTGTATTTGTGTGCGATAAGTTTATAAAATAGGAGTCAAATTTAAACATCCCAACAGTTTCTAATCTAAAGTAGTTAATGTCAACTTCACCTTGATCAACTGTAGCATGATAATGGTGTGTGTGTGTGTGTGTGTGTGTGTGTGTGTGTGTGTGTGTGTGTTCTCAGACTGATGTTATTCCACTAAAGTCTAATATCAAACATACACTGACAGTAACTTGTCTTCATGAAGATCAGTGACCAAACACACAAAGCAAAGATAGAATGAAATGTGAAGAAGAATAAAAATGGAAGAATTCAGCCCTGCTAATAGAAAAACATGACGTTGAAACACAAATGTAATTCAGAGAATGATGTGAATCCAAAATAATAGTATCTTTAAAACAGTTACTGAAACCAAAGAGAAGTATGTTCAGCTGCCTCTTAGTTTCTAACTATAATGAACTTTACTGACCATGATAAGATTTGTACCAGTGAACAACAAATGAAGAGTTCAGACACCTTCAGTATGAATCATCATCATTTTGTGTCTCTACTCACACATGTAGTTCAACGTGATGGAAGTTTACACATCTGTCTTCTCCAGAGCAGGATGAAGCATTGCATGATGGGAATTGTTGTACAACTACTGGACATGATAAAGACTTTTAGATGTTTTGCTTTGTAATATATTCATATATTGTTCATGTCTGGTAAAACTCATCCACCAAGTACATTTACATTTCATTTAATACAGGACATTTACAAGCTAATATCTGTTCATATCTGCTAATATCTGTTTCTCACTGTTCCAGTGTTTATCCTCAGTCATCAGATCCTTCAGAAGAAACCAGGATCTTTGTGAATCTGCTCTGTGCAGCAGCAGAGAGAGAACAGCAGACAGGAGAGAAGATACTGGAGCTGTTATCATCAGTCTGCAGATATCAAACATTTTTTTTGAATAGGGGTGATTACCTGTTGGATCTGTTCTCCCATGTGAAGAACTATGAGACTAAAACAGGTCTGAGAGTTCTTCCATCATTACTGTCAGTTTTCCAGTCAGCTCCTAGAGTCTGGTTTATAAACCTCTCAGAGAGAAAGACCTCCATCCTCCTGGAAGTGCTGAAACTACAACCAGAGAAGAAACCAGTGAAGCTGACAGGATGGTCAGATGAAGAGAGTGAAGTGAGGAGTTTCCTACAGTGTCTGCCTTATATCTCACAGCTCAGGTAAATGATTGTAGTGAACATTTGTGGAGCTGTGTTCTCACATCGACACCACCTCACTGTTAGTTTGAAAGTTAAAATGTGTTCAGCTGATGTGTCCACATAAACATCACATCATGGAGTGTAGTTTTAATGTCCTACATTTCCCAGAGTTCAGTAGGACCTAAAGGCAGCTTTCCTACAGAGAACTGCTCATCTCTCATTAACTGATACATGTTTACTTCACTAAGCTCCCAGTTTGTTCTGAACATTAACTGTTGTTATTGTGAAGCAGCAGAGACGATCGCACAGTGTTGATGATTAGAAGTTCAGTTGTTCTAAACACATCAGGGTTTTAGAGTTTGATCTACAAATCATCTTAAGAACATTTATGTAAAGTGGTTGAACTTTGACTTTATCATTTCTCTGATCAAATATCAGTGATGGATGCTGGATCAAACACTCATTCAGTGGCTCCTGTGACTCTGATACAGAAAGTAAAGTGACTGGAACTTAGTCGAATGTTTGAATGACTTTATTTTTCTGTAGCTTCACTGAAATGAAATTACACGTCACATGGAAGTGAAAGTAGAGCTTTGCAAATCTTCACTATGCTACAACATCAGTGTGTGAAGTTTGATAGAGTTTTACAGAATAATGGATGTTTAAACTTCCGCTCCAGTATTTTGAGCTTTGAAGGAGATGAATTGATAAAAATACTGAGGATTTACCATTGTAGCCTGATGTTTGTGGTTCCTTCAACATTTTAGAAGAATTTCAGTGAGTAAAAGTAAAAACTCCATGTATGATTTATCCTGTTATTGTTGTATTTTACACTGATTCATGTTTGATTTCAGTTTCTGCTCATTAGCAGGTATTTGTTGGCTTTTAGAAGAAACATCTGTAAAACCAGTTTTACATGAATTTTGTTGCTGTTGATATTGAAACAAAATGTTTGATTCTCGTTTCAGTGTCAGACACTGGTTTAAAGACTCAGATCAAACCAGGATCTTTGTGAATCTGCTCTGTGCAGCAGCAGAGAGAGAACAGCAGACAGGAGAGAAGATACTGGAGCTGTTATCATCAGTCTGCACATATCAAACATTGCCTTTGTGTGACGCATATGTGGATGATGATGTTATAAAACGTCAGTGTGATTTCCGTTTGGATGTGTTCTCCTGTGTGAAAGACTATGAGACTAAAACAGGTCTGAGAGTTCTTCCATCATTACTGTCAGTTTTCCAGTCAGCTCCTAGAGTCTGGTACATAAACCTCTCAGAGAGAAAGACCTCCATCCTCCTGGAAGTGCTGAAACTACAACCAGAGAAGAAACCAGTGGAGCTGACAGGATGGTCAGATGAAGAGAGTGAAGTGAGGAGTTTCCTACAGTGTCTGCCTTATATCTCACAGCTCAGGTAAATGGAACCTGATTTAAATATGAACAGTTTTGTTCTAAAATAACTCCTGGTCTTACTCCAGTACATCATGGTCCAACCCACTTACTCCAAACTGCAGTATAAAACATTTATAACTCACTGACAAATACTGTTTATTTAAAATGAAACATGGTTTATGTCAAAGATTTCAATAACAGCTAATAATCATAGTGTGATAGTGTCACAGATAATGAATCACACACAGAGCTTCTACCTTGAATGTTCGGTTTGTGTTTGCCTTGAATTTCTTACTTGATAAAAGTCGTGTTACACAAGCTGGTTTCTGTTGCAGTTGCTGTTTTACTTTTGTACTTTGCTGCTTTCACAGTTCATCATAATGTTGTGTTTCAGCTGTGATCCAGACTTCTTCCAGAGAATGTGTACATCCATGTGTGTCAGATCCAGAGAGGAGGTCCAGCAGCTGGCCTCTCTGCTGCAGCTGCTGGGCTTCACCCTGACATTAACAGGATACTTACCCAGGAAAACCTGCTGCTCTGTGGGGAGAGTTCTCAGGGTTTGTGGCTCTAAGGTGGATCTCATCCTGACACCCAGAAAGATGTCGGTTAGAGGAGCCGCTCACCTCTTTAGACGTACAACACAACTACACAGTCTGAGGTCTACGTTCATACAATCACTGCTTCTGTTCCTACAGTAACATCTTTTAAATGTCCAGTTAGCAGAGACATCATTCTGTGTCTTTGACTTTCAGGCTGTCCAATGACATGGCCATGCTGCTGTTTCAGTGGATAAGAAGAGGAAGAGTCGTCTGTCTGTTGACTATCGAAGAACTTTGTCTTGCTCCAAAGACGCTGCAGTCACAAAGAGGATCACTGAGGGTTGTCAGTAGTTTGGCGTCTCTGCTGAGACACTGGACAGTCAGACATTTAGACCTGACTGAATTCTGTGTTTCTGCTCAGTGTCTCTGTCCACTGCTGCTTCATGATGGTCCTCTAACTATCAAGTAAATGTCTTTTCTGAGCCTCATAAACACACTGATGAATGAAGATGAAAATAATTATTATTAGTTCATTCTAAATGTATTTATCCTTCAGACTGAGGGATGAGGTTTTCCAGCAGCTACTGGTCCTCCTCCATGAAATCCAGGACAAAGACTTGGCCTGGTCTTTCTTGAGTAAAGTTGGTGGAGACCTGACCTCCTACTGTCTGAACTGGGAGCTTCTCCACTTTGTGCTGCAGTCGTCAGCTCAGACCTTCACTGTGAACCTGAGGAAGAACCAGTTCTTACAGGAGAACGTCACACGTCTGCTGCCCTTTCTGGATCGGATCAGATTTAAAAGGTGGTGAATTAGTTTTTAACAGATACAAACTAAACAAAGTGTCCTGATAAATACTGTGAGCTCTGTGTTTTCAGGCCCGGTCCCAGCTTTGTGCTGGCTGCCATCAGACAGGTCTATAAAACTCAGGCCAGTCACCTCATACCCAGTTTAGTGAGGTCATTGGATCATGTGATCAGCCTGACCTGCAGAGAGCTGGACTCAGTGGACTGTGCTGCTCTGATCTTCACCCTGAGACACAGTGACAGAGTTACACTGAAGCTTGTGTGGACGTCCATACCAGCAGAGGAAATACAGCGAATCGTCTTCACGCTGGACAGAGTTTCTCACCTCAGGTCAGACATCAGTGCTTGTTTCTCAGTCCTGTACCTGTATCAGTTCTCTCCAACAGACAGTTTCATGTAGTGCTGATAAGAATCAAAATGAACATTGAATAACAATAATCTCTGCATTAATGCATCACTGTCTCCACCAGTGTCGACAGGAATCTGCTGCTGAGGTTCATCCACTGCTGTGCTGCCACTGACGTCCAGCAGGATGCAGCATCAGGTCTGATCAGGTCTCTGCAGCACAGGTTGGTTCTGTCCCGCTCCCCCTGTGTGGAGCTGACAGATCAGGATCAGACCGAGACTCTGAGTCTGTCTGCTGCAGACTGCAGGTCCATCTCCACCATCCTGACACATAGCAGAGAGGACACACAGCTGGACCTGCAAGACTGTGAGGTGGAGGACAGGGGACTGGACCTGCTGTTTCCTGTCCTAAACAGAGTCCACCTCAGGTGGGAAAGAACATTAAATGGCCTGATCCACTTTCATGTTTCTGCATCCTAACAGTTGTTCTTTGCTCTGTTTGTCCTGTTTAGAGCCAGTAAAGCCGTCCTCCTCCAGCTGGTGTCCCTGGTCCCTGTGAGCAGTGAGAGGGACTCAGTGAGACGTGCAGAGTCCCTGTGTAGAGCCCTGGATGGAGAGCTGGACCTCAGTCACACCACACTGGATCAGAGGGTCTGTGAAGCTCTGGACCTGATGCTGGACTTCTCTGAAGGACTGACAGAACTGGACCTGAGTCACTGTGATCTCACGGACCAGCTGCTGCTCACATTCATCAAACATCTGCACAAAGTCCACGTCCTGGAGTGAGTCTCACTGTAAACATACTTGTGTGTACATTGTCCTGTATAGGATGCAGTGTTGGCTCCTGCTGAGGTGGTGGTGAAGTAATAATGTATCAAATCTGTCTCATAGCAACAGGCGGAGTCAGGATGTGACGCTTAATAACCAATAACATCAGCTCCTCTGACTTTAATGACGTAAATCTTTTGTGTTTGTGTCCATGTTACAGTCTGAGTCACAATAAGATCAGTGATGCTTCGACTGTCAGGTTACTGCAGCTGGTCTCCATCAACTCCTCCATCACCACAGTGAGGTGAGCAAACATTAATTATCATATGATTAATGGAGACATTTCTACTCCTTCACTTACAGACTGATCATTAATTATCTCAGTTCCACATATTATTCAGTTTGTATCAGTGACTTTTGTTCTGTTTTTTTAGACTCTTCAGCAACAACATTGTGGACAAAACTCCCTTTAAGAAACAGAAGCAGTTTGAAATGTGGGGAATCAGTGTCAGTGAAGTGATGTGATGATTGTGAGAGAAATTTCAAAATCTAGGTAACACTGTTTCACTGTTCTCACACTTCTCACAGACCCACTATCAAACCTGCTTACACCAGTGCCCCCTCCCCTTTTGCTCCCCAGCAAGACATCATGTCTCTGGCCACACAAAGAAGTATGTTAGGTAGATATCAACTATAAAACTACCTACACCTGAACATTTGCTTCCCAGAAGGGAGCCCACGGGAACCAGCACAAATCATCAAGAACTTAAAAGACTATGAAGACAAAAGGACAAAGTAACATGAACTTGTTAATTAAGACTCCTGACCACATTGTATGAAGGTTGATTTGCATTGACTCATCCCTTTGTTCTTTGTGTGAACCCAGCTGTTGAGTTGTATGTATAAAAGGCTGAACAACCTACACATCTTGGTCAATCAGACTGGCCCACTCTAGAGTGTAGCTCTGTTCTGCTCTGCATGTTTCTCTATTTTGCTGATTAAATTCACCGTTATCATTCACTTGTAAGTTGCCTTTTGCCTCCTAACTTGCCTTACAGTTTTTGCCACGACAATGATCAGGGAGGAAACTCAAGAAAATACTGCAGTAGTACAAGTACTCTACTAATACTGTGTTTGTGGCAGTCAGTTCTAAAAGTACAGTTTTATACAATGATGAAAACTCCAGCAGGATCCTCGTCATCCTCGTCTCTATTTGTTACGATACCGTCAGTTCTTCTACTGATGTACTTACATTTTTGATTGAGAAACTGTGAAAAGTATTTCATTGTTTACATAATTTAACAGATTGTTCTGTTGGGATCATAATTATATTTTTTGTGAGGAAAAATTATGTTTATATTCTTGGATTAATGTTGGAATCATATGATTTTAAAATGATTTTTAAAAGGTGAAATGTTGGTTCAGCAGCACTTTGATGCAATTGTATGTTCAGCAGTAAATGGTCTATGCTTTTCTTCCACATTGGTACCAAAAGCACTTTACACTGCTTCTCATTCACACACACACACACACACACACACACACTGATGTGGCAGCTGCTGTGCTGCTGGTCTACACTCCCCCAGAACAACTAAGTTTGGGTTCAGTGTTTTGCTCACAGACACTTGGACATGTTACAGGAGGAGCTGGGAATTGAACCCAGTATTGATGGACAGGTGCTCTACCTCCAAAGATACAGTATCTCAGTTTAAATATACTTTTTATTTGATATTTTAAATGAAATACAAGAGCTAAAGGATATTTGTGTATTTGACTATTTTGTGTTTCTCTTCACTATAATACTTTAACAGATGAAAACAGTTTATTATCTGAGTGACATTATGTCACAAATAACGAGTTAATGATGAGTCATATGATCCTGAGCTTTCAGAACGTTCAATAGTAGCAGAAACCGCAGAAACTTTGCTAAAAAGTACCAAGTACCTGTAGTAAAAAGTACTTTAAGTCCATCAGTGCTGCAATAAGAAAGTGATTTTTCTGAGTTACTGATTTAAACAAACACTATTAAACTTGATGCTGTTGATAACGTACAAATAAAATGTTCAGTTCATAAGTTTCATTTATTACAGATTCAAGCAGAAAACAATTTGTGATCAACTCAATTTAGTTTTGTGCTGCAAACAAACTTTGAATTTTCTTTAGCAGATAAACTGACATCAGCACTTATTACTTCATCAGATTCTGTTTTAACAATCTGCAAAATCTGCTGCTGCATTGACTCAATGAACCTTTTTCTAAAAGAGGAATCTGAGTTTCTAAAGTTTATTCACAGGTGTCAGTGATGCAGCTTTTCCACCTGCTGCTGTTGCACATCAGGAGAAGCCCACAGCTTCTGTGCCTGGTCCTTGATGTACAGAAGATCACACATAAATCCATCAGTATGTAGAAATATCAGTGAAGATGCAGCTAATTCTGTAATAAATCTTGCAGAGGAAACAATATGCTGAATCTAAAATGTACTGACAGTTTATAGTAGTTTGAATATTAGTTATGAAATCAGAATCAATAAGAAGCTAATAAACGTATTAATGCAGCAGAAATCGTTGCCGTTCTCTGATTGGTCAGTAGGACGAGCTTTGTTCAAACTGTTGGTTCCCAGTGCTGCTCAATGAGTCTGTGTCCCAGGAGGCTTCACTGGACCTCTGGACATTTACTGCACATTTCTATTAAAACAACGTGGAAAATGTCGCTCGCTGTAACTTTGAGGAAACGTATCTGTCAAATGTCTCACACAGCGGAAAATACATGTCATAAGCTGTTGAACTCTCGAACCTGTAGTGGCAGAAGGTGAGAAAATGATGAGGAAAATAAAGTCTGACATGTTTTAGTTACACAGCACTTTAAGAAATGATAACAGTGGGGAGACAAACAAATTAACGGCTGGTTTTAAACACGTGAAGTAAAAGAGACTCGCACATAAACATGGATGGATTAGGACCAAAAGGCCCACGGACACAAACCGACTAAATGTGAGTCCATCACATTGTTTGCAGTCTTTTTGTGTCTCTCACCTTCAGTCTGAATGTGTCCTCAAACCCAGGACGATTGTCCCTCCTGCAGCTCACACAGGGAGACGGAGGAACCAAGGAAGCCGAGCTGAAAGCCAACTCTGAATGAGGGGTGGACGGGTTCAGTGAAGGTGGGTCAGTTTATCAAAGGAGACTCTGTAGAAGGACAAAGTGCCAGAGGACCAGTCCAGATACACTTCTACTCTGTTAGAGGAGGAGGGAGCAGGTGGATCTGTTGTTCTGCTGTTGAGAGAAACAGAGTAACTGGTTCCAGAACAGTAGAGACTCCAGGACTGATGGTTCCCTCCCAGCATGCACTCAGTCACGTCTTCTGTCGAGCTGATTCCTCTGTAGGGTTGTTATCTATCGTTATCTGACCTCACTGCTGCTTTTATATATAGATGTGTTAAAGATGTGAACCTTCAAAACCTGTGTCATTACTCCGGGCAGTGGAAAGTCACTTCCTGTGGAGACGTGCGTCAGCCCCATAATGTGACATCATTGGGGACGTTAGACTGTGATTTTGGACGCATTTTTTTCAGCATCAAAATCACATTGTAATAGAAAGTTAATAAAGGATTTTAACCATTTTAGTTTTACAGTCCCACTCATAACAATAAAGTCAATCAGCTTTTACTATGTCCATTGTCCTGATATAGTGATAATGTTTATGTCCTTTTCAGTGCTGCTTTATGTTTGGAGGGGGGTGAGGGACATTCATTCATTCATTCATGGTAATAGACATAAATGATGGGTTGATTTCTGATCTGATGCTTTTTCAGTGTTATTTTTAAACCTCTCAAGTCGAGCAAGCAGGAAGCACGAGTTCATGTTTTCAGTCAGAACAAAGGGGCTTTATGGAAACTACAGTGACAGTAACAGCTTAACTAACAGTTCTGTAACTTCACAAATACAGATGCAACCACTGATACGATGTCAAGAGAGCTGGACATAAGGTGAAGACACAGAGTTAAAGAGCCACAGAAATCCCCTCACAAGGAGGTAACATAAGTGTAAAGCTCTGTGCTTCTCTTGGAGCTTTAGTTTGTTCTTTGCACCTGATTTAATCCAAGTAAACACAGTGGATGGTCATTAGTGCATGTGGCTGCTTCTTCAGATGGAGAGGAGGACGAAAAATCAGCTCATTAATATCAGTCAGTACACAATAGGTCTTTGAAATAAGAGCATGGAAAGAGGAACTGACACTAAGCCTGATCCTGGTTTACTGAAAAGATTCCATAAAAAACAGTCTTCTTCTTTTCCTTTGGGCTGTTTCCTTTCAGGAGTCATAGTGAATCATGTGCCTCCATCTAACTCTGTCCTCTGCATCCTCTTCACTCACACCAACTAACTTCATGTCCTCTCTCACTACATCCATAAACCTCTCAGAGAGAAAGACCTCCATCCTCCTGGAAGTGCTGAAACTACAACCAGAAAAGAAACCAGTGAAGCTGACAGGATGGTCAGATGAAGAGAGTGAAGTGAGGAGTTTCCTACAGTGTCTGCCTTATATCTCACAGCTCAGGTAAATGGAACATGATTTGTTTTATGTTGCAGAAGTTCTAACATCAGTTTACTAATGAAATGATTTGTAAGATTAGTAATTTACTTAATTGTTAGTTTGATATTTTGTATTTGTGTGTGATAAGTTTATAAAATAGGAGTCAAATTTAAACATCCCAACAGTTTCTAAACTAAAGTAGTTAATGTCAACTTCACCTTGAGCAGCTGTAGCATTATAATGGTGTGTGTGTGTGTGTGTGTGTGTGTGTGTGTGTGTGTGTATATTCTCAGACAGATGTTATTCCACTAAAGTCTAATATCAAACATACACCGACAGTAACTTGTCTTCATGAAGATCAGTTACCAAACACACAAAGCAAAGTGTCGCGGCAAAATTCGACAATAACTGGTGACAGACACCTTCAGTCTAATCACTAAAGAAGCTTCCACATCCAGGATGTTTTTAAGGGTTTTATTTTCTTGCAAGAGAGAAGTTCACCAACAGATTCAAGTCTCCGTCTCCAGTTCTAAGGACTTAACATGTCAAACATGAATTTATATCCTTCTGTTGCTGGGCAGAATATTCTTTACCCTCCAGGCTGCTGCCTCCAGCTTTTCTCCTTTTATGGTAACTTTTCCAACATATGTTAAACACATAGGAACTTGGTGTAACTTGGAGACATCTCTGTGTGGACAGTCAACCATGTAGCTGACCTAGAGCACTTCTACAGACAATCAGAACAAAAACATCTAAATGAAACCAAGTGTCACAACATCCCTATAAAACATCCTGCATAAGTACAATTAGTACATTTTATCATTACAACTGGAGAAAACATAAGAACTAACATTATTCATACTTGATTTTCCATCACAATTCCCACTTTTTGATTACAATTTAATCACACGACATACAACATTAGTCATCAGATGTACAAATTCAGAGATTCAATATACGTTGTATCTGTGGATGAACCAACATCATTTACATTTTACATTTACATTTAGTCATTTGTCAGACGCTTTTATCCAAAGTGACTTACAAGTGAGGTACAAGGCAGCAAAAATCTAAGTCAAGGAGAAAACATCCAAGCAAAGTCCTATTAGAAAAGTGTTCACAGTTCACCAGATACAAGTGCAAGAGAGCAGAAAGTATTTTTTTTTTTTTAAGAGAGAACATCAGATTGTAAGAGAGGAACAATATACTTTAGAGATTCTATGTCAGTTAGTACCATCTGATGAGTCACAGCACTTGCTGTGCTTTGCATAATTAGACCTAGTATTTCACTCAGTATTTCACACAGTGCAGTGCATCCTGCACTGCACTGTGGTTTGTGTGCATCATTTGGAAGAATCTGTTCTACTTTCTAGACATCAGCTTTCAGCTGGAATATGAAGAATGTCCTTCAACTGCTAATATATTTGAAACAAAGCACAAGACAAGGTCTGGTAATACTGCAGCATGTTATTTTTCACGATAGTGGATGGTGGGAATTTGCTGAATGTCCTATTCCCAAAGTTGGAGATTCCCCAAACAAATTGTTTGGTCTTATTCTCATGTTCCTTAAAACAACCGGTGAAACCTCAGTCCAAGGGAGACCAGTTTCTTCAAGGTACCAATTTTGTTTGTACATGTCAGTCATAACAGAAGACAATGTCTCAGGATTGAGAATATTTCTCACCTATCATCTTTGGTAAATCATTGTCCTGTGTGTCAACTTCATACGTTTTTATGAAGACTGGGATCCAAAGTTCATTTTGGAATTTGTTACCTTTTTTCAACGTTCTCTATCTTCTGCAGTAGAAAACGTAGCAGTAGCAGTAAGTGATGGTCAAATGTCTGTGTCTGTTCAACGTGTGTGTGTGTGTGTGTGTGTGTGTGTGTGTGACTTCTTGTTGCTCAGCTTTCTTAGCTACAGCATCCACTCTCTGGTTTCCTGCTGAAACTAAGTCAGTGTTGTTAGACAAACCTTTATATCAAGCTATGCAGCAACATTATTATGTTAAAGAATATGATCGTTATCAGATTCCTTGAACTCTCTGTTTGTCCATAGTGCTGCAGATTGGTGAAGAATTCCAATACACATCTAGAACTTGGAATCTTTACTGTTTTCATCTGCAGCTTATCTCGTGCTTCCATGAGCTACAAAATCAGCACCGTAAGCTAAACAATAAGATGGTAACACACAAAACCTCAAACATCAGTTAATGTAACAACTGTAAAATCTTCTTGATTCTCTCCAGTGGAGGGTTTGAATAATGCAGAACCTTCAGGAAAAAGTAACAGTGTAACTGGGTCAAGAATATTACATCCATCAACAGTTACATTAAGCATGTAAAGTAACACTGTATCATATCTCAGCCATCTCACTGTAGAAGGGTGTGGAGAGGGAGAAAGAGACACACAGAGAGAGAGAGAGAGACAGAGAGAGAGAGACACACAGAGAGAGACACACAGAGAGAGACACAGAGACAGAGACTGCATAAGGAACCAAAAAGGTTACAGTAGATCAGCTTTCTCTGCAACTTTCACAGCTTGCAAGCATCAGGGTAATCCAGCATCTACAGGGTCCAGTTTAGCAGAAAAGTAAGCAATAGGTTGTACAGCTGTTTCTCAGGTTAACAAACTTAACATGTGGAATCTGCTTATGGTGCTCAAATTATTTTATCATAAGCTGAGAGTTATTTTCTATGGAATAATAGAGACAAATTTGGAATTTGAAGCTTTTCTGTCTTGATCATTTTGAATCCATTGCTTTCAGTATGACGTCATACCCAAGAAACTCATCATTTCTTTTTTGGTTAAAGTGAAGAGAATGGATTGTCTGGTTATGCCCTCAGCTGTGATCACATAACCTAAATAAGTTACTGTAAGGTTCTAGTTTTAGGATTGGACCCAATAAGGTGCTTTACACAACTGCTCAGCTTAAATAAGGTTTATTATAAAATATAATAGCTGGCAAAACAGGGTGGAGATGTAGTAAGTCTTCCGACTCGCTAGGTGGTGGTGAAGTCCAGTTAGAGTGAGTGGGGCAACAAGCGGAGTCTAAAGGAGAAGCAAGGTTCTCATAGGGAAGAGTGGAGTATGGTCCTGGCAGTGTAGATATTCTTGAGATGCAGCGAAGATGAGAGACTAGAATAAAGGGGAGGGAAATGGTGGGAGGACGGTCCACTGGGGAAGATGTAGTGGTCTGGAACCGTAACACAGAGGCAGGCTTGGTGGTGAGTGAGTGGAATGTAGCCTTGGTGAATCTCCAATCCCTGACATGGAGAGAACTCCAAATTCCCCTTTTGTGATATAACAACAAAAACTCCTAAATCCCTTTGGTGACATGATATCCAAATTCCAAAATCCCTTTAGTGATACAATCTCAAAAAACTCCAAAATCTCTTGGCACAGGCTCCATAAAAAGTGGTAGACAGACAATCACACGGCTTAGTAAAACATACGTGTGCATGGCCTGATCAAAGTGTAGACATAGCCTGATGTATCCTCTTCTTCTAATGACGTGGTTACAAAAGTTCATGATAATGCTGATTCTTCATGGGTCGATAACAATTCTCATAATCCTTAGTCATACATGCGATCGGCAAGAGAGACTCAATAGGAAGCAGTTACTCACAAAAACAAAGTAGCAGCAGAGTCAGGTCAAAAACCTAGCTTGGAACCGTAGATGATGATTTTGATGAAATCTGAAAAGTCCGTTTGAGAAAGCAGACGATCTGTTGGCTGGTGAGGGCTGGTTTGACCTTAGACACATGGAACGTGGGATGGATCCTAAGTGGACTGGGTAGTCGCAGCTTGACGGCCACAAGGTTAATGACCTTGGTGACGGGGAAAGGACCAACAAAGTGGGGAGCAAGCTTCCTGCTAACCCCATTTTATAATTATTTGTGTCTGTGCACATAACGACGTCTCTAGGCTCAAACTCCTGCTACACATTTAATGAAGGGTTTTCTGTAACATATGAAAATAACATTTAAACACTTGTGGTTTGGCTCTAAGTAGCTGTTACGCCCCTGTCTAGGGGGTCAGGCTGCAACATACAAAGATAAATTAGGATGTTCCCTCTCCGGTCCCCAAACCAAAATCCAGGTTTGAGATGTCCCAACAGAACGATATTTATTTTAAACGAAAGAAAGTGTCAAACAAAACATGACACTACAACTCAGGGCGAACCAAGGCCAACATAATAAACACAATAAGCTATTTCCCACAGAAAGTGCTAGCTAGCCTGATAGAAATAAACAAACCAAAAGACAGTCGCTAACCCGAACTCCCTAATGTGAAAACAATCAAAAGAAAATGGCAGTTCACCCCTACAGATTTAATACTATTTACAAAATATACAATTTCTAAACAAAACCACGGCACAAAACCTAACAATTCAAAAATGCTAAATAAGGTTTGGAAACCAAGAACAGCAAACAGGTGCTGCTGCCAGAAAGAGCCTCGCTAGCTGTTGGGAACCGTACTTTTAAAACTCCAGGAAGTGTAGGATGGACCAATCAGCTTCCTGTACTGCCCCCCAATCCGGCCAATCAGGCAGGGCACCTATAAGAACAACAAAATAAAAACAACACATATGGCCTGGACCGTAACAGTAGCAAACAATTACAAGCACACAGACTCCATGAACATCTTGACCCACTGCAATTTATTCTTCTGACTTGACAAACTTAGTGGGTTTTTCTTAGCGTCTCTGCCCATGAGGCCAGTGTCTGTGCTCACCGGTTTCTCTCGTTTTATTCAACGATGCAGCTAATTCAGGAGCAGTGACATGTCTGTCTTTCATGGAGGACTTCTAAGTACTTGTTGTCTTGGGCAGATGTGACCTTCCACTGTGTCTTCTGTCTTCTGTCTTTGTGGATATATTACATATAGATATTTTCACATGACAAGTACAGACTGAAGAGTTTCTGATGTTTTTAGTTTAACCTACACTGGAAATGACAGGTCGCTCAAACTATGGAAGAAGAGCCAAATATAATATTTTTCCACTTTTTGTGTCATTTGTGATTAATTTACAACAATTTGATTAAATAAAACCAACAAATGAGACTAAAACTTTTTCTTGCAGTGTCTGTAAAGCTGCTCCTCTTGGACTCTGCTCCAGTTCCTTTAGTCTTTGCTGAATGTCCATCCCTACATACAAGCCTCCATTAGAACAGAAGAATCAAAGAGTGTGTGTCTGAGAGCCATGTAATGTCCATGTGTGCATGCTGACAGAGAATGTACAGATACAGGTTTGGCCGGAAGGGTCGTCAGAGGCTCTTCAGGACTGTTTTGACTCCACTGACTGGAATATGTTTAAGCAGGCTGCCACATACAATAACACCACAGACCTCCAAGAGTACTCAGAGACTGTCAGTGCCTACATCAACAAGTGTATTGATGATGTAACTGTCAATTTTTCATTCTCTCACACTCCTCGCTCATCAGGTCGGGGGGTGGGACTGGACTTCTCATCAATGACACCTGGAAGTTTTCCTCCACAGCACCACTCGGCAATCTGTCTTCTCTGGAATATCATGCCGTTAGGATCACAGCACCGTTTGCAGTCCAGGTGATTGTGATATATCGACCACCGGGCCAGCTGGGGAACTTCTGCAATGAACTGGACATGTTGCTGTCCCACTTCCTGGAAGATGGCACTCCTCTCATCGTCATGGGAGACCTGAACATTCACCTGGACAAACCACAGGCGGCTGATGTGTTTGCTCTTCTAAACACATTTGACCTGAGTCTGGTCTCCACTCCTCCGACCCACAAAGCTGGCAACAACCTCGACCTCATCCTCACCCAGAACTGCACCACAGACAACATCTTGTTCATTCCTCTGCATGTATCGGATCATTTCTTCATTCAACTCACAGTCTTTATCCCTAGACCTTCGCAATCTCCTACCACACTTGTAACATTCCAGCGCAACCTCAGGTCTCTCAACCCGGATTGATTCTCCTCGTTGGTCTCCGCAACTCTGCCCCCAACACAGGACCTCTCCATTCCGCGATGCAGATGCAGCCACAGACAGCCTTTGCAATACACTTTCATCATGTCTGGATTGTCTCTGTCCCAAGTCTTTGAGACCCGCTCGTCTCTCACCTTCTAATCCGCTCAGGAGTGCTGAGAGGAAGTGGCGCAAATCCAAGACTCCATCTGCCCTTGCTGAGTATCAGAATCTGCTTGGACCTTTTTCTCACAGTGTCACCAGGGCAAAGATCAATTACTACCAGGAGAAGCTCAGCAACACCTCAGACACCAGAAAGCTGTTCTCCACCTTTAAATCACTCATCTACCCACCTTCACCTCCGCCATCTACCTCTCTCACTGCTGACAACTTTGCCAACTTTTTTACCAACAAGGTGGCAGCCATCAGCTCACAGTTCTCTCCTCCAGATGATGACATCCATCTAACTTCTTCCAACACTGCATTGCTCTCATCATTTGCAATTCTGACTGAGGATGACGTATCCACCCTCCTCCTCTCTAATCATCAGACCACCTGCACTCTGGATCCAATCCCTTCCACTCTTCTTCAAGCAGTTGCACCTGCACTAATGCCAGCTATTACACAAGTCATCAACACATCTCTCAAAACAAGGACTTTTCCAACCTCTTTCAAGCAGGCCTTGATTACCCCACTGCTCAAGAAGCCTTCTCTTGATCCCTCTGTTGTGGAGAACTACAGACCTGTCTCCCTCCTTCCTTTTCTGGCCAAGACAATGGAACGAGCAGTCTACAACTCTCAGACTTCCTTTCCAAGAACAACCTCCTCGATGTCAACCAGTCTGGCTTCAAGAGGGGTCACTCCACGGAAACGGCACTCCTGACTGTTGTGGAATATCTTCGAGCTGCAAAAGCCACAGGTCAATCATCTGTCTTAATTCTACTTGATCTATCATCAGCCTTTGACACTGTGAACCATCAGATCCTCTTGTCCACACTCTCTGACTTGGGCATCTCTGGATCAGCTCTAGACTGGCTTTGTTCTTACCTATCAGGAAGAACCTTCAAGGTATCCTGGCAGGGGCATCTTTCTAACTCTCATAGCCTCTCTACCGGTGTGCCGCAGGGCTCAGTTCTTGGTCCTCTCCTCTTTTCTATCTATACTTCATCCCTAGGTGCCATCATTCACTCACATGGTCTTTCCTATCACTGCTACGCTGATGACACACAGCTCTTCCTGTCCTTTCCACCGGACGACTCCACAGTCTGATCGGGCATTTCTGCCTGTCTCTCAGACATCTCAGCCTGGACGAGTGAGAGACACCTTCAGCTCAACCTCTCCAAGACCGAAGTCCTTGTCTTCCCAGCCAGACCTTCGATGCAACACAACATCAGCATCAACATTGGATCTACAGTGATTGTCCCACTAAATCGGCCAAAAATCTGGGGGTCATCATCGACGATCAACTGAGCTTTAAGGACCACATCTCCTCAGTCTCTAGGGCCTAATTTTTAATCAGCCAAAAAGACCTGTGTCACACCACTTTTTAGATCTCTACACTGGCTTCCTGTAGCTGCTCGCATCAGGTTCAAAGCTGTGTCTCTTGCTTACAGGGTGGTTAACTCGACAGCTTCCGCTTACCTCAACTCACTCATTCAAGTCTACAATCCTTCCCACCTGCTGCGGTCTGCCAACGAACGATGTCTGGTGTCCCAGCACCGCACAGAAGACACCAAGCAAAACTGTTTAGTGCAATGATCCCACGATGGTGGAACAAGCTACCAAACTCTGCACGCTCAGCTGACTCTCTCCCAATATTCAAAAAACTGCTGACAACTGAACTCTTCCGCATCTTAATATGCACTTAAATCTCTTTAAAAAAAATAAAAAATAAAAAATCCTTTCTGCTCTTTCTCGCACTTGCATCTCATGAACTGTGAACACTTTTCTGATAGGACTTTGCTTTGATGTTTTCTCCTTGTCTTAGATTTTTGCTGCCTTGTACCTCACTTGTAAGTCACTTTGGATAAAAGCGTCTGACAAATGACTAAATGTAAATGTAAACTGTCAAAAAGACCATCACTGTACGGGCCAACAAGAAGCCATGGATGACGGGGGAGGTCTACAGACTCCTGAAGACGCGGAACGCTGCCTTCAGAGCTGGAGATGAGGCAGTACTCCAGGAGGATAGCCCATCAATTCAGCAACAGCAGAGACACTCGGAGCCTGTGGCAGGGAATACAGACCATTACGGTCTACAGGCCTCCACCACAGACCTGTGACAGAAACATCTCTCTGCTGAATGAGGTGAACGCCTTCTTCGCTCGCTTCGAAAAGCAAAACAGCTCCACTGCACAGAAGACTCCCCCTCCTCCTGGCGACCAGGTGTTGACACTGACCCCAGACAGTGTGAGGAGATCCTTCAGCAGGATCAATGCATGAAAAGCTCCGGGTCCTGACAACATTCCTGGGCGTGTACTGAGAGACTATGCAGCAGAACTCACCAATGTCTTCACAGACATTTTCAACATCTCTCTACGTCAGGCTGTTGTACCCACAGGCTTCAAAGCCACCACCATCATTCCAGTCCAGAAGAAGCCGTCTCCATCCTGCTTCAATGACTACCGTCCAGTTGCACTTACTCCGATTATCATGAAGTGCTTTGAACGGCTAGTCATGCACCACATCAAGTCTGCCCTCCCCCCCTCCCTGGACCCCTTCCAGTTTGCATATCGGTCCAACCGCTCGACCGATGATGCTGTTGCAACTGCTGTCCACTCAGCACTCACACCTCTAGATAAAAAGGAATCATGCGTCAGAATGCCGTTCACAAACTGGTCCAGCTGGGGCTCAACACTTCGCTGTGCAACTGGCTGTTGGACTTTCTAACTGGAAGACCTCAGGCAGTACGGGTCGGCAGTAACACATCCAGCACCATCACACTGAACACTGGGGCCCCCCAAAGATGTGTGCTGAGCCCCCTTCTCTTCACCCTGCTGATCCATGACTGCTCACCATCACACAACTCCAACCTCTTCATTAAGTTTGCGGATGACACGACTGTGGTGGGTCTCATTAGCAACAACGATGAGACAAACTACAGGAGAGAGGTGAGACGCCTGGCCGGGTGGTGCAGTGGCAACAATCTCTCTCTGAACATGGAGAAGACGAAAGAGATTGTTGTTGACTTCAGGAGAGCTCACACTCAGCACACTCCTCTAACCATCAACGGTGCTACTGTGGAGAGGGTGAGCAGCACCAAGTTCTTGGGTGTGCACATCACAGAGGACCTCTCCTGGACCAACAACACTGCAGCACTAGCCAAAAAATCACAGCAGCGTCTCTACTTCCTCCACAAACTGAGAAGAGCCAGAGCTCGCTCCCGAACTTGCCCCCCTTCCCTCTTCTGCCTCAGGCACAGAACTATAACCCCCTACTACCTCATCTGTCAGCTTAATTTAAAGAACTGCTCTTGAGCCCTCTGTCACTTTAACCAGACTGAACAAGCTTTTTTTGCACTAATTCTGTTACCTGCACTGATGTATACTTTACTGGTCTGCACTCCATCTGCCATGTGCCTTGTGCGGCTTTTACTTTATTTTACTTTATTTTTATTAGTATACTCTTCAATGCCCTTATTGTATAGTTGTATTTTTATAATTTTATATTTATATGTGATCTAGATCTTAGGCTCCACTGTTAGAACTACCTGTAAGCACCATGGATCCGAGAGAAACACAATTTCAGTTCCCTGTATGTATGTATGTACTGTACATGTGGAAGAACTGACAATAAAGCTTGACTTGAATTGAATTGACTTGATGTGCTGCTCTGACCCCCCTCCTCCTTTCAGGGTGGAGCCTGGTGGAGAACGATGGCTGAGACCAGGTCTGAGGAAGTGTAAGTGTGTTTTTAATGAGATTGATGGAAACAAAGCAGCAACATTCAACCATCTTCAAACTGCCACATCACTCATTCACATCATCAAAGTGTCAAGAAATGAACAGATGATGGATTAATAACTGCAGCTGTTTGTGTCTTGTTCTCTCCATCAGATTTCTGTCAACTCACAATCGACACAAACACAGTGAACAGGAAACTACGACTGTCTGACAACAACAGGAAGGTGAAATACAGTATGTGGAGGACATTCAGTCATATCCTGATCATCCAGACAGATTTGTCTACTGGCCTCAACTGCTGTGTAGTAATGTTCTGACTGGTTGCTGTTACTGGAAGGTGGAGTGGAGCAGTAATGTGGAAATATCAGTGAGTTACAGAGGAATCAGAAAAGAAGAAGACAGAAAAAGATTTTAGTTTTGGAAGAAACATCCAGTCTTGGAGTCTGGAGTGCTCTGGTAATACTTATATTGTTTAACAAAATAACAAAAGAACATTGATCCCTCCTCCTTGTCCTCAGTCTCTAACAGAGCAGGGTATGTGGACTGTCCTGCTGGGACTCTGTCCTTCTACACAGTCTCCTCTGAGGAACTGATCCACCTTCACACCTTCAACACCACATTCACTGAACCTCTGTATCCTGGGTTTGGGCTGTGGTATCGCTCCACTGGTTCAGTGTCTCTATCACAATAAGCGCAGAACAAGCGAAGGATTAGGAAGTCAAATGAGTTTGTGCGCTAAGAGGAGAGGAGGAACAGGTGGACAGACAGGACCGCGGGGACCTATGGGGCAGGTGCTGGAGTATCTGAGGAGGAGAGAGATAGTGAGCAATGGCATAAACTCAATATAGACTAGAATGAGAGTGAGATTCTTACTGTAGGTGGGTGGCGAGTGATGTCCCTCTAGAGAAGTCAGAGCACAGGTGAGGGATGGAGGAGAACTGGACAAAGGGCGGCTAAGAGACCAGGGGAAAAAAAGGACAGTAACAGAGCCAAAAAAACAAAATACAACAAAAATACAAAGTAGCAACTAAACAAAGTACCAACAAAAGGTGTCAGAGAAAACGAACCAGAAGTGAGTCTGTTGGGGCGACTTACTCCCTGTAATCGATTACGTAAATACGTAATATGCATCAAGCAGGGCTCCAAGCTAACGGTGTCCCGTCGCCTGGGGAGAGTATAAATTGCACCTGGGACACAAACAATCGGGATGGGGGACAATTTGGGGACAATAAAGAAAATGAGGTCACAGTGCGGACATTTAGTTGTTAAAAGTGAACTAGAGCACGAGGAAATAAATCTTTGTGTTCTGACGTCACTGTTCTTCTCTCTGAGTCTGACAGGGGACGAGCTCAGACAAGTGTCCCTGTCTGCAGCAGAGACCGCGGTCAAACCTGCTGATTTTTTTTTTTGCGTTTCATTTCCGGTATTTCCGGTACAAGTACTACGAAGGGTCAGAAATGACGCGTAAAGACTCAGGGGATTGTTGCATACTGAAAAATTACGAGATTTTCATATTTCACGTAGTTCATAAAATGTATTATTTGACACATAGTTCAAATATGACAAATATGTTTGAACAAAATGCATAATACCAGTAAAATATTATAGTATGTGAAATGGAGTATTTCCTTTGCTGATTAACACATCTCAGTATTTGAAATAGAAATAAAAGTATAAAGGGGAAAACTTGTTTGAAAGTTGTAATTTATTCATATTCATATTGAACAAACATTGTTCTACCAACATGTTTAAATTAAAATATAATGACAGGTAAACAATAACACAACATTTTATCGTGTTTTCCGTCTGATAAAGAACTTTCCGTTAAAGTTTACCTGAAACGTTAAATGGATTCCTGCTTAAATTACAGAGAACTGTCACCATAGCAGTTTTAAAGCCATTTTAATGCACAGTTTTTGAATAAAGTAAAGTCCGCCCAGCATTTTAACTAACAATACACGATACACATATATTTTTTATCGTATCAGTAGAACAATACATTCAGCCAAGTATTTCAGTATATATTTTTATTTTATTTATCTTAGTCATATTTTAACGATGTGACCGCGGTTTAGAAACGACGGCTCATTTTAACACAGGGAGCAGACACATCAGGTAAAGTCAAAGTTACTGCTTAACTTGACCGGACAACATCAGTGCTCATTCGGGTTCCGGCGTAAAAACGCTCCGCAAATTAGCGATTTACAAGAGGAAATGAGGCAAACACTCGTTAAACGATCAGAAACGTAAAGAAAAGCGCTGTGCTGGCAGTTTCCCATCCACCTAAAGCTGGAAGTCATAAAAAGATGGATGTACCACAGGTTCTGATGGACCCTGAGACAGTCACAGACAGGACCCTGTATCACCTGTAGCTGTGAGCAGAGAGTCCCCATCAGCAGACAGAGGACGGGAATCAGTCATAGGGACTGATTTCATGTCCATTCTTCTTACACTTCACACAGTTTCCATTTGATTAAGGAGACATCACTCAGTCTATGTGAGGACTTTGCTGTTGTAGACATGATGAATAAATTCCCACTCAGTTGTACATTTATTAGGCTCAGATTAAGTCAGTCTAATCCAACAATCCTGCAGTAAATCCTCCTTCATCATGTACTTAATTAGGTGGACATAATAATAGAAACAGCTTCATGACACGCAGTTGCTGGCTATTTAATCATCCTAATATGGTTGGCTGGAAGTGGGCGGAGCAAGAGCGAGCGAGACTGCTGTCATCCGGAAGACGAGAAGTGTTTAGTCCAATCCTGTGGCCCATCGCTCGGACACGCCCACCCACACACCAAACACCCAGGAGCAGAAGATGTCAATTAAAATTCACCAGCAACACTAATGCTAATGCTAATAACCCCCGGGTATAATACATTTAATAATTTCATTCACAAAATGATAGAAAACAATTAAACGTTGATCGAGTTTGTCAGAATCTACAGTGATGTGTTCAAATGTCTCCTTCTGTCTAACTAATTTGAATTTACACTAATATTAAAGAGATTTGCACATCCACTTGAAAACTGAAGTGATTAATCAATTTACAAAATATCTGATGTTAACTTCTTCACTGAATAAATGTACTTAGTTACCTCCCAGCAGTGGAATAATACGGACATAGTCTTTTCCTCCTCCCCACAAACACACGCCCAGTTTGTTCGTGTCAATGTTTAGTTTCACTTTTACCGAAGTGACGCAGAGTGTTTTCTTCATCCAAACGTCCGTCTGAAGGTAAAAAAAACGGACTTTACTGTTTCACTCGTGAACATTAGTCGTTGTTGGTTTAGTTACAGTAGAAACTGTAGAAATCTGCTGTTGAATTGTTCACGTTTTCAGACTCACAGCTTCAACTGTGAACTGCGAGCGAAGCAGACAAACATCCGCGATGTTGGGTTAATATCAGTAAAAGTAGAACGTAGTAAAAGTGGGAAAAGTCAGTAAAATCAGCAGAAGTGTAGTCAGCTGATGGTCAGTGGGTGAAGACAGAGTCATTAGTTAATTATGTATTTCTAAATGTAAATAAGTAATATATTCGGAAAGTTGAGGACACTGCGTCACGGACATGGCCGCAGGACTTCTCTTCTCTGTGGTTTAGTTATTACTGCTACCGAGAGGCTTTATTCAAATACAACTTTACTTAAATGTTTATTGTAGTTCATGTTTTTTAAAGCTTGACGCAAAATAAAGTTTTAATAACCTATGTGTCTGTTAATTGATTTAGAAGCTTTCTGTGGTTTTTAGACACATTCATCAGCTGTTGTAACTTCCGCTGTGGGAAGTAACTAAGTAGGTTTAATCCAATACGTTGGGCCACGTTAGTTCACATTTGATGTTACTTTACTTGGATATTCCCGTGTTCTGCTACTTTAAACTTTAACTCCAGTACATTTTAGATGGAAATATTTTACTTTTTATTTACACAATCCTGTCAGTATTCACTGCTGCTTTGTTGCTGAACTTTATCTTTAGACAAAGCTGCAGATTTGTTCCTCAGTTTATAAATGTAACTGTTGTGGTACAAATAAAACCTGCAGTGACTTTCAAAAGCCCTTAATAAAGCGTGATAGTAGAAAATACTCAGGTCTCTAAATTACTATTTATATACAGTCCTACTGCACTTCACTGTGAATACAGCCCACCCCCAATACCCCTTGGCCACATGTGTGTTACTGTGCGTCATTGTTCTGTGTCGGAACATCAAAGAGTAAAATCCCACGTGCTGTGTTCAAGGGTTTTTTAACATTTTAAGATTGGAATTACAGGCATCACTGTAGGTAACATTGCGCACTGATTTTTACAGAGACCTGGCTCTCAGACAAAGTCCCAGAGGACGCCATTCAGCTACAGACTCACTCTGTTCACCGAGTGAGTCTGTAGCTGAACGGTCGCGTCCGATAAGGCTAAAGGGGGAGGTGGGTGTGTGTTTGTCAACAACTCGTGGTGTGGAGATATACAGATGGTGGATGAACACTGTTCGCCAGATGTGGAGTTTCTACTGCTGAAGTGCCTCCTTATTATCTACCGAGGGAATTTACTGCTGTGTTTTTGGCCGCTGTTTACATCCCCCCGCGAGCTAACTCCACGGCAGCACTCAGCAAACTCCATGATGTCATCAGCGCGTTAGAAACGGCTCATCCTGACGCTGTTTTTATTGCTGCTGGTGACTTCAACCAGTGTAGTTTACGGACTGTATTCCCCAAATACCAGCAGCATGTGGACATTCCCCCCCGTGATAAGAACACTCTGGACCATGTTTACAGCAACATCAATGGAGCTGTGTGAAGTCCCAGCTTGCTTTAAACGCTCCACCATTTTTCCGGCCCCAAAGAAACCCAAAATCACTGGATTTAGTGACTACAGACCCGTGGCTCTGACGTCTGTGGTCATGAAGTCATTTGAAAGACTGGTTTTGGCTTATCTGAAGGACATCACTGGACCCTTACTGGACCCCTTGCAGTTTGCTTACCGAACAAACCGGTCTGTGAACGATGCGGTGAACATGGGACTGCATTATGTTCTACAGCATCTGGACAGACCAGGGACTTATGTGAGGATCCTGTTTGTGGACTTCAGCTCTGCTTTTAACACCATTATCCCATCACTTCTCCAGCTCAAACTTACTCAGCTCTCCGTGCCCTCCTCTGTCTGCCAGTGGATCACCAGCTTCCTGACAGACAGACAGCAGCTAGTGAGGCTGGGTAAACTCTCATCCAGTACTCGCACCATCAGCACCGGTGCCCCTCAGGGCTGTGTTCTCTCCCCACTGCTCTTCTCCCTGTACACCAACGACTGCACCTCTAAACACCCCTCTGTCAAGCTCCTGAAGTTTGCGGACGACACCACACTGATAGGCCTCATCCAGGACGGTGACGAGTCGGCTTACAGACTGGAGGTGGAACAGCTGGCCGTCTGGTGCGGCCTTAACAACCTGGAGCTCAACACGCTCAAGACAGTGGAGATGATCGTAGACTTCAGGAGAACCCCCCCTGCTCTCCCCCCACTCACCATCATGGACAGCACTGTGACTGCAGTGGAGTCATTCAGATTTCTGGGCACCACAATCTCCCAGGACCTGAAGTGGGACATACACATTGACTCCATTGTGAAAAAGGCCCAGCAGAGGTTGTACTTTCTTTGCCAGCTGAAGAAGTTCAACCTCCCACAGGAGCTGCTGAAACAGTTTTACTCTGTAATCATAGAATCCATCCTCTGCACTGCTATATCTGTTTGGTTCAGCTCAGCTACCCAGTCTGATCTCAGAAGACTACGGAGAGTAGTCCGGACTGCTGAACGAATCATTGGTATAGCCCTCCCCAGTCTCCAAGAACTGTACTTATCCAGAGTGAGGAAAAAGGCAAAGAAGATCACTCTGGACCCCTCACATCCAGCACACTCCCTGTTTGAACTGTTGCCTTCTGGTCGACGCTACAGAGCCCTGAGTACCAGAACGACCAGACACAGGAACAGTTTCTTCCCTCAGGCAATCACCCTCATGAACACTTGACCATCACAGAACACATAACACTATTGCACATAAGCTAATTAAAATTCATACTCATTTACTTTTCAAGTTGCACACATTACTACTGAGTTAACATTTTGTCAATTTTATATTTTGTTTAGCTTTTTGCATTTATCTTTATATTGTATATTATTCCTTTATTCTTATTATTTGTTCTTGTATTGTCACTGTCATTCTGTTGCACTGTGAAGCTTTGTCATCAAAACTAATTCCTAGTATGTGTAAACATGCCTGGCAATAAAGTTCTTTCTGATTCTGATTCTGATTCAACATACGTGGTGCATACAGGGCTGCACCCCACCCCCACTTTGGACACTCAGACCACATCTCTTTGTTCCTGTACCCTGCTTACAGACAAAGACTGAAACAAACACACCCTGGCACCAAACAGGTTAAACTCTAGACCCCAGAGACTGAGACCACCTTGCAGGACTGTTTTGCTCTGACAGACTGGGATGTGTTTAAAGCTGCAGCCACTCTGGAGGACTCTTCCATCAGTGTACAGGATTATGCTGAGTATGTGACTGGGTACATCAGCACTTGTGTTGATAACATCGTGCCCACCATACAAATCAGGAAGTTTCCAAACCAGAAGCCCTGGATAAACAGTCAGGTACGTCAAATGCTGCGTACGCGCTCTCTTGCATTTAGATCAGGCAATGAGACCGAGTACAAAGCTGCGAAGTACAGACTGAGAAAAGCCATCACAGCGGCCAAGAGGCAGTACAGAGAGAAGCTGGACAGCTTCTACTCTACTACTGACTCAGGGCGGATGTGGCAAGGCCTGCAGCACATCACAGACTACAGGACCACCACCACCAACATCACCACCTCAACAGACAGCCTGCCAGACGACCTCAACACATTCTACACCCGCTTTGAGGCCCCCAGCTACACTGCAGAGAGGGGGCCCACACACACCCGGACCACTCAACCCCCCTCCCCTCCACCCACTGTCTCAACGACCCAGGTACACAAAGCTCTGAGGAAGCAGCAGGTCCTGACAACATTCCTGGGCAGGCCCTCAGAGCATGTGCCAACGAGCTGGCTGACGTTCTCACCTCCATCTTTAACCTCTCCCTCAGCCAGTGCACTGTTCCTTTGTGCTTCAAGACCACGACCATCGTCCCCCTGCCTAAGAAGAGCCCACCCACCTGCCTGAATGACTACAGGCCAGTGGCACTCACTCCAATCATTATGAAGTGTTTCGAGAGACATTCAGAGCAGCATACCAGACACTATCGACCACCTGCAGTATGCCTACCGGCCCAACAGGTCCACCTCGGATGCCATTGCTGCTGCCATCCACTACTCCCTCTCTCATCTGGAAAATAAGGACTCATACCTTAGGATACTTTTCATAGACTACAGCTCCGCCTTCAACACGGTCATCACCCACAAACTCACCCACAAACTGTCCACACTTGGTCTGCACCCCACCCTCTGTGAATGGCTCCTAGACTTCCTGACTGGCAGACCTCAGTCTGTCAGGATTGGTAACAGGACTTCAGCCAGACTCATCACAAACATTGGCACTCCGCAGGGTTGTGTACTCAGCCCCATCCTCTACATCCTGTTCACCTATGACTGTGTCGCCTCCCACAAGGACAACATCATCCTGAAGTTCGCGGATGACACCGCAGTGATTGGCGGTGACGAGGCAGCCTACAGGAGGGAGGTGGCCAGTCTGGTGTCATGGTGCAGAGACAACAACCTCACCCTCAACACGGACAAGACGAAGGAGATGATAATGGACATGAGAAAGGAGAGGAGAACGCATCAGCCACTGTTCATCCGGGAGCTTGAAGTGGACAGGGTGAGCAGCTTTAAATACCTGGGTGTCCACATCAGTGAGGACTTCACTTGGACACCTCACGTCACACAGCTGGTCAAGAAGGCCCAACAGCGGCTGTATTTTCTGAGGAAGTTTGGCATGTCGCCCAAGATCCTCAGCAACTTCTACAGCTGCGTTATTGAGAGTGTCCTGACCAACTGCATCACTGTGTGGTACAGCAGCACTACTGTCATGGACCAAACGCCTGCAGAGAGTGAAGACTGTGCAGAAGATCACCAGGACTCCACTGCCCTCTCTGCAGAGCATCTACCACCGCAGAGTCCACAGGAGAGCTGCTTCCACCCTCAAAGACCCCTCTCACCCCCAGCACGGACTGTTCACACTTCTACCCTCAGGGCGGAGGTACAGAAGTGTGAAATGCAGAACCTCGAGACTGAAGAACTCTTTCTTCCCCTCTGCCATCAGACTCCTAAACAGCTGACAGGAGTTTGCAACCATGAACATAACATAACATAACATAACATAACATAACATAACATAACATAACATAACATAACATAACATAACATAACATAACTGTTACACGGACACAACTGATACATGGACACAACTGCTCACGAATCACACAAATTGTTTTTGAATTGCACTACCGCACTGAGAACTGCACTACCTCACCTTATTGCTCTTATTTGTTTGCTCTTATTTTATTACTTTTTTATTTTATTTGTGTTTTATTTTATTTCTATTTTTTGTAAATTCTCATCTTGCTTACTGTGTGACATTCAGAGTGGAGGGCAAAGTCAGAATTTCATTGTACAGGGAAACATGCGTTCTATCTGTGCATATGACAATAAACACTTTGAATCTTTGAATCTTTGAATCTTTGAATGGAATCTAGGAGGGTAGGAGTGTAACAAGAAAGAACAAAACAAAGCTGTTCATGTTCTCCAAAAGTCTGGATTCCAAATTTGCATTTAATTATATAATCACCACTGTTGAACAAAATCACAATAATGGCAGCATAAAATCAACCTAAATTCAAATCAAAAGTTTCATCATTTATTTTGCTCATTCACTTGTGATATCAATGATTTGGCAGCAGATGTCGCCATATTTAACTCAAATGCTTCGAAACACTAAACCATTTTCAACACAATGTCCTAATATTGATTCAGAGCTTCAGAAAGCTTCCGTTTCTCCACCAATAGTGTTGACTAGTGCTATTTACAAGATATACAGAGAATACAGCAGCTATAGCACTAGGCCCAACAATTCAATAATTTATGTATCAATAATCCACAAAAAATGCACAAAAATGTTCAAGAGGGTTTGGAGGCCGAGGACCTAGTACATGTGCTGCTGCCAGAGAAGCCAGTCCAGCTGGTGAGAACTTTTCAAACCCACTGAGCTACCAGGCCGCCGGTGTCCTTTAACAGGAGCTGCCCTCCTCCTGTGTCACCAGACCAGCTGGAAAACAGCTGAAAAACATATTTTCTCATAAATCCACAATGTAACTGTATTTGTCTCGTCTTTGACTTTTAATACATTACATGTTAAAATGTGTCGTTATAGTAGTTTAACAGAAGATCAACATTTAACGTTAACAATCTGTCTTGTAATGAATCAAATAAAAGTGAGATTTGTAATATGACAAAGTTATACAGGCTATAGATTAAACGCAAGCTGCAGATAAACCAGCAGATAGAAGCAAACATAGAACATCTGACTGGGACCCAGAATGGTTAAAGAACCTCAAACACAGCCCATGTTGACCTCACAGGTTTCAAACAAAGTTTTAAAGAATTTAGTCACCAAAGAAAAATCTTCACTTTCATTAGGTGTAAACGGAATCAGGAACTGGAGACAAGGAGAACATTTGCGAGTCTGTATGAGAATATTAATAAATGGGTCCCATATGGGAGAATTTTTATAGATTTATGTATCCAGAAAAAATAAGTGCAAATAAGTTATTTTTCATGATGAGAAAATAAGCAGTTTGTTTCAATATGCTGTGGATTTCAAATTGCAGTTTGCACCAACTTCTGAGTTTCTAATAGTTTTATTTGATACATTTCATTATGTGAATTTTATCTTTTTATTAGTTTGTTTTGTTTGTTCTTAGTTCTTCTATTATAAAGTAATTGTTTTTGCTTGACCTCCAGTGTTTTTATTTATTTATTACCCAAACCAGAATGGTAATAAGGAATTAACATTTCTAATTTTATATCGTCTATCGTAGGAGGTTTGAATCCTTCAATTTTTTTAATATATTCTTCATTTATGTGTTACAAATTAAGATGGGAAAACAGTGATATTTCATTAAAGAACAAATATATTTAGATTATAAACCTTTGATATAATCTCAAACTTATTCTAATGGCAGCATGAAACATGTCCAAGTGAAAGTAACATTAATGTTATATTTACATCCACAGCTTCTGATGTTCCGTTTTTATAAATGTAGCATGTTGACTGCATCTTCTCATAGTTTCTCTTAGCTGTTTTGTTGCTGCTTTGTATTAATACCAATGGAGTAATTAGATAATATAGCTGACAGAAACAGAACCTTAATGAATGTGAGATGTTTCCTATTAACAGTAAAGTGGGAGGTCACTTTGGGAGGGAGGGGATATCACTGTTTTAGTAACCAGGAGCCACATTGTGTTATTCTATCGTGCACTAAACAAGACATTACATTAAAACAGTCATTAAATAATGTACAGTTACTTATTAAGTCGTGTTTTCATTGACAAATTAGGCTGTGAACAAATATTTTTTATTGAACAGTAGCTGTAGTTGATGATATGAACACTGCTATTAATAATCAGTAATAAGTAGTAAGTTCAGTTGGTTAGTTTCTCCCAGTTGCAATTATAGTTCTGTAACTAAAACCTTATTTACAGTAAATGTGTCACCAGCACACACATCATGAGGAGTTTAGCTTCCTGCCTCCATCTAGTGACTGATGGTAGAAGTGGAGCAGCTGAAGGCAGCTTCCTCTGACTGCATTCAGCTCCCACTGATCTGAAGAAGAGAAGAAGGAGAAATGATGAAGAGGAGGATTAATGACGCCAGTAGATCAGATTAGTTTTAATCCTTTCTATCAGTGCATGGATTTACACTGCATTTCCATTAGAAATAAACAGATGCTGTCGATGACCAAGGAAGATATTGTCCATCGTGTGGATGCATTGTCTCTGTCTCACATCACCTATTCTGCATGACCACCACTGGCTCCCCATCCCCCACCGCATCCAATTCAAGATTTGATATGAACAAATAGTAGTAGACAGTAGTAATGGCAGCATCTGGTAAAGACTGGCAGCAGGACCACTGTGAATGGTCTAAAGAGGGATCAGTAACTCAGTCTCAATGATTTTCTAACTTCAGTGACTAAAATAAAAAAATCTCTCTCTCTTTCTTTGCTGGTGTTCTCTTTGTACCCGTGTCTATGTGGTGCCCAGTTTCTTCTGAATTTGACTTTGAACCCTGATGTGAGTCATCGGAGACCCACTGAAGAGTCATCAGTTCATGGATCCACCGTTGGACACCGTTGGACCAGGAGGGTAAGTCATCTTCAATCCCTTTATAATTTCTGCAGCAATACAAAACATGTAAGGAACAAACTCCTCCTGAAGAGCAGCAGCAAGACTCCACTTTAAAACTATTCATAGTTCAGTAGAAAAGTGTCATCCAACATGTGATAGGACAGAAAAGATGTGAAGATGACAGTGTGGATTTCAGGCTGAAACAAGCTCTGTGTTGCTCAGCTGTGTTTGGATGTGGGATCCTTCCTGATCCAAACTGGTCATATTTAGATCTTAACTCTACATAGTGTCAATATGTACACAGTGGTTTTTCTGCCAAATCCTTTCAGGATTCAGTTAAACATGTTCATAGTAGTTAATGATCAGTCAACAAGCTGCTGTGGTGGATGGTGGATGAGAGATCAGGGGAAAGAGCTGATGTTATTCTCAACATGTGCTGATGAACAATTCTTGTTGTTTTTTTCTTCATGTTCTGAGCTGATGCACACACAGTAACAATTAACAGATGTTTTTTTTAATGGGTGGTTGGGCACAGATATCAGCCAATGCTGATGAATTAAAAATATAAATTGATTAAAACTACAGACACTTAGTCCACTGATTGTGCAGAGTTGTTGCTGAACTTTGTGTCCAATCAAGTAGTAACACAGTAGTTAACACAAAGCTCTAATGTAGGAGCTCATGTATTCAAAGCTACCTGGACTTCATTATATTTCTATAATATCAATTTTGTATTTATTTATTTATTTTAATAAAGACACAAACAAATGCTCTAAATCATTTAGAGGAAAGAAAGTTCATTTATTTGTTCTTGTTGAAAGTTTCTAGATTTTCCACCAGTTTCTTTGACTGAAGACTAAAAAATGAATTTTCCTCTCTGTTGGTCTCCTCTATTTACTAGGATCTATGGAGGACCAGACTCTGCTGGACCTGAACCAGAACCCAGCTGTGTCTCCTTTAAGAGTGACGTCTCAAATAATCGTCAAATTAATTTTAACAGACGACCCCCTGCTGCAAAGAGGTGAGCTGTTTGTGTTAATCAGTGTTTTAGTTTTAGTCCAGTTTTTATAGAGAAAATAATCTGAAATCGTTCAGTGAAGAAATGTACTTTTATTGATTTGTTCTTGTTGAAAGTTTCTAGATTTTCCACCAGTTTCTTTGACTGAAGACTAAAAAGTGAATTTTCCTCTCTGTTGGTCTCCTCTATTTACCAGGATCTGTGTGAGACCAGACTCTGCTCGTTCTCGACCTGAACCCAGCTGTGTCTCCTTTAAGAGTGATGGGTCAAATATTTGGCGAATTAATTTTAAAAGACAACAATCCTCTGATGGAAAAAGGTAAAATGTGATGTCAGTGACCTCACAAAGATAGAAACATGTCCTTGATAACAGCTGGACTGTAATCAGCTGGGACCCACTGCAGGATGTGGGTTCAGTGGAAACTGACTTTAACAGTGAGTGTGTTACTGGGTTGCTAAGTTACATGGAAGTTGTAAATCTTTCCCTTGATGCTCTCCAAAAGTCTGGATTCCAAACTTGCAATTAAGTGTATAATTTATTACTGGAACTAAGGGACAATGATACAGAAGTGAAGCACTTTTACTCTGCGTGAACCAAGGCCAAAACAGCAAACCACTGAATCTGTTCCTTGAAGAAAGTTCTGCTAATTCCTAAGATGAAACAAACTAAAATAACTGGGCTAAACCTCCCTAAGGAGAAAAACAAGAGAAAACCATGGAAAGAACATGGCAGTTCACTCCTACAGCATCATTGCCCTGTAGGAGCCTCTTTCTGTACTTGACTAGCAAGTGGAGCAGCTTCAGTGCTGTTGGGCTGATGAGGAAATAGGGAGCTGGTGTGTGAAGGGAATTGGAAGGTGGGGGTAACTGCAGGACAGGTGGGCATGGCATCGTCTACAAGTGTTACTGACAGATAGAAAAGCTGGGCAGGAATTAATGAACTGATTATCAAAGGGAATTGGTGAACAGGTGGTGATGACTTTCTTAGAAAAGTCCAGCAGCCCATTTTGGAGCACGTGATTGTTGGGGTTTTTAACTCCCTGGTATTTCTGTTAGCTCGTTTTTAAGCCTCCACTTCCCAAGACATGTTTGATACTTCATTAGGTACCTGTACAATCTATTATCAGTTTTTAAATGTAATCTGTCAGAAAGGTCAGTGTGGGTGCAGTTAGATGTATGAGAGTGGAGGGGATTGGACCTAGAGGACTGGTGGAAGGATGGTTTGAGTGCAGAGTGGATGTGTCTGTGTGGAAAATCATGTGATGTGCTGTTTGATGAATGGAGTTTTCTCCATCTAGTGGGAAGAACTGTGAGCTAATGGCTGCCACCTTGTTAGAGGACAGGCTGACAAATTCATCAGCAGTGAGAAGGTAGAAAATGGAGAATAGTTTACTGCAGAGTTCTGCTGCTTTGTGTCCAAACCAAAATAGATCTAATGTCATCAACACCAATCAGTTGTGTATTAATATGGTTCAGGTGTGTAGCAAACCATCTGCTACCTGTTACCCAACTGTTGACTTCACATTTTGACTAGAGTGTCTTTTCTTTGTCAGTCTACGAAATACGACGAAATACTTCCTAACAAGATCTGTAAGGGCAGAAAACCTTCCCTCCCTGCCTGTATAACTATCTGCAAGCCTACGTGCCCATTCTACGCTCTTCCCCTGCCAGAGTGTCACAGACATTGGGGTAAACGGAGGCTTATGAGTCAAACTCAAGACTCTGCTGGTAGCTTTGTCAGCTAGTCCTCACTCCTTCTGACCTGGAAAAGAGGCAGATGATCATGGTCTCTTAACCTGGCACTCTCTGGAACCAAAGTACCAATGGATTCCACCTGTTGTTCTGGATTTTTTAACATATGGTTTGCTTGTGTACGATGCTGAAATATGCAACGCTTACTTACTTCTGACCATAGAACTAGAGATGATGTCATTGAAAGTGTCTTTAGATGGTGTGTGAATACAGTGTATTGTCTTTAGGTGGCTCTCAGCTTCCACTCATACTTACATTAGTCCCTACTATAACATATTGTACCAGTAGTACTGTAATTGCACACCAACAAGGTACTGGAGTAGAAGATATATACAGTATAATATTCAAGACGCATTAAAACAGCAACTTTGCCTAAAAATAAAGTTTCAAGGCCACTAAATATGTTGTATTTATGCTGACTTTATTAAGTCAGCATAAATCAGAGAGAGAGATTCAGACATGATGGTTTGTTTTTAGTGTTTAGTTTTACTCTCAGTAATCAAGAGCTCGTGGTGCAGAGTACATCATGTTTTAACTCCCTTTCCATAAAGGACAAATGAGGTTTAAAGGCTGTGGCTGTACATTCAGCCGAATGAATGATGAATGATTTCTTGTAGATGTTTTTACAGGCCAATGGGACTTTGTAACATCTTTCTGATGGCAGCAGTGTGGAGGAACTATGTAGGGGATGCGAGGGGTCCTTAATAATCTGGGTGGCTTTCTTCTCCACCGATCGGCTATAAAGTTCAGATAGAGGAGTCTGTAGTGATCCAGTTATCCTGCTGGTCTGATTAATCATGTGGGAAAGTTTGTTTCTGTGTTTAATGGTAAGACAGTTATTCTAAGTTGTAATACTGAAAATGAGAATGGATTCGATGAGTGATCTGTAAACCAAACTTAAAATGTCCTTGCTGACTTGAATGACCCTTATCTTCCTCAGCAGGTGGAGGCGCTGTTGTGCTTTTTTGGACACAGTCAATATGTTGTGTGAAGGACAAGCACGTGTCAATCTCTACCTTTGGTACTTAAAAGATTGTACTTGCTCCACCAACTGACTAAATATTCAGTGGTTGGTTTAGCAACGCTGAAGTTTTTCCTCTAACCCCAAAACACATTTCTTTTGTTTTTTTTAATATTCAGCTCCAATGAGTTCTCAGGAAATATCTGAGCCATCCTGTCGCCTTCCTGCTGGTATAGAGACAGAGTATGGGTGTCAGTCACGTGAGCCACCAGGGCCATGTCGTCTGCATACTTTAGAAGTTTAATTCCTCTCCTGTTGCAACAGATGCTGTTTGTGTAGACAGAGAAGATCATAGGAGACAAAACACAGTCCTGAGGCCGTCCTCTGTTTTAAACCAATGTACTGGATTTAAAACCATGAAAACGCACATGTTGGGGCCTGTCCTGTCAGAAGTCCTCTATCCATAAAATCAGTGTGTGATGTGCATGAAGATTCGAGAGACAATAGATTGTCCATCTGTACAGTGTTAAAAGTGGAGGAAAAGTCCATAAATAAAACTTTGGTTTGTGGACGTGCAGAATCCAGCTGTTTGGTAACGGTATATAGAAGTGAGAGACATGCATCCTCTGAAGTGGGTCCAGTTTGTCTTGCAGCATATTTGACAGCTGCTGACACACCCTCTGTCACCCCTCTTTCCATACATTTGCAGAGCACCAATGTCAAAGCCTTAACTTAGTCCTTAACTTAGAAGTCCTTGTCTTCTTAGGGATTGGAATTATTATGATTCCTTCCTCTGTTTTGGTACACAGCTGGAATCCAGAAGGTGCTGAAAGAGCCTGGTAAGAACCCCACCCAGCTGAGCGGAGCATTATTAAAGCACTCTGCCTCTGAGCCCTTCCAATCCTGCAGCATTGTTGGAGTTAACTTTGCCTAAGATGGATGTGACAAGTTGTTTGCTCATAGTGAGGGCTTGGATGGAGGAGCTAGGGGTTACAGAGGCCCAAGTATGAGGTCTGCTTTGGCTATTGAACCTTGTGAAGTGATTATTTAACTGCTCTGTGAAGGAGGCAGGATCTGGGCAGTCAGCCACTGCAGCTTTGGTGGCTCTGTCCATCATGATGTTTAAGCCCTGCCATGCCTCCCTCACATTACCTGTTCTTAAAATTAACCTTAGCCAACTTGGCCTCCTCCTGTCACGGTCTTGGTTAAGGGATGGACCCAAGAGAAGAGACAGAGCGAGGGTTTGCAAAATAAGGGGCTTTTATTGAAAGAGATGTAAGTGATGAACAGGACCAGCACACGAAAGGAGTTAACTTGAAAACAAGAGGGGAACCGAATTACCAGAATAAACACAGCTAAGGCTCAGGGGACAAGTTAGACTTGGAAATGAAAGAACTAACAGGCTACTGAATAAATAAGGCACAGATAACCGTTAAACCACTAAAGCGGGTAAACACAAGGGTAAAGCTAAGGGGACTAAGAAATATCAATGGATGAACTACTGAACAAAGAATAACACGTAATAATGAATAAAGTAAAACGGAGCACAACTTAAACACACTGGAAGGGAACAATACCAAAGTAACAGAGTTGGGGGAGCACATAAACACAAGGACTAAGTGGAGGCAGTCACAAAAACTCAACATAAAGCACTGGCAAACTGAAGAGCACACGAGCAAACCTATACATGAAAAAACCAGGATAAAACAAGCGGAGAAAACTAGGGACTAGACCAAAATACTGAATTAAACAAAAGGCAAAACCTCCGACCAAGACCACACAGGAAACACAGAGTCCAGGATACCAAAGTCCAAGATGCTGGAGTCCAAGATGCTAGAGTCCAGATCTCCCAAGAGTTCAAGAAACATAAGTTTCAGGCTTTACCAAAAGTCCAGAGTCTACTGTGGGGTTGGTGAGGATAATAATGACAACGAGGAAGACAGTAACCACAATGACAGTAACCACATTAACAACGACAAGGATCTGGCAGGGGAGTGAAGGGAAGACTGAACTTAAATAGAGGGTGGGACAGGTGCAAACAATGAGGGACAACGAGGGTAAAGCTGGGTAAACATAACCAGGGACAGGAAGTAAGGAGAAGGGGCCACAAAATAAAAGTCCAGGGACAGGAAGTGCAACAAGATCCTGACACCTCCTGAACCCTGAACCCTCCAGTTCCCTCACCCTTAATTTGTCTTTTTATTTTGAATCAAGCACATTTTCAGGTCCTTAGTAATCCACCTTATATTGTTTGGATATATAGTTATGTGCTGGGTAGGAGGAACAATACCTTCACAGAACACAATATATGAGGTCAGTACCTCAGTCAGTTTATTAGAGTCATCACCACAGTCATTAAAAAACAAATCCCAGTCTGTCAGCTCAAAACATCCCCTTAGTGCTTCAACTGCATCTTTATTCCAGACATTGGGTTTTATGATGGGTTCACCAGTTTTAGTTGAGATCTATATCTTGGCAGTAACAAAATAAGATTATGGTTAGAAAGGCCAAGGGGTGGGGCCTGATTTTAATGCATTAAGGATGCTGCCAAAGCACAAGTCCAGTGTTTTCTCTTTTCTGGTGGGGGCAGTGACATATTGTCCCAAACTGGGCAGATGTGGGGCGATGTCACACTTATTAAAATGCCCCAGTATGAACTCAGGCTGATCTCCAGTCTGATTGACAGCTCTATTATAACTGTCCACGATGTGCTCGGCTGCCATATTCAAATCAGGCCCTGGTTCGTACACTAAAATCACAGTAATCTGAGAGAACTGTCTGGGTAAATAATGTGGTCTGAAGGATACAGTCATTAATTCATAGTGTTTACAACAATCCATCTCCCTCACTGTGATGTGCAGATCTTACTTCACGAGTGTAGAAAGTTCCTCACTTTTGTTCTGTAGTGATCGGACATTTGACAGCGTGATGGCAGGTAGGGGTAGCCGGCTGCCCCTTCGCCTCAATCTGTTCCCTATCCCTCTTCTGAAGCCTATTTTCCTTCTTATTCGCCTTCGCTTGTCTCCCCTACGTAACCCCATAGTATGTCATCTAGGTGGAGGGCCTCCACCTTTCTGCCATATAGAATAGAGTAAAGTATAGAATAGAATATAAATTGGCGGAAATTGCTTTGTTAGAGTGGCCCACTAGAACAAACAAAAAGATTTAAATAGCATCAAAATGGCAAAATCTTTCCATCATTTAATAACGTGGATCTGAACAAAGTCAACAAATGTAGGGAGAAAACTTGTTCCCTTTAGACAAACAGAACATTGAGAGAGCAGAGGGATCTACTTCTTAAAGTTTCCAGTTTCTTTGACTGAAGACTAAAAAGTGAATTTCCCTCTCTGTTGGTCTCCTCTATTTACCAGGATCTATGGGGGACTAAACTCTGCTGGACCTGGACCTGAACCCAGCTGTGTGTCCATGAAGAGCGACCGTTCAAATCATTGTCGCATTGATTTTAAAAGACAACAACCCTCTGATAGAAAAAGGTAAAATGAGATGTTAGTGACGTCACAGAGGTAGAAACATGTCCGTGATAACAGCTGGACTGTGATCAGCTGGGACCCACTGCAGGATGTGGGTTCAGTGGAAACTGACTTTAACAGTAAGTGTGTTACTGTGTAGTTCACCTGCTTTTCTTCAACAGACACATGAGACACTCAGTGAAGAATCATGTCTCATTTTGTGATCGCTGACACTGATGGATCATTAATATCACAGTTATTGATCATATTGGAGATGATGTCATATATTGGAGATGATAGTTTGTGAATGTGAGAAATGATGTTTCACATCAGACCAACTCCCTGCTGAGTTCTGACACATTGTTAGCAAAGCTCAGTGTAGAAATCATGAATGGAGCAGCCTCCTGTTCTCAGTCGCTGATCGTCACTGATTGTGCTTCAAATGTCAAACATCAGCTCAGATCAGCTGTGATGAACCAACGTTAACACCAGGATTTAAACTGATGACAGGACAAATTCAACTTCCTGTCAGGTTTGTTCTGTCTGCAGTCAGTGGAGACACTTCAACACATCACTGCTCAGTGACTGAGTGTTTCAGTAGCTCCAACATGAACAGAGGAAAACATCAGTTTCAGATTCTCCCAGTTGATATTTGATTTACTAAAGTCATCAGACTGTTAATGTTTAAATCTGTCTAATTAAGATTTGACCTTCTGTTGCTGTGTGTACAGTATTTGTACTTTGTACATTTGGCACAAACATTTGCTAAACTCAGATTAAATAAGAGAATTCAGTGCTGAGAAATAAGTGTGTGCACCTCAGGCTGCATGACCTTCACTTGATTGAATTCTCCTTAAATTTACTACATGTTAAAACATTGTCATTAAATGTTGTTGAAGGTTTTTAAATGAGCAAACATTTCCTCCCACATTTAACTGAACAGTGTTTCACCTGCAGATAACAACAATCATGATTATTGAGTCAGACTGTGAGGTTACAACCAGAGGTTTATAAAGACTTTGTTTATTACATGTTGGATTTTATCTTCTGCTGCCAGCAGCATTTTATCTCCATCAGGTTACAGCTGAATACAAACAGTATGTAGAAAAAATGATGTGATTTCTTATTGATGAAGCTGATGGAAGTTCTCAGATACGTGTTGATCATCAGACATCAGCTCAGTTTGTTTTCAGACACTTTGTTAGAGCTTTTTCTATATTGATCCTCTGGTTTAAAGCTACAATAAACAGCTTCTATGAAGCTAATGCTACATGAGGCACCACTCTGCTCCACCCAGCCTGCTCGTTCCTGCCCCACACTCTCCCAGTCTATCTACCCACTAAATATCTGATAATGTCCTGAGCTGTCCTTTCACTTCCTGCAGTGAAGATCAGGCTACATCCAGATTTCCAATAAAAGCTGCAGCTCATGATGTCATGTTGGTGAACGGTTCTTTTTAACCACTCGGGGGGAGAAATGAAGAGATCAGATTCCTGCTGTTCTGGTTTGTGAAAGCTGTGTGAAAACAAATCCACAGTGGAAAGTGACTTTTTTAGACTTCTAAGGCTGCGTTGCCCCATTAATGATCTCTCGCCATGCAGATGTTCTCCAGGAGGCATCTACTGGGGGAAACCAGGTTTCTCTAAACCCCTACCCTGATTTCAGAAACCAGCTTTCCCGTTTACGTGACAGTTAAGAAATCCTCTAAATGAGAAATTGGACTGTGACCTGGTTACTTTAAGTGCATGTAAACACACTGAGTCTTCAGTCTGTATTAGGTGGAACATGATTTTCTAGGAGGGGGCAGGGAGGCAGATGAGGTGGGGTTGGGGTTGGTTGGTGCTTAAGCTGGCAGCTCAGCCCAATAGTTACATTCAACTGCAGTAGCTGAGTTCCAACCAGTGGAGGACAGTCAGTGTTTCTAGTGGTTACACAATATGGAGAATGTGAATACTTTGTACAAAAATGCAAAGAGAGGACTGCATCCATAAGTCATCAGCTGGTTTTGGATCAAATGTCTCTGTCATTGTGGACAAGTTGATGTCCATGAGGAATGAGAAGGTGAGGACCTGACAGGCAGGATCTGTACTTGGTTTTTAATACATTAAGATGTGAAAATCCCTCTCACATGCAGCACTGCTCAAGGCAATGTAAGGGACATCAGAGCAACCTTGTAGATGTTTGTCTTCACTATGTTGACCAAGTTAGACCCAGATGAAGCTGTTTTTTTCTTAAAGTGGATTCCCCGTCTACAGACGAGCTTTCCTCATGTTTCTGAAGCTTGCTGCTGGATTTCATGGAGTCAAGTTGTTGGATCAAAATGTAAAAACTGATCACATGGTTCATATCTCTTTTCACACTCATCAATTAAACCTCTCACTACATCAGCTGTGTCCATGTCCTCATCTCTTTTCTGAACTTCACTGTCAAGCAGTAGTGTCAGCTATAGAAAACACTGAAAACACTCTGTGCGGGTATGTTTTAGGTCCCTGTCTTCATAAGTGGCCACTGGAATTTGAATGGCAGGTAAAAGCCTCCATGTTTTCTACAGAGTCTCCTGTTTTTGGGCAGACCATCTAATATTGTGAAACTGTCCTAGCTTCACATAGACAATACCATCATTTTAACATGTCTCCATTGGCTGTTCTGTCAATAAAAGTTCAGCAGTTTGACAACCGAGCGAATAAATGATTAAAAAACCACTGTTAACTCCAATGACTGGAGCTCCGTCTGTGAGACCACATTTTCCAATTTTCTAGATTCATTATCCTGACTGTTCCTTTTGTGTCCTGTCAAGACACAAAAAAGTTATCTAAATGAAAGATATCCAAGGATGTTTAAAAGTTTCTTATCATTTATGTTTTCAAATGAAAACTGCTCAGTAGAACCAGTTTCAAACTGTAGACCTCAACTCTGAAGAAACACCACTGTGTTTTTACTCATGCTGCTAGAAGGACAGAGGTGTCTGTGAATGTGGACATTCATATATCAGCCCAGTTTCATTTTCTAACATAAGAACAGTTTTTACCATGATCCAATCTGGACTAAGTTGACAGGTTTTCATTGGTTAAAGACCCTGTTCACTTGGGGGCAGGAACCACAGTGAGCAACAGCTTTTTCTACTTTATCTTAATTACTTAAATGCATGGTTTGGCTGTTTTCTGGGTCTTTTTTCACAGTCTGCAGTCAGTACATGGATTTAATAGTGTTTTAAAATTCATGCTACAATTACAAATGTAAGATCACACAATTTTTTTTTAAAGCCAATAAACTCCACTTAAGTACAAGTGGACTAAGAACCTCCTCTTCAGATGGTCTTGGCTTTGTTGTTTGTTGCAGAAATTGCTTTGCTGCACAGTTTTATAGGAGACAATAACAGATCAACCTGACAAGCAGGAAAACCAACACAGTAAATTAAAAGCTGGTGATTCACAGTGGGATCAACATTACAAGCAGTTTTAATAAAGAGAAAATCATCTAATTCAGTAAAGTAACAAACACCTTGTGTCTCTGTGTGGACAGACATAATGTGAGCTCATTCTTCCTGGTTCCTCCACAGAGTGGACCAGCAGAGCTCAGAGGTTCCCAGTGGTCAGTCTGTCCAGCAGCATCAAACACACCTGGACTCCATATTTATGGTCTGTACATGTACAACTACTACTTTTCCATCTGTTGTGTCCACAATAATGTCCATGCTGCACTTTTTAGACCAGTGGATTGTCAGTCTGTCCAACATGGATCTGATGTTTGGCTCCATGGTTTTACTTGGATTGTGTCATTCATATAGTTTTCTGTTCCAGCTGCTGGAGGACAACATTGTCACTTTTGTGAAGAACGAGCTGAAGAAGATCCAGAAGAGTCTAGAATGCTTAGAGAGTCAGAGGGAGGATGAGGAAGTGTTGAATGGTGAGGATGAAGAGCAGAGGAGGAGCAGCAGAGAGTCATTTCTGAAGATCACAGTGAACTTCCTGAGGAGAATGAAGCAGGAGGAGCTGGCTGACTGTCTGCACATCAGTAAGAGAATTTCTGTAAAGATTTAATCTGATGGAAGAGAAATGGGAGAGGTTTTTATTTTTAAATTCAAATCCATCCAATGTTGTTTGCACATTGTTTGTATTTTCCATCTTGGAAATGTAGAATTGCGTAGTCCTGCTTTAGTGCCAGTAGGAGGGAAGTTGTTGTCCCAGTCCAATAAAACCCACAAAATGAGGAACAAATAACAAGAGTAGGATTAATCAGTTAAGTTCAAGCCTCAAGACAGCAACTTTGGCCTAGTGGTCAGTCTGCAGTACTATAATGTTGGGGGGGGGCTTCAATCAGTCAAGTTTCAGAGTTTACAGTAGGTCGGCAAGAATCGCAACACCTGGGAGAACTTTGACAAGTCAGACAAATCTGCCATTCTTCCGCGGTCTGACCCACAGAGACAACACTCAGAGATGATTAACTCCCACTCCGCTACTTGTAGTTTGTTAGATGCCCATTGATAAATATAGTGTCATACTGTGCTGCATTCCTTAAAGGCCCGAGTCACATGTGGGTAATTTGGAAGAAACTCATTTGATTATTGGGTTATCTTTGTTGTCTTATGATAGAACATCAAATAATATTCTTGACAGTGTATTTAACAGGGTTATTTGTTTTTGCAGGATCTCCTGCCATGTGTCAGGTGAACCTCAAGACTAACTTGAAGGAGAATTTTCAGTGTGTGTTTGAGGGCATCGCTAAAGCAGGAAACCCAACTCTTCTGTATCAGATCTACACAGAGCTCTACATCACAGAGGGAGGGACTGGAGAGGTCAATGATGAACATGAGGTCAGACAGATTGAAACAGCATCCAGGAAACCAGTCAGACCAGAAACAACCATCAGACAAGAAGACATCTTTAAAGCCTCACCTGGAAGAGATGGACCAATCAGAACAGTGATGACAAAGGGAGTGGCTGGTATTGGGAAAACAGTCTTAACACAGAAGTTCACTCTGGACTGGGCTGAAGACAAAGCCAACCAGGACATACAGTTCACATTTCCATTGACTTTCAGAGAGCTGAATGTGCTGAAAGAGAAAAAGTTCAGCTTGGTGGAACTTGTTCATCACTTCTTTCCTGAAACCAAAGGAATCAGCAGGTTTGAAGAGTTCCAGGTTGTCTTCATCTTTGATGGTCTGGATGAGTGTCGACTTCCTCTGGACTTCCACAACAATGAGATCCTGACTGATGTTACAGAGTCCACCTCAGTGGATGTGCTGCTGACAAACCTCATCAGGGGGAAACTGCTTCCCTCTGCTCACCTCTGGATCACCACACGACCTGCAGCAGCCAATCAGATCCCTCCTGAGTGTGTTGACATGGTGATAGAGGTCAGAGGGTTCACTGACCCACAGAAGGAGGAGTACTTCAGGAAGAGGTTCAGAGATGAGGAGCAGGCCAGCAGAATCATCTCCCACATCAAGACATCACGAAGCCTCCACATCATGTGCCACATACCAGTCTTCTGCTGGATCACTGCTACAGTTCTGGAGGATGTGTTGAAAACCAGAGAGGGAGGAGAGCTGCCCAAGACCCTGACTGAGATGTACATCCACTTCCTGGTGGTTCAGCTAAAACTGAAGAACGTCAAGTATGATGAAGGAGCTGAGACAGATCCACACTGGAGTCCAGAGAACAAGAAGATGATTGAGTCTCTGGGAAAACTGGCTTTTGAGCAGCTGCAGAAAGGAAACCTGATCTTCTATGAATCAGACCTGACAGAGTGTGGCATCGATATCAGAGCAGCCTCAGTGTACTCAGGAGTGTTCACACAGATCTTTATAGAGGAGAGAGGACTGTACCAGGACAAGGTGTTCTGCTTCGTCCATCTGAGTGTCCAGGAGTTTCTGGCTGCTCTTCATGTCCATCTGACTTTCATCAACTCTGGAGTCAATCTGCTGTCAAATGAAGAATCAACCTCGCAGAGATATGAAGATAATGAACGTAAAATTCAGTTTCTAGAGACTCATTTAGACATTCATCATCAATTGACATCCTCCAAACTATTTGGAAAAAAATCAATACATTTCTACCAAAGTGCTGTGAACATGGCCTTACAGAGTCAAAATGGACACCTGGACTTGTTTCTTCGTTTCCTTCTTGGTCTTTCATTACAGACCAAACACCTGGGGGGTCTGCTGACACAGACCGAAAGTAGCTCAGAGACCAATCAAAAAACAGTCCAGTACATCAAGAAGAAGATCAGTGAGAATCTGTCTGCAGAGAAAAGCATCAACCTGTTCCACTGTCTGAATGAACTGAATGATTGTTCTCTAGTGGAGAAGATCCAACAGTACCTGAGATCAGGAAGTCTCTCCACAGAGAAACTGTCTCGTACTCAGTGGTCAGCTCTGCTCTTCATGTTAGTGTCATCAGGTGAAGAATTGGACGTGTTTGACCCAAAGAAATTCTCTTCACAATTTTCAGAGGAGGATCTTCTGTTTGTGATGGGAGTGGTCAAAGTCTCCAAGAAAGTTGTGTGAGTACAAAGATAAAGAGTCAATTTATTCAATAAATACATTGCTGCTGTAAACTTCAACAAGAGAAAAGATAAATAACATAATTTATTACTTGTTTCCTTGTGTTACGCTGCATTTCCTTATTTGTTATCACTAAACTTGTCATTTTATACATCACTGTCTTTCAGACTGAGTCTCTGTAACCTCACAGAGAGAAGCTGTGAAGCTCTGTCCTCAGTTCTCAGCTCTCAGTCCTCTAGTCTGAGAGAACTGGACCTGAGTAACAACAACCTGCAGGATTCAGGAGTGAAATTACTCTGTGATGGACTGAAGAGTCCACACTGTCAGCTGGAGACTCTCAGGTCAGATCAAGTTACTGTTTGTCCTCAATGAGTTGAGAAAATTAACAATAAGTCTGATAATACAGAGAAACTCAGCTATGATTTGATTTTGTGTTGTTAGTTTGATGACTTACATTTTTGTCTATTAGTTGTTAATTGTATTAAACTGCAGTATTTCCAACAATGACTGTAGACAGTCCTGACACAAGATTCTAGAAAACCACATTTAAACAAACCTCACTGTAGATCATTTACATACAGAGGTGATTATTTAGTTTAACTGAGCATATTTGTGTTTGTATATTCAGCCCAGATTTAACATTTAGGTCTAAAACTGAGTTGTTGAGGACACAAAGATCTTTGTTCCCTGTTTGTCTTTATAATACAAAAGTTTTATCTTGTTCATTGTTTCCTCTCCAGGCTGAGTCTCTGTAACCTTTCAGAGAGAAGCTGTGAAGCTCTGTCCTCAGTTCTCAGCTCTCAGTCCTCTAGTCTGAGAGAACTGGACCTGAGTAACAACAACCTGCAGGATTCAGGAGTGAAATTACTCTGTGATGGACTGAAGAGTCCACACTGTCAATTGGAGACTCTCAGGTCAGATCAAGTTACTGTTTGTCCTCAATGAGTTGAGAAAATTAACAATAAGTCTGATAATACAGAGAAACTCAGCTATGATTTGATTTTGTGTTGTTATTTTGATGACTTACATTTTTGTCTATTAGTTGTTAATTGTATTAAACTGCTGAATTTCCAACAATGACTGTAGACAGTCCTGACACAAGATTCTAGAAAACTACATTTAAACACAAAGATAATACAAAAGTTTTGTCTTGTTCATTGTTTCCTCTCCAGGCTGAGTCTCTGTAACCTTTCAGAGAGAAGTTGTGAAGCTCTGTCCTCAGTTCTCAGCTCTCAGTCCTCTAGTCTGAAAGAACTGGACCTGAGTAACAACAACCTGCAGGATTCAGGAGTGAATTTACTCTGTGATGGACTGAAGAGTCCACACTGTCAACTGGAGACTCTCAGGTCAGGATTCAACAACCTGTAAAAGTGATGATGAATAAGAATTACACAGGTATAAATCTAAGCTGTGTTGGACTATGTAGAGAACATTTCTACAGTTGAATGTCTACATCTGACTCAAATACATAGAACCTGGACTGAAATGGACTTAAACACACAGAGTGTTCACAGATGTTTCCTGTGTTGTTTTGTGTGTCTGCAGACTGTCAGGTTGTCTGGTCACAGAGGAAGGTTGTGCTTCTCTGGCCTCAGCTCTGAGCTCCAACCCCTCCCATCTGAGAGAACTGGACCTGAGCTACAATCATCCAGGAGACTCAGGAGTGAAGCTGCTGTCTGCTGGAGTTAAAACTCTCAAGTATGGATGTTTTAATTAATGTTTAATTAATTTAGTAAATTGTAATTTTGTCTTAAACCTCTTCTTCTTTTCTCTGTGAGATTCACCAGAATCTCTTGTCGTCAGTTGCTCGTTTCACACTTATCAGTGAAACCTAAAGTGCTGCACGTCTATGAGATTTAATCATCAACAGAATTAACACTTTTTTTTTAATGTATTTATTTTAGGGACAATACAACTAAACACTGTAACATCTAAGGAAATCTATGCTTTGTGTATAGGCCCATTTTCAGCCCCTGTCCCTGGTTGGATTTTAGATCCAACAGTTAAGAAATAAAATCTAGATCAAACATCAGGCCTGACATGGCAACTACATATGCAACTTCAAATGGACATATATACATCAAATATGCCGAGGAAAAGAGAAGTTCTGCACCTTCCAACTCTACTTCCTTTCCACTTTCTGCTCCTCTTGTCCTCACACCTTCATGTTCATGTTCTTCTATCAGCTCACAGACGTCATAGTAGATTCTTTGCTATGTTGTGCTGCCTGTTCAGTTTGGTGCTGTTTCATTCCCAAACTAAAACACTTAGTAAGATTGTTCCAGAAACCTTGTTATGCTGCTGTTAGTGTTACTTTTCACTGTGGGACTAAATGAAACTATTAAACCCTGTAATATTACTGGAACATGTCAGACAGCATCTTTCTTTACTGCTTCAGTAACAAATGCACATGATGCTCCTCTGTTCATGAGCAGAACTGGTATTTACGACAAGTCGTTCACACTCAGCAACTGCAGGTGAAACCAACTGTACCATAGGACCAAATCCTGCTTAGTGGGTCTTTCAGTAATGAATATGACCAAGTATTCTTGTCCATATAATCTGTCATACATTCATACTTTGATCAGTGTGATAATAAACAGGTTTTTAGCTCTTTGTCCTTCAAAGTCAAACATGGACATAGACTGTGTATTGGAGTCTTTATCCTGGACTGATACGGACTCCAGTTCCTTTAGTCTTTGCTGAATGTCCATCCCTACATACAAGCCTCCATTAGAACAGAAGAATCAAACAGTGTGTGTCTGAGAGCCATGTAATGTCCATGTGTGCATGCTGACAGAGAATGTGCTGCTCTGACCCCCCTCCTCCTTTCAGGGTGGAGCCTGGTGGAGAACGATGGCTGAGACCAGGTCTGAGGAAGTGTAAGTGTGTTTTTAATGAGATTGATGGAAACAAAGCAGCAACATTCAACCATCTTCAAACTGTCACATCACTCATTCACATCATCAAAGTGTCAAGAAATGAATAGATGATGGATTAATAACTGCAGCTGTTTGTGTCTTGTTGTCTCCATCAGATTTCTGTCAACTCACAATCGACACAAACACAGTGAACAGGAAACTACGACTGTCTGACAACAACAGGAAGGTGACTCACCTGAAGAAGGATCAGTCGTATCCTGATCATCCAGACAGATTTGACCAATTGGCTTATCTGCTGTGTAGTAATGTTCTGACTGGTCGCTGTTACTGGGAGGTGGATTGGAGCAGAGTGATTGATGTTTCAGTGAATTACAGAGGAATCAGGAGAAAAGGAAACAGTAAAGAATTTTGGTTTGGAGGAAACAATCAGTCCTGGAATTTGATTGGCAATGATCGTGGATACTTTGTCAGGTACAATAAAATGGAAACATCAATCTCCTCCTCGTCCTCAGGCTCTAACAGGGTAGCAGTGTATCTGGACTGTCCTGCTGGGACTCTGTCCTTCTACAGAGTCTCCTCGGAAGAACTGATCCACCTCCACACGTTCAACACCACCTTCACTGAACCTCTGTATGCTGGGTTTGGAGTCTGGATGTCTGGTTCCTCAGTATCTCTGTGTCCAGAGTAGTGTAGAGAGTCTGGTCCTGTCAGAGAAACAGTCTCTGTGTTGAACAGATGGTTCAGTCTGTCCATGTCTGTCTCTTTCAGACAGATTCATGGATTAAATCAGTTTCTTGTAGAAACAGTTCTAAATGATTCCTTGTAAACTTGTTCCTCTTCCAGTTCTTTAAAGATAAAACTTCCATCATTACAGGATCAACATTTTGCTGACTGCTCATCAAGTCTTTTTCTGTCTTTTATCTCCACTGACATTATCAGACGTCATTAGAGTTTTGTCCAAACACATCTGTGTGTGTGAGCTGATCAGAAACTGAGTTTGTACCTTTCAGAATAAAAGCGTGTGTCCTGCAGCAGGATGTCAGTTTGTTCTTACAGTTGAGACGCTGGACGCTGAGCGGCTGCTGGTTTCTGTCTCTTTCCGGTAACTTTCCACTTTGTCATTTTTCCAAACAAAGACACTTTGTAGATTTGTGGGACTAGGACACGTGAGGAGAGAGGACAGTCCGATCAGGACAGCACGTCTTAAACTAGTGGGACAGAGTAGGAAACCAAAGCCTCACTGTTGGGACCTGAAGACCTTAAGGGACAAGAAGCAGGTACTGGGAGTCTGGGACCAACTGTTTTCTGAGTCTTGTAAGTTAAAGCCAGTCCACATCCAATAAATCCTGGTCCTGACATGAATCACTGGGTGAAGTTTAAGAACAAGAAAGAAGACAGAAATCAGACCCCCCCTCAGAACTTGCTCAGCCTGAAGGTTTGTAGTAAACTGGACTAAATATGAGTGTGTTTCTAGTGATGAATGATGAGCCAACAGCTCCACAGGTAAATCTTCCTGTTATTGTTATTCCACATACACCGATCAGGCAAAACATTATGACCCCCTGTTACTGCAGTACATGAATTATGACATGATACATGAGTTCTACTTTTACAAGCTCATCATTTTATGAACATAATTTTGGTCATAATTTTCTTCTTCATCTCCTCCCATTGTCGCCTTCTCGCTCTCCTCTTCCTCACCACACCAGCATCTCCCAGCCTCCTTCACCCCCTTGACACCTCCATCTTTTCTTCTCCTTTCTAATAAACTCTTCCTCTTCTCTTTGTCTCATATGTCTCACATGGTTCATAAGGAGCAAATTAAATACGTGTCTCCATCTGTACAGGTCTCTGACTTCAGCTCAACAAGCTCATCATTTTACTCTACTTACTACTTTACTTAATCCTACTGTGTTTATCATTGAGGTCAAAGTTCAAAATTAACTTTAGAACCACCTCTTCCTATAATGCACATCAGTACGACTCCATCACTATGATCTCAATAAGAAACCCATAGTAAAATGATCACCTTTCTGACAGTTTCATCCTAAAAACTGAGAAATTATAACTTGTAAAAGTAGAATTCAGAGTCACTGTATTGAATTGTATTAAAATGCACAGGTTATCATAATGTTATGCCTGATCAGTGTTTTGTAGTTTTTTAGTTTTGTAGCATAGAATATGGTCAAACTGACATGTTATAAACATTATTAAACTGTAGACAATATTATTTCAGTTTTTTAATTTGTTATAATAAATATATGTATTACAGAGAGAATCAAATATTTGATGCTGTCTGTAGGTAAATTCAACAATATATTAAAGACTGTCTTTAATAGTTTAGTTTATAATCACCACTTTTTGCCATATTTGTTGTATTTCCTATTCACATCGTTTTGATCTTTTTATTAGTTTAATAAATCTTTTGTCTGGTCCAGTGTCTCCCTCTGCTGGGCATCAGGATGAACTACAACATGGCTACACTCACTTAGACACATAAAAATATGTATTGTGGCATAAATACGGTTTGTTAGCGGTTAAGCCTCCACCTTAAGATTGACAGTCAGTGATTGACGTGTGTGTGTGATGAATGAATCCTAAACCAAGAGAAGTGTCAGGACAACTGTAACTGTAGAGGCTGTGTGTTGAACTGTGAGCAAAGGAAAATAAAGCCGGAGTGTAGAAGCGTTGTGTATATTATTCTAAATAATAAAATTATATGGTTTATTTCTTCATAACTACTTACTACACTGATGTCCACCAGAGGGAGACATTGGACCAGACAACAGCATCTGACTCATTAAACTGACTGACTGAGTGAATATCCATCACATTTTCTTAAAAAAATTAATTCATTCATTTAAAAAAAAGTGCCACGGGGCAGTTGTAGCTCAGTTAGTAAGGCAGGTGTCCACAGACCACAGGGTCAGTGGTTCAATCCCAGGTCCTGGCGATATGTTGAAGTGTTTCTGGGCAAGACACTGAAGCCCCGACACCCCATTACCATCACCAGTTGTGCACTGCCGGTAGAAATTGGGGAGGGTTGCATCATGAAGGGTATCTGGTGTAAAAACTTTGCCAAATTAACACTGACCCACTGTGGCAACGCTGAACTCACAGGATAAGCTGAAAAGACAAAACAAGGGGAAAAAAATCTCCAAACATAAAAAATTTATACAGATTCATTTGGAAAGTTTCAAATCAGGAAAAATAAGATGTGAAATGCTCAGTGACAGAAATGTTTCCTACAAGTTTTACATTTTATTGATACCTGTGACATCATCATTGATCACAGTGACATCATCACGACTTGAAGCTACATATTCCCAATATCTGAAAAGTTGAACACGTTCCAGTTTGAAACTGAATTTCCCCGATGATGAATCCTTTTCCACATATGAAGCCCACAGTCATTAACAGCAACATGTGAGTGAGGCACTGACTTCCATCGTCCCTGGATTAATCAGGGTTTTGTTGTTTCAGCAGTTCCACTGCAGAAGCCACGAGTCGAGCATCTGTGATGGAAACAAACTCCTTTGAAAAAGATGTAGAAGATGAAGAGGACAACAGAAAAGACACAAAAAGGAGAAAAGTAGAACATTTACAATTGAACCAAATTAGTTTTTCCCTGATTCCAGTCTGAGCTGAACATTTGTCCTGAGTAGAAAGTTTGTCTCCAACACTCCAACACAGGCTGCAGACGTGTCAGCATCAGTTTTCTGTCCACATGTGGGAAGCTGCTGTTTTCTGACTCCAACACAGATGTTCTCCCACTGCTGAGGATCAAACAACATTTCTGCTTCTTATTACATTTCTATCCTTTCAACAACTTCTTCTTCTTTGGGGTTTTCTGGCAGCCAGCATCCCATCTGTTGCATTGCTGCCATCTTCTGGTTTCTCTCTCCCTACATGTTCTATATTCTTCTCTTCTAGAGATCAGGTCTGTTCTGTTGAAAAATGAATAACATCCTCTACATTGGTTATTTGGCTCCAATATGTCGTTTAGCCCGACACTTAACAGTCCTCGTCTTCTACGCTCACTCACCATGTCCTCTGTCTCTCTGAGTACTATTTAGATTAATGTGTAGTATTTGTAGTCTGCTCATTACCACATCCTCCTTTCTGTTTCCTCCTTTTCCTGCTGCCACTCTTTGTTGATTACTACAGTGACTTTTTATTCTTTGTTCCTTCACCTGGAAATTTCTACATGGCTTGAAACTGTGCTGTGCAGTGCCGGTTACAAGCCTGGTAGAAATTGGGGAGGGTTGCGTCAGGAAGGGGATCTGGTGTAGAACAAAAAAAAAGACACATTCCTACAGCCCTCCATTCACTTTAATGTTAAAACTGTAGTTCTCTGCACCTAACACCAGATGGCACCAACATCTCATCTATTGCTCAGCTTCCGTCTCCCCAGTCCTGGTCCTGTATGTGATCTCCCTTTTCCCTCTCATCCAGCATCTGGTCTCTTACTAATCCCTAACACCACGTGTGGTCTCTATGGGCAAGTATGTGGTCTTACCAATCGCCCTCCCCAGCGATGAGTTTAGGACCAACCCGGCTGATGTCAGCACAGGTACCAGCAGGTCCCAACTCAGAACTGAGAATGGCTCCTCTGTGACATCTACAATCTGGATCCTGATTGTCCTCTTCAGCTCACAGTACAGCTGTAGACCAGATCTGTGGATTCCCCTTGGTCACCTGGTGTTTGTTGGAGCTCAGCTGGACACCCAGGACCTTTTGGAGGTGAGGACTCAGCATCCCCACAGTCAGGTCTCAAGTCCAAAGCCTTGGCAGGACCTCCAGAGACACAGCCGCCTGTAGTACTCCATCAACCTGTATTAGAAGTCAGTCCTCCTCCAGTCCTTCTCAGACAGTCCAGCAGACCTCAGTGACCCACTCTGGGTCCTGGGCCACCGTAAAACAAAAGAAGCCAGGTGATGGGTTTTGGTCATGGACAGCTTGGGCTCTGCAGCAGACCTAGTCTGGGGCACTGAAAACCCTTGCAGTCGATCCAAAATGCGGCAGAATGCCTCACGTTTAAACACCCAAAAAGGACTCATGTCACACCATTCTTCACATCGCTACACTTCCTGTAGCTGCCTGCATCAGGTTCAAAGCTCTGTCTCTTGCCTCCATGGTGATCAACTCAACAGCTGCTGCTGACCTCAACTCACTCATTCAGGTCTTCAATCCCTCCAGTCTGCTGTGCTCTGCCATAGAACAACGTCTGGTGGTCCCAGCACCACACAGCAGACACCAAGCAAAACTCTTGACCCCGCGATGGTGGGACAAGCTACTCTGCACGATCAGCAAACTCACTCCCAATATTACAAAAAACTGTTGTAAACAGAACTGTTCCGCATCTTCCTATGCACTCAAATCTGTAAAAAAAACTTCCTTTCTGCTGTTTCTTGCACTTGCATCTCATGAAATATAAACCCTTTTCTGATAGGACTTTGCGGTAATGTTTTTCCTCCTTGACTTAGATTTTTGCTGCCTTGTACCTCACTTATAAGTCGCTTTGGATAAAAGTAAATGTAACCGATGTAACACCCTATTACATGATTTTATTCCAAAACCAAATCATCTGCATGTAATGAGTGGACTCACTGATTAGAAAGTTGCTTTGAAATATTTAGGAAGAAACACAAAGAAAGGAGGAAATGAGAAAAACCTTTATTAACCCTGGTGACAACGCTGCATGCACTTTAGAGATGGTCCCTTTCGTAGCAAAATCGACATTCTCTGGTCATAGACACTTTAAGTGTAGTCAATAAAGAAGCTTCAACATCCATGTTGTCTTTAAAGGTTTTGAGTTTCAACAGAGTATCATGTCTCCATCCAGTGCAGTTCTAAACTTCATACATGACACATTAGTTTTATATCTCTCTGCTACTGGCCAGAACAGTCTCCACCCTCAGCCTACTGCTCCTGGCCCTTTTCCCCCTTTCAGAACTTTGATAAACTGGGATGGTCTGCTGTTAGACAATAACTGACCTTGGAGCAGTTCTGCAAACACTTCAAGACAAAACATATATATGAGACAAAGTTCTTCATAAGTACAATTTGCCATTACAACTAGACAAAACAAGCATTAAAAGTTAATCGTGCATTATTTTCAGCCTGCCACTTCCCTTTGAACCATCGGCTGCCGCAAAGCTTTTTAAATAAATACGCTTTAAACACGGATGGTGGTGTGAAGAAAACACTTATGTGATCAGAAACATTTTTTTCCGTGATGCGCAATAAATCTGGTGGAGAAACTGTCTACGCCACGATTAAAGACTTTACCATTTAAAGTCCATTTATCAAATTACCATTGGCTTGTACACACAAATCCACAAGACGGAACACTCTTGTGTTTGAAGAACTCCCTCAGCGCCGTAGCTGTTCACCTTTACATATTACATTTAACGTTACAGACTGTAAAAGTCAGATTTTAGGGGGAGTTCTGACTGTTCACTGATCTGACACCTGGTAACGGGCTTATTTCCCTGCTGCAGGTGTATTTCTGCTCCTCCATCGCTGTCCCGTGCGTTTACAACCATCGGAAGCTAACAGCGATACACAAACTGACATGAAGGAAAACCCGCCATATTGATTTGAATTACCGGAACTAGCTTCACTTCCATTAGCAGCAAAGCTTACTGTTGTTAATAAAGACTTAAAATATTATTACCTTTAAATAAATGGACAGAAAAATGTGAACGCGTACAACATTTTTAATAATTGAACCCAAGTGTTTTGTTGTCCAGCTCCCATCCTCCTCTTTTAGATTAGATAAACACATTTAATACATGAACCACAAACAAAAGACCTTGAGTTTGACTTTAACTATGAAAATACAAAACCAGTAAGTTATTTTAAATTTAATATTTTTAAAATCTTTACTAGTATACATTGTTTGATTTTCTTATGGACTTTTTCCTGTGAGACACTCTTTTTTCTGTTTGACAGTATCACATCATTAGAAGCAAAAGTCCATGCTGAACACTGTCATTACCATTATTACCTTTTTACATAACAGTTACATTCCAGCTTCCCTTTGAAGAACATGTTTCTGATGTACATAACTGTAACTTGTGAGGAGACTTGGACAAAAGTGTGACATGACTGTAGTTTCCATTAGTTTATGCTGTAACTATACGAAAAATAATTATACTTACAATATGTACAACATACAGGTGCTTGTCAAATAATATAATAATATAATAATATCTTCACAAAGTTGATGTATTTCACTAATTCAATTCAAGAAGTGAAACTTGTATAATGTAAACATTCATTCCATTCATTCATGATTATAACTGACAACTAATGAAAACCCCAAATTCAGTATCTCAGAAAACTAGAATATTACTTAAGAACAGTACAAAGAAATAATTTTTTCACACTCTAATCAGCTAATTAACTCAAAACACCTGCAAAGGCCTTTAAATGATCTCCCAGTCTAGTTCTGTAGGCTACACAATCATGGGGAAGACTGCTGATTTGACAGTTGTCCAAAAGACGACCATTGACACCTTGCACAAGGAGGACAAGACACAAAAGGTCATTGCAAAAGAGGCTGGATGTTCACAGAGCTCTGTGTCCAAGCACATTAATAGAGAGGTGAAGGGAAGGAAAAGATGTTGTAGAAAAAAGTGTACAAGCCAAAGTGATAACTACACCCTGAAGAGAATTGTGAAATGAAACCCATTCAACAATGTGGGGGAGATTGACAGAGTGGACTGCTGCTGGAGTCAGTGCTTAAAAAACCACTACGCACAGACGTATGCAAGACCTGGGTTTCAGCTGTCGCAGTCCTTGTGTCAAGCCACTGTTGAACAACAGACAGCTTCAGAAGCGTCTCACCTGGGCTAAAGACAAAAAGGACTGGACTGCTGCTGAGTGGTCCAAAGTTATGTTCTCTGATGAAAGTAAACTTTGCATTTCCTTTGGAAATCAGGGTCCCAGAGTCTGAAGGAAGAGAGGAGAGGAACAGAATCCACGTTGCTTGAGGTCCAGTGTAAAGTTTCCACAGTCAGTGATGGTTTGGTGCCACGTCATCTGCTGGTGATGCTCCACTGTGTTTTCTGAGGTCCAACGTCAACGCAGCTGTAGACCAGGACGTGTTAGAGCAGTTCATGCTTCCTGCTGTTGACCAACTTTATGGAGATGCAGATTTCATTTTCCAACAGGACTTGGCACCTGCACACAGTGCCAAATCTACCATTACCTGGTTTAAGGACCATGGTATCCCTGCAAACTCACCTGAGCTTAACCCCATAGAAAATCTACACTTGAAATATATCAGTCTGTGTGGAATGAAAGTATACATTATACAAGTGTCATGGTCACAGTGTACTTCCTGGTCTTGGACTTTTATTATGTGGCCCCTTCTCCTTACTTCATGTCCCTGGTTCTTTTTGCCCAGCTTTACCCTCGTTGTCCCTCACTGTTTGCACCTGTTCCCTCCTCTCTTTAACTTCAGTCTGCCCTTCACTCCCCTGTCAGATCCTCATGGTCACTGCTATCATTGTTCCTGTCGTCGTTGTTGTTAACACCCTCACCAACCCCACAGTTGACTCTGGACTCTAGGTAAAAGCTGAATGTGTGTTTCATGGACTCTTGCATTCGGGACTCTTGTTTCTCTTGGGCTTTTGTATTCTGGACCCTGTGCAGCTTTCCCCTTTGGTCTGAGGTTTGGTGAGATTCCTGTTTGCAGCTTTGTTTATCCGAGTCCCGTTAGTTTAGTTTTTCTGTTTGTTAATTTCCTTAGACTTCCCCGTGTGTTTACCTGTGTAGTGACTTATGTTTGTCTGCCCCTTATTTATCTGGTTTACCTCTTTTTGTCAGTTTTCCTTAGTCCCCCCTCCGTGTATTACCCGTTACTTGTCAGTTCATGTTTATCCCTGCCTTGTTTTTTAGTAGCTTATGCTTTACCCCGTGCCCTTTTTCTTCAGGAGTTTTATTTCAGTTTGTTAGTCTTCTAGTTTTTATCACTAAAATTAATGCTGGTTTAGTTTGAGTCTCTCACCCTTGTTTTACTTTATTCGTGGAGTTTTCTGTGTAGTTTCTTTATTGTTTCCCATGTGTTCATTCAGGTTTTGATATGTGTAGTTACCCGTATCTTTGTTTGGCGTTTTCTTGTTGGTTAGTTTCCTAAGTTTTGTCCCATTCCCTTACTCAAGACTTGTATTGGTTTCCCGTCTACGTCTTGTGTGATTTGAGGTATTCCTGTGTGTCAGGTTCCTCTGTTTTCTTTCAGCGTTGTCTTTAAGTTTTATTTCCCTGGTGTACGGTAGTGTGTTGTTAACTTGGAGTCAGTTTCTTGAACCCTCCTGGTAGCAGCGGTTTGGATGGAATTAGTGAAATACATCAACTTTGTGAATATATTCTAATTATTTGACCAGCACCGGTAGATGCCATCTATTGATTTTGGAAATTACTAGATTTATTTGAATATATGTATAAAGGTTGTCATAAATCATAGTAATTTGGTGGCAGTGTAATTGTCTGAGACATTTTTATTGAAATGTTTATTATTATGGTTCTGTTATAAGGTCTGAATTATTTTATTTCATACAATTGTTAAAATGTATTTGTAACTAGGTCTGTATGTAAAATGCAAAAATGTTTGGTCAAAGTTGAATGATCTTGTAAAAGCTTTTATTTTGATGGACGGGTCATGTGACTAGAGTTGGTGAGGGGCATCACGGTGGCATTATGGGTCAAGCCAAGGTTGATACAGAGGAAAGAAACGCGGCCTCAAAATAACCCAATTTTTTTTGTTGCCGCAAAAACATGTGACGGCTGTCTGGCCTTTGTTCTATTTGCAGGTAGGTGGAGGTGGAGCCAATTACGGTGATTGAGGACACCTGGGCAGAGTGTCCTACTTCCTATAAAACTCTGGCCTCCCTTGGTGACAAGCAGCTTGCTGGCTGGCCTGCTTTCTGCCACTCAACCTTGGCCTTGTCATACTCAAACTTTTTGAGTAAATACAAATTATATAAATGTAGACAATATCATTTCAGTTTATTTTATCACAATAACTACTAATGTAAAAGTATATATTATAGTGAGTATGCATTAGGTGATACAGGGTAAGTACAGCGGACTTACTGTGTACTTATTAGTAACAGTCGTTGTTAGGCTTTCTAATCAACACTGTGCGATCGTCTCTGCTGCTTCACAATAACAACAGTTAATGTTCAGAACAAACTGGGAGCTTAGTGAAGTAAACATGTATCAGTTAATGAGAGATGAGCAGTTCTCTGTAGGAAAGCTGCCTTTAGGTCCTACTGAACTCTGGGAAATGTAGGACATTAAAACTACACTCCATGATGTGATGTTTATGTGGACACATCAGCTGAACACATTTTAACTTTCAAACTAACAGTGAGGTGGTGTCGATGTGAGAACACAGCTCCACAAATGTTCACTACAATCATTTACCTGAGCCGTGAGATATAAGGCAGAAACTGTAGGAAACTCCTCACTTCACTCTCTTCATCTGACCATCCTGTCAGCTTCACTGGTTTCTTCTGTGGTTGTAGTTTCAGCACTTCCAGGAGGATGGAGGTCTTTCTCTCTGAGAGGTTTATGGACCAGACTCTAGGAGCTGACTGGAAAACTGACAGTAATGATGGAAGAACTCTCAGACCTGTTTTAGTCTCACAGTCCTTCACATGGGAGAACAGATCCAACAGGAAATCAGACTGATGTTTTCTATCATCACTCATGTATCTCTCATCCAAAGGGAATATTTCATATGTGCAGACTGATGATAACAGCTCCAGTATCTTCTCTCCTGTCTGCTGCACAGAACAGATTCACAAAGATCCTGCGTTGATCTGAGTCATTAAACCAACGTCTGACACTGAAACGAGAATCAAAAATTTTGTTTCAATATCAACAGCAACAAAATTCATGTAAAACTGGTTTTGCAGGTGTTTCTTCTAAAAGCCAACAAATACCTGCTAATGAGCAGAAAATGAAATGAAACATGAATCAGTGTAAAATACAACAATAACAGGATAAATCACACATGGAGTTTTTACTTTTCCTCACTGAATTTCTTCTAAAATGTTGAAGGAACCACAAACATCAGGCTACAATGGTAAATCCTCAGTATTTTTTATCAATTCATTTCCTTCAAAGCTCAAAATACTGGAGCAGGAGTTTAAACATCTATTATTCTGTAAAACTCTATCAAACTTCACACACTGATGTTGTAGCATAGTGAAGATTTGCAAAGCTCTACTTTCACAGGGATCAGGGAAACCTGGTTTCTCCAGGTAGGTTTCTGACAGAGAATGCGAATTTCTTTGCCATGTAACCAGCTTCTTAATTGGCTTTTTCTAACTGCACATGTGTAACAACAGGATGCAGATGGAAAAAACGCAGCAGAGTGAATAAAGGAGAGATGGTTAAAAGTTTGTCTAAAGACAGACAGAGAATGTAAACCCCAAAATCTGATAGTGGTGACACCGATGTTATAGGTGATGAGCAATAATGATAATAATTTAGTTCTTACGCACATGTACACAGATTTTTTAAAAATACATTTCACTGTAGAATTTTCTGTTTGTTGCACCCAGGCAGATAATTCATGCGAGGGATGTTTCTTTTTATTATTATGTATTTATGAGTATTTGGAGTTAGAAATAGTAGAATGTGAACATTTCATAAGTTACTTCTTACGCGCAACAAAAATTATTAATGTACGGTTTATTATATCTGGAGAACTAATAAATTCATTAGAATAAATTCTAAATAAACAAACAGCTGATTGACAGTGAAGGTAACTCGGCTCTCTCCGTGCGGTCACGTGTCTCAGCACCTTGTTTCGTCTCCGACAGCGTAACGCTAGTTTCACTTTGGGGCCACAGATGTGACGCATGTTCTCCTCTCCATCGAAAGGTAATGTGGGTTTTCAATAACTGCTGTTCACGATACAAATCATAGCTGCCTTAAGTTCACCTGCACTAGAAATGGCAGAAATATTCCTCATCTAAAAACTGACTTTAAAAAACGTTAAAGTCGGCGGTTGCTCGTACTCACGGCAGCTTGTGAAACCAGGAAGACGTCACATGAAACATCCTCGTCCATGCGAGTTCGTCTGCTGCTCTTTCTAAATCAATCAACTCGTAGATTTCTCTGGTCTCTCTTTATTAAAATGTTGACCCTTGTTTGAATAAACGAGTCTCCTTATGAAGTTATTCTTTTGGACTTTGAGCATTAAATAAAACAATGAAGCAAACTTACCGAGAAAACGTCTGTATTTGCCACTTGTCTTTTTTTATTAGAACTTGTTGCTGCTGATTTTAATATTGTTTTTGATATAAAGTCCTCATCGTTATAGGTGCTGTGGACATAGAGATTGTGACGATTAAGTCTGTGATTCTCAGTCCTTGTGTTTGGCAGTGAATGTCTTGGTGCCTCCATCTCAGACTGATGGTAGAAGTGGATCAGCTGATGGCAGCTTCCTCTGCAGATGAAGGATGTGTGTTTTCTCTCCACAGGAAGGTAGAAAGTGTGTGTGAATTCAGCAGCATGGATCAGTGTGAGGACAGAGAGGAGGGAGACCCTCCCTCTAAAACCACTCTGTGTGGGGAACCTGAGAGCCAGACCAAAGCTCAGAGGTGAGATGAGGATCTCTAACTGTCCATGACTCTTCTCCATGTCAGAGCTCAGCACCAACAATCACTCCACCATCATTATTCACACTCTGACCTCTGTCTGTGTTGTGTTCAAGACCAGAGAAGCTGCACAGACCAGACTCTGCTGGACCTGGACCCGATCCTGACTCTGACCACGAACCTGAACCTGGCTGTATGTCCATAAAGAGTGACTGGTCAAATGATCACATCATTGATTTTAAAGGACAACAGCCCATGGCTGCAAATAGGTGAGTTCCTGTTTCAGTACCTGCAGAGAAGTTTCATTAAACATGTTTCTGATCATTTATGTTCTTTGCTGTTCAGAAGAACCACTTTTTAACTGCAGACCTATTTTTGCTACACTCTGTCGTTTCCTTTTCAATTTTGACTTTGACTTGTTTTGTTGCTGTTGTCCAGTACAAGCCAGTTATTTTATTGAAGGTAACAGATGCTAACTGCTAACAAAGGAAAACCCCAATTTCACTGATCTCCTCCATCAAATCCTCATCTTGTAGTTTTCAGTCATGTTCAGTGGTATCAGCTGGACTCTGAACACATAGTTTGCTGAGGGATGTTTAATTAAGTTTCTTATCAATAATTTTTTCAAATCTAAAAACTGGTCAATAGAACCAGTTTCAAACTGTAGACCTCAACTCTGAAGAAACACCACTGTGTTTTTACTCATGCTGCTAGAAGAGATGAGGTGTCTGTGAATGTTGACATTCATATATCAGCTAACAACACAAGAACAGTTTTTACAATGATCCACTCTGGACTAAGTTGACAGGTTTTCATTGGTTAAAGACCCTGTTCACCTGGGGGCAGGAACCACAGTGAGCAACAGCTTTTTCTACTTTATCTTAATTACTTAAATACATGGTTTGGCTGTTTTCTGGGTCTTTTTTCACAGTCTGCAGTCAGTAGATGAATTTAGTAGTGTTTTAAAATTCATGCTACAATTACAAATGTAAGATCACACAATTCTGCTGAGTTTTTTTTTTTAAAGCCAATAAACTCCACTTAAGTACAAGTGGACTAAGAACCTCCTCTTCAGATGGTCTTGGCTTTGTTGTTTGTTGCAGAAATTGCTTTGCTGCACAGTTTTATAGGAGACAATAACAGATCAACCAACACAGTAAATTAAAAGCTGGTGATTCACAGTGGGATCAACATTACAAGCAGTTTTAATAAAGAGAAAATCATCTAATTCAGTAAAGTAACAAACACCTTGTGTCTCTGTGTGGACAGACATAATGTGAGCTCATTCTTCCTGCTTCCTCCACAGAGTGGACCAGCAGAGCTCAGAGGTTCCCAGTGGTCAGTCTGTCCAGCAGCATCAAACACACCTGGACTCCATATTTATGGTCTGTACATGTACAACTACTACTTTTCCATCTGTTGTGTCCACAATAATGTCCATGCTGCACTTTTTAGACCAGTGGATTGTCAGTCTGTCCAACATGGATCTGATGTTTGGCTCCATGGTTTTACTTGGATTGTGTCATTCATATAGTTTTCTGTTCCAGCTGCTGGAGGACAACATTGTCACTTTTGTGAAGAACGAGCTGAAGAAGATCCAGAAGAGTCTGAGTCCAGATTACCCAGAATGCTTAGAGAGTCAGAGGGAGGATGAGGAGGTGTTGGATGGTGAGGATGAAGAGCAGAGGAGGAGCAGCAGAGAGTCATTTCTGAAGATCACAGTGAACTTCCTGAGGAGAATGAAGCAGGAGGAGCTGGCTGACTGTCTGCACATCAGTAAGAGAATTTCTGTAAAGTTTTAATCTGATAAATTGAGGTGGGTGGAAGAATGAATTTCCTGGAGAATCACAATTCAGGTCTTGTACAATTGTGAGTCAGTTTGTAATGTTAAAAATCAATTTGTTAAAATTGTTTACAAAAGGTAAAAGTTGGTATTTGACAGCAAGAACATGGTGCGACATGAACAACATACAACCTGCACATATCATATGGTTATCTTGTATTTCAGCTTCACTTTTAGAACAATAAACAGTGGATATTTAAGTGCACTTTAGTGAATGGGTAATGTTGCAGTTGCAGTCATTACAGCAACACAGCAGAAGACTTTTTCCTTCCAAATCCTCTTTACCTAACAAAAGACCTGCCAACTCTTTTTACTAGAAACATTTAAGTAATGACATTTGTCAATAAATGACACTTACAGAATACAGTGCAGAGTAATTGTAATTACAATTTTATATTCATTTTCATTAAGATAATACACTAACGTTTACTCATATGTATATAATAAACCATTCCAGTTAACATACTGTCTCAAATATTAAAGAGTGCTGGTGAGTTGACCATTCTGTGAGCATTGAACCTGATTCAGGTGGCTACTGGAAGCCAGTGCAGAGAATTGTACAGTGGTGTAATGTGCTGCTCCATTTTGGATCATCTGGACAGGACTGATTGTGCTGGTGTTAGTGCTGTCTGGAGGCCATGGTACTAGTCAAGATGTGATATTACCTGAGCCTGCATGAGGAGTTTGGTTGCATATTCAGAAAGGTAGGCCAAGACAATGGTTGACATCATGGTGGTTGTTTAGAGAAAGAAAATCTGTGATTTGATTGAAGACTATTCGCTCAATGGTCTTGGCCAGAAATGGAAAAAGGGAGACGAGTCTGTAATTTTCCACAAGCAGTGGAATAATCTGGGCCTGTTTAAATGTGCTGGGTTCAGTTCCTGTTGTGAGAGATGTACTTATGAATTTTGTAATGACTGGGATTAGTGTGAGTGCAATTGCTTGAAGGAGAGTAGAGGGGATTGGATCCAGAGACCAGGTGGTAGGATGGTTTGAGAAGAGGAGGAGGGATGTACTGTCCTCTGTCCTCGGTCAGAGTGGAAACGAGAGTGTCTTCATATGTTACACCTCTATTGTTAAACTAGTCAGAAGATAGCACCTGCTGTACCAGATGACCCAAAGTTTGACTGGGAAAAATGATTCTAACTTAGATTCAAATCAAATAAGATTCTATCTTCTGTTACTAATCCTTTACTTGCAGAAACTGGGGCGAGCTCATGACTCCCCGACATCAAAAGTTGTTTCTATCACAAACCAAAAATGTGAAGATTTGTTTGCCTTTTCTTGCCATTTGCCGTTTAAGACTAGTTTTAGTCAAGATTTATTTTGCCAGCCAGGGTTAGTGCTGGGGTGGCATTCTATGTGCCACAGAGTGCTGAGTGCAACAGCTTGTATAAATGACAGCTGGAAAAATAAAATTTGCCAAACAGCAGGAAAAAAACAGACAAATCACAACCTGATTAATTTTTAAAAGGTTTCTTTTCTTTTAACTTCTACAACAGCTTTCTTCAGTTGCTGTTTGTTTTGGGGGTTCTCCCTTCAGTCTCCTCTTCAGCAGGTAAAATGGATGTTCAGTTTACGATCTGGTGATTGACTCTGTCAGTGTAAAAGCCTCCACAGTCTTTTGTTGAGTTAATAGTGTGTTTTGGATCATTATCCTGCTACATATTAAAGTTCTGCTTTAGTTTTGAGTCTTTCCTCAAAACTAAACAAAATTTTGTGTTCACCTCTGAATTCATTCTGCTGCTATCATCCATTAAGATCAGTGAGCCTCTTCCAAAATCAGCCATGCTGCCCAAAACATGACACTACCTCCACTGTGCTTCACATATGAGCTTGTATGGTTTGGATTGTGAGGAGATTCTTTCTTCCTTCACACTTTGTTCTTTCCACCACTTTGGGAGAGGTTCATCTTAGGGAATAAATTGTTTTTTCTTCATTGATCATGTTGATTTTCTTGTTGTGTATTAATTCAGGATCTTCTCCTGGGGTTTGTCAACATGAGCATAAGTCAAAATTGAAGAAGAAGTTCCAGCATATGTTTGAGGGCATCGCTAAAGCAGGAAACCCAACTCTTCTGAATCAGATCTACACAGAGCTCTACATCACAGAGGGAGGGACTGGAGAGGTCAATGATGAACATGAGGTCAGACAGATTGAAACAGCATCCAGGAAACCAGTCAGACCAGAAACAACAATCAGACACGAAGACATCCTTAAAGCCTCACCTGGAAGAGATGGACCAATCAGACGAGTGATGACAAAGGGAGTGGCTGGTATTGGGAAAACAGTCTTAACACAGAAGTTCACTCTGGACTGGGCTGAAGACAAAGCCAACCAGGATATACAGTTCACATTTCCACTGACTTTCAGAGAGATGAATGTGCTGAAAGAGAAAAAGTTCAGCTTAGTGGAACTTGTTCATCTCTTCTTTCCTGAAACCAAAGGAATCTGCAGGTTTGAAAAGTTCCAGGTTGTGTTCATCTTTGATGGTCTGGATGAGTGTCGACTTCCTCTGGACTTTAAGAACAACAAGATCCTGACTGATGTTACAGAGTCCACCTCAGTGGATGTGCTGCTGACAAACCTCATCAGGGGGAACCTGCTTCCCTCTGCTCGCCTCTGGATCACCACACGACCTGCAGCAGCCAATCAGATCCCTTCTGAGTGTGTTGACATGGTGACAGAGGTCAGAGGATTCAATAATCCACAGAAGGAGGAGTACTTCAGGAAGAGATTCAGAGATGAGGAGCAGGCCAGCAGAATCATCTCCCACATCAAGACATCACGAAGCCTCCACATCATGTGCCACATCCCAGTCTTCTGCTGGATCACTGCTACAGTTCTGGAGGATGTGTTGAAAACCAGAGAGGGAGGAGAGCTGCCCAAGACCCTGACTGAGATGTACATCCACTTCCTGTTGGTTCAGTCCAAACTGAAGAAAATCAAGTATGATGGAGGAGCTGAGACAGATCAACACTGGAGTCCAGAGAACAAGAAGATGATTGAGTCTCTGGGAAAACTGGCTTTTGAGCAGCTGCAGAAAGGAAACCTGATCTTCTATGAATCAGACCTGACAGAGTGTGGCATCGATATCAGAGCAGCCTCAGTGTACTCAGGAGTGTTCACACAGATCTTTAAAGAGGAGAGAGGACTGTACCAGGACAAGGTGTTCTGCTTCGTCCATCTGAGTGTTCAGGAGTTTCTGGCTGCTCTTCATGTCCATCTGACTTTCATCAACTCTGGAGTCAATCTGCTGTCAGGAGAACAATCAAACTCCCAGAAGTTAGAAACAATGTAATATGAAATTGCAGAGAAATCGTTTTACCACAATGCTGTGAACAAGGCCTTTCAGAGTCCAAATGGACACCTAAACCTGTTTCTCCGCTTTTTTGTGGGCCTGTCTCTGGAGACCAATCATATGCTTTTACGAGGCCTGTGGACACAGACAGGAATTAGCTCACAGACCAATCAGGACACAATTCAGTACATCAAGAAGAAGATCAGTGAGAATCTGTCTGCAGAGAAAAGCATCAACCTGTTCCACTGTCTGAATGAACTAAATGATTGTTCTCTAGTGGAGCAGATCCAACAGTACCTGAGATCAGGAAGTCTCTCCACAAATGAACTGTCTCCTGCTCAGTGGTCAGCTCTGGTCTTCATCTTACTGTCATCAGAAAAAGACTTGGACGTGTTTGACCTGAAGAAATATTCTGCTTCAGAGGAGGCTCTTCTGAAGCTGCTGCCTGTGGTCAAAGCCTCCAAAAGAGTTTTGTAAGAAAACAGCTAGATTTACCAATCAGTTATTTCAAAGAGGGAAAAAAAATTCAATATTGTATTTTTCATTTTTTCTTTTTACTCCAGGCTGAGTGGCTGTAACCTGTCAGAGAGAAGCTGTGAAGCTCTGTCCTCAGTTCTCATCTCCCAGTCCTCTAGTCTGAGAGAACTGGACCTGAGTAACAACAACCTTCAGGATTCAGGAGTGAAATTACTCTGTGATGGACTGAAGAGTCCACACTGTCACCTGGAGACTCTCAGGTCAGGATTCATCAAACTATTAAACTAATTTTCATTTAAAATTTCATTTACAAGTGTAAAGTGCATTCAGTCCCTTTTTTTTTAATTCTCATGCAGCACTGTTGGTAAAACAAAGTGAGTAGTAATAAGATGTATTTATTGGAGGCAAATAATTTCTCCTGTATGTTTCACTAGGGGCCTCAAAGAAAGCCCTCTGGCATGTCCCTCTTCTAACAAGCTGTTTTCTAATGGCATATACGATAGGATATTACTACCAATCAAGATTATATCAGTTATGAAAGACTATGTTTAACTATATTATTTTCAGAAATATTGCTATTTAAAAAAACTGAATTGTAATAAAAATACGTTTAACACCTTCTATTTGAAAGACTTTTAAATGCATGAAGCCAAAAAAATGGAACTTGCCATGGGTAGGGAGGAGCAGACAGAAGAAATGTGCAATTCAGTTTTGTTCATACAAAACCCTTCCTGAAGGGCTGTGTGGAAGTATGACCACATTCAGTGTATTTTTGTGGACCAAATAGACCTGAACTGAAAACAAGAAACACTGCACAGATGGTTCCTGTGTTGTCTTGTGTGTCTGCAGACTGTCAGGTTGTCTGGTCACAGAGGAAGGTTGTGCTTCTCTGGCCTCAGCTCTGAGCTCCAACCCCTCCCATCTGAGAGAACTGGACCTGAGCTACAATCATCCAGGAGACTCAGGAGTGAAGCTGCTGTCTGCTGGAGTAGATGATCCACACTGGAGACTAAAGACTCTCAGGTATGAAGAGGACTACTGCAGCCATAGACAATGTCTCATAGAGGAGGAAGGGCTGGAATGTTTTTTTTAGTGGCAGCTGATGATAGATCGCTAGAAAAACAAGTTGCATAAAAAAAGTTTTCTCACAATCGTGATTGTAGTCGTTCGTCTCTACACAGTGTATGTGTTACACTGTTTCCTTTACCAGATCGTGAACTTTGGTTTTATTGAGAATACAAATACTTGGTTTACTTTATTTTCACACTTTATCAGCACAAAATCAGCTTTCATTCATTTCAGCTGCGAGACTTCTAATTCACGAAACATCTCATACTGGTTTTACAGTGAAGGAACTGAGCAAAATAGCACATTTACTAGTAGTTTACTATAAAGCTGTCAATTCAAGCTCGGACAAATTGTGGTTGAGAAAACTCTAAAATTGAGTATTCCGTTTTTCTGCTAAGACTTGTAGACTTGGACTCATCTCCTATGTGTTCCCTGCTGGAACAGCTTCCTGTGGAAGCACTGCTCTAAAGACAGGGCAGTCAGAAGGTCTGCTGAGGTGTGACAGCAGAGTTCAAAGGATGCATTTGGTCACCATGATGAAATTGCTCTCACAAATCCCCTCCTACATCATTCAGTGATAACTAAAAGACGGTTGGGATTCATCAGGGCTGAGCAGTAAGATTTTTCAACCCAATTCACAATAAAGTCATCTCAAGGAACTTTAAATAATAAAGTCAAAACTATATAAAGATATATAAAGAAAACCCAACAGTTCTCCCTTGAGCAAGCGCTAGGAGAGGAAAAACTCCCTTTAATGGAAGAAACCTCCAGCAGAACTTTCTACCTTCAAAACATAACATCAAACCAGCTGCAAGTGCTGGTGTCATAGCCAGAATGTCTTTTCAGTCCCTGTGGCAGTGACCTCATTCCCTCTACCACCTTTGTTGTTTAGTATAAGGTTACTACTCGACGCCTCCTTTCTTTGTGAGCAGCATGTGCTTTGGCATCTCGTTTTCTTCCACGACCTCCTTCGATGTTGTTGTGTGTATGCAATTGATGAGCCTCTGTTGGTTGTAATATACGTAGTTAATATATTGCATCCACAGGTTGTCAACAATCCATGACAGAGACTATGTGGAAGAATATAGGTCAAGCAAGTGTAGGATCAGCCACACTTGTTGTTGCCCTGGAATTATGGGTGAGTTGCTGACTGATCTCTTAATTGTGTTAATTGTGCCATAGTTCACTGATCATCCAGCAACCGTGGTGAAGAAAATAAACGTGCACATTCGGATCATGCCTTGTAGGTCATCTTCCACAGCTGTGGTCTCCTTGTTGAGTCACACAACAATTTTCTCCACCTTCACTGCTGTATTAAAAGTCAGTAGTACTTGATGTGATCCTGTGAAATGTCTCTGCTTCCAGTGTTTCCTCCGGTGGTCCTTGATGAGCACCCGGTAACCTGGTTTGAGATTGTGCAGTCTGCTGGCTGCAGGGGTAGACAGGGCTTCTTTCACCTGGGGACACTATAGTTAAAAGAGCACATTGTCATGACAAACTCGTCAGAGTTGCAAAGAAATGCATTCTTTGCAAACGTTTTGCTACTTATCTAAGCAGCTTCTTGAAGAAGCTGCTCAGGTGAAATGTACTAACTAAAGTTTCCTGTGTTTGCACAAGGAAAAAATGCAATTATTCTGTCAAATTTTGTGGTGCTCAAACCCACAATTCCTCATAAAGTAAGGCTTTTTTTAGACTTGTTGACTTTCATAGGTGAAAAAAAGGCGAAACGTTTCTAACCAAGGTAAAGAAGTCCAGTTAATATGATTCAACCTTCAGATCACCAAGCCTAGATGACTGAGAACCTTCACCGAGTTCAAAGAAGGCATTGTGAGAGAAGGAAATTTCTCTCACACCAGCTCCTGCACCTTCTCCACCAAAGAGGTGACTTTTCACATGCCTACAACCAGCCCATGAAACAGGGATCAGCACGCCTAGGCCCTGACCTTGACTGCCACCCAGGATGCATTGCATCTGACCCCAATTCTTGTCCCCGGGGGACACAAAATCTTAGAACCCAGTTAAACAACCAGCATGTTGATGACCCACCTGGACAATAATGAATGAGTCCTCGAGTAAACTGCTCTAATCACACTTTGACATGTGCTTACAAAGATCTAAACAGGTTCACAACTGACACTGAAAGTACACAGTTGTAATTTCTCCCTATGTGCATAATAATTCTACCATTGGAGATAAAACACTGAACTGCTGACAATCACCAACAACAAACGTATCTTATCAGATAGGAGGAATATACATACATACAAATCAGGCTTTTAACAGAGAAGTCAGAGTCCATAGTATACAGAGTGAAGGAGAACATGGAGAAAAATTGCTGCTGGGAAAGTAGAGCCTTTATGCCATTGCTACTCTGACCCCCCTGCTCCATATCAGTCCAAGATAAGGTCTCCAGTTCTTTTAGTCTTTGCTGAATGTCCATCCCTACATACAAGCCTCCATTAGAACAGAAGAATCAAACAGTGTGTGTCTGAGAGCCATGTAATGTCCATGTGTGCATGCTGACAGAGAATGTGCTGCTCTGACCCCCCTCCTCCTTTCAGGGTGGAGCCTGGTGGAGAACGATGGCTGAGACCAGGTCTGAGGAAGTGTAAGTGTGTTTTTAATGAGATTGATGGAAACAAAGCAGCAACATTCAACCATCTTCAAACTGTCACATCACTCATTCACATCATCAAAGTGTCAAGAAATGAACAGATGATGGATTAATAACTGCAGCTGTTTGTGTCTTGTTCTCTCCATCAGATTTCTGTCAACTCACAATCGACAAAAACACAGTGAACAGGAAACTACGACTGTCTGACAACAACAGGAAGGTGAAACATGTGGAGGAGGATCAGTCGTATCCTGATCATCCAGACAGATTTGATACTTGGCCTCAGCTGCTGTGTAGTGATGGTCTGACTGGTCGCTGTTACTGGGAGGTGGAGTGGAGGGAATGTGTTGATATATCAGTGAGTTACAGAGGAATCAGAAAGAAAGGATACACTGATAACTGTGTGTTTGGTAGGAACGATCACTCCTGGACTCTTGGCTGCTCCGATGAGGGTGGATACTCTGTCTGTCACACTATGAGAGGACTGCCCATCTCCTCCTCCTCTGCCACCTCCTCTGTGTCTAACAGAGTAGCAGTGTATGTGGACTGTCCTGCTGGGACTCTGTCCTTCTACAGAGTCTCCTCTGACAAACTGATCCACCTCCACACCTACAACAGCACATTCACTGAACCTCTGTATGCTGGGTTTGGACTCTGGTCACCTGACTCCTCAGTGACTTTGTGTCTAGTGTAGTATTGAGAACATAGACAGCCCATCCATTAAGCTGGGGACACACCTGAAGACTAGCAATGACTGTCAAAGACTGGACAGTTCAAACATAAACACTGTTTCCACCAACTATCACAGATTTCTAGTCTCTAACAGTCTACGAGCAGCTCACAGCTGTTTCACTGACAAACTGTGGGCAATACACTTAACAACTTACCGGGACATCTGAATGTCCTGGAGATAGAGCAGAAAAGTCTTTCGTGTTCTTGTGCCAAAAGAAATATGGCGGCAAGCAGGAACCTTGACTTTTAAACTTAACAATCTAAGTAAAGTCATCATTAAAGACAAAAGACAAAAAACAAAAACAAATGACAAAATCATGGACGTGAAGACGAGAACGACGCACATTATAGAGCCATGTAAAGCTGTAGTTACTGTAGGTCTCAAATCACATTGGTAATTGGCTGTACATTCGTTAATTGTGCTGATCTTTAGATAATATAGTTAGTTGCGTAGGGCCCCCGCTTGTGGCATCATTAAATAAATAACTATTTATATCTAATTATTTGTTATTGCAAAAATGAATGTTCAAAAGTGCAGTTTTCTTTCTGTTTTAGTCTTTTCTGCAGTGCTTGGCCTATGTGATTTGTATATTTAGTGATATCTACTTCATAGTAAACACACTGCACTGGGCAGGAAACTGACTGTTCTTCTGTGTTCTGATTTGCTAAGGGAATTCAGTGAGTGAATAGCTGCATTGTTTTCTGTTACCTGAAGCCTCAGTCATGGTATCTGTTACTACAAGCTAAAGATCAACATGCTATGCTGTGTTCAAAATACAAAATAATTAAATTTTTAAGAAATAAATGAGTCAAAAGAAGCATGTAAATAAGAAGGACAAAGATACACCAATCAAGCATAACATTATGACCACCTGTGCAATCTAAGACAATCCAGAACAGCAGCTCTGCCATGAATTCTACTTTTACAAGGTTAGAATTTCTTAGTTTTTAGGCTGAAACTCTCAGAAAGGTGATAATTCTACTATGTGTGTATTCTTGAGGTCGTACTGCAGTACATTATAAGAAGAGGTGGTTCTAGTGTTGTGGCCATCATATTTAAAATGAGCGAGGGGCCTTTCAGAGAAGCTTTGCCTGTTTTGAGCTTATCTGTTCAGTCTGTCCATGTCAGTTTCTTTCTCTTTCAGATTTACATGTCAAGTTTAGTTCTAAATGATTCCTTTTGAAGGAGGTTACAAGAAGAAGGCTAATGGCAGGTAGTGAACTCTGAACAAAAGGCTAAACACAAACTATCAACTCAACTAAACACTATGGAAATTAACTTAAAGAAAACAAAGCGGGTCAAACGTCACAAGCAAACAAAATAAACACTAGGGAAACAGCTGAGAAATAAATTAAAACACGGATGTGAAACATAAACTGCTAAACCCAAAAGGACAAACTGGAAAAGACCAAGGAAACTAACAAACAGGAACAAACAGGAACACACCAAATAAAATAAGAGATGGATGAGAAACAAACTACTAAACAAAATGAACAAATGGAAAAAGACTAAAGAAACTTATAAACAGATACACACTGAACCTCAGACCAGACCAGGAAAACGGAGTCCAATATCCAGGGGACAGGACTGCTACAATCAGGTAAACCAAGAGAGTTCAGAGTGTTTGCAGGGAGAGAGGAGATGAGGATCTTCAGGGCAGTTGTTACCATCAGCAGTGTTAGTACCACAGTCTGTCAATCACTGCTTTCTAACAAACCCAGTCACTGTCCCCACTGTTGTATCATTGACAGGTTTCATTGATTGACTTTGGATTAAGTTTAAAAATAGACTCACTGACTCATTAATAGAGTCGACTGTGTTTTATGATTGTTTGATTCTGTGAGAGAGGCAAACATCTGGAAACATCTGGAACAAGGAGCATCCAGCGCTTTTCAAGCTATTTTCAAACACGTGTTTTATGTTTATCTGATGGTTTTTGTTCAACGTCTTCATTTTTTAGTTTTAGCTTTAGTCATAGCCAGGACAGTAACTCAAAATTAATTGTTTCACAAATCATTATTTTTTTACCATGTAATTAATTAACACACTATTCTTAATAATCTAGTCAGTGTCTGTGTCCCCTGTTTAACCTGATCTCAGGTGACTTTCCCGACCCCTCCCACTCTGGGCTGAGCGCAGGTCCAGTCACCTGAGTGAAGTGAAGGAGCTGGATGCTGAGCGGCTGCAGGTTTCTCTCTCCCCCCTACCGGTAACTTTCCGCTTTTTAATCCTCTGCTTTTACACCGACAACGAGTGTTCAAACATCATTTCACCTCCAACATGTCAAATGAAGAGTTTAAAGTCTGCAAAGACGTCGATGTCCTGCTGAGAACACGTCTGTCCTCGGCTTATTTTTCCCGGTTTTTAAACTGAGTTCTTGACTGAAAAGACACAGAAATCGGTTTTGACCTCATTCTAACTCACAATCAGATGAACGGCTTCTTCTGTCCTACATTTTGTCTGAGAGAGTGAACCACAGACCTGCCACACAGGAACTAAACTCACTTCCTCTTTCTTCTTTGTGGTTTATGTCTGTTGGCAAATAACTCATTTAAATAAAACATAAATTTTAAAATCTAACATACCATTTAATTTTACATGATATGTCCTTTAACTCTTGGTATTTGAACTACATTTTTACTGATACTCCTGTACTTTTATACCAGCAGTAATTGGGATTTTAATAGTATTTTTTTTAATTTTGGAACTTAGCAGTGCTGGATTCAGTTTGTCCTGTTTCTTCAGTGAATTGATAAGTTTTATTTCTTTCTGATAACTTTTTGTTTGACCACAGCAGAAAACCTAAAGAACAAAACTCTGCAATAACTGTTACTGACATTGTAAAAAAAATCTGAACAGTTTTCCTGTGATTATAAATTAACAGTATTTAAGAGTAACTTCTGTTCTCTCTGCTCCTACAGCAGAAACAGCCTGATATTAAAAGTAATTTTTAATTTTGTGCATCAAATATTGAGAATGGTGTCATCAGACAACAGAGAAGTTTAGAAGAACATTATAATAATCCTACATTATTTCATTGAGACTTTCTCACTTAATATTTATATTAATTTCATTTTATTTTTTTTTATTTTTTTTTACCAGCTTCTGATTCTCTTTTAGTTATGTGTTATATAAAGCCTATTTCAGACATGCACTGGAATCCTGATCTTATCCTGACGTTTTTAGAAGTGGTTGTATGTGTGAACAAAAATGTCTGAGGGAAACGGCTTTATATACTTGAATTTTAATTTTGTGCTTTCAGGTCTGAAATGTGCTTGAATTTTGGATAAAGTGCTTGAAACAATACTTGAAAAAGTAACTGTGTCTTTCACAATAAATAGCAGTGCGACCAAGTAGTTAGTTTTTTTAGTAGATGGAGAAATAAACTAGTCTTAATTAAACTGTTACACCTGGGTCTCCGTGTGACTGATCGGTCAGTCCGTTTTCATGTGTGACCCTGACCGACCCCAACACACTGCGCCCACATGCCAAGAGGCTGTTGTTTTCATTAGCGTTGGCTCGAAACGAAAACCACAACACATGGATAAAGAGGACCAAATCCACACACAGCCTTCTGCAAAAAAGACCTGCAGCTTTTCACCGTAGCAGTGTCTGCCCTTAGCTTTTGGTCTGAGGTTTGGTTTCCCATTTGTTTTTCCCTGTTTGGTTCACCTTAGTTATTTAGTTAGTTCCCTTGCTTCCCCGGCAAGGTTATAATTTAGTTATTCTTCCATCTCCAGTCTGTTTAAGTTCATGTTCTCTTTTACTTTGTTTATTTAGTTATTACTACGTGTGTTCTCCTGCCCTAGAGAGGGTGTCTGCTTCCTGAATCTGAACTCCTCGTGGAGTGATTTTTAGTGCTTTCTCTTTTGTCAATAAACCCTCATTCACCATAACACCTCCCCTCGCCGTCTCCTGTTTTGGGTCCTACTATAAGTTAAATATACACAGTAGTGTGGCAGAGAGAGGGAGACAGAAAAGGAGAGACAACTTTGGATAATGAAGACACAAAGTTAATGTCATACAGTGGTGACAATTGTGGGGTGAGAGGAGAGGAGAGAGGGACAAGAGGAGGAAAGGAGCTCAGTGAATCGGGGGGTGGGTCCCCCAGCAGTCTAAGCCTATGGCAGCATAACTATAACTAACTATATGCTTTATTAAAGAGGAAGGTTTTGAGCCTAGACTTAAAAGTAGAGAGGGTGTCTGCTTCCCGAATCTGAACTGGGAGCTGATTCCACAGGAGAGGAGCTTGATAGCTAAAGGCTCTACCTCCCATTCTACCTTTGGAAATTCTGGGAACCACAAGTAGGCCTGCATTCTGAGATCGAAGTGGTCTACTGGGATGATGTGGTGCTATGAGGTCTTCTATATATGATGGAGCCTGACCATTCAGAGCTTTATATGTAAGAAGCAGGGTTTTAAATTCTATTCTAGATTTAATGGGAACTCAATGGAGAGAAGCTAGTGAAGGTGAAATATGATCTCTCTTGCTAGTTCCAGTCAGCACTCTTGCTGCAGCATTTTGGATTAATTGCAGGCTCTTTAGTTACTGGGGCATCCTGAAAGTAGGGAATTACAGTAGTCCAACCTAGAGGTAACAAATGCATGGACCAGTTTTTTGGCATCACTTTGAGACAGGATGCTTCTAATTTTAGCAATGTTCCGTAGGTGGAAGAAGGCTGTTCTAGAGATTTGTCTTATATGTGACTTAAAGGACAGATCCTGATCAAAAATAACTCCAAGGTTCCTTGCAGTAGTACTGGAGGCCAGACTTATGCCATCTAGGGTAACAATATGGTTGGACATCATATCTCTGAGATTTTTGGGCCCAAATACTATGACTTCAGTTTTGTCTGAGTTTAGAAGTAAAACATTGTGGGACATCCAGGCCTTTATGTCTTGTAGGCTTGAAGTTTTATTAACTGATTATTTTCATCTGGTTCCATAGATAAATATAGCTGGTTATCATCAGCATAGCAGTGGAAATTTATGGAGTGTTTTCTAATAATGTTGCCTAAAGGAGACATATATAAAGTAAAAAGTATTGGTCCTAACACAGAGCCTTGTGGATCTCCATAGCTAACCTTTGTGTGCATGGAGGATTCATCATTAACATGAACAAATTGAAATCTATCAGACAGATAAGATTTAAACCAACCTAGTTCAGTTCCTTTAATACAAATTTCATGTTCCAGTCTCTGTAATAAAATGTTATGATCAATGGTATCAAGTGCAGCACTAAGATCTAACAGAACAAGTATAGAGATGAGTCCATTATCTGAGGCCATGAGAAGATCGTTGGTGACTTTTACCAGTGCTGTTTCTGTACTATGATGAACTCTAAATCCTGACTGAAAGTCTTCATACAAATTATTCCTATGAAGGTGATCACATAATTGTTTTGCAACTCAAGGATTTTAGAAATAAAGGGGAGATTAGATATTGGTCTGTAATTGGCTAAAACACCTGGGTCAAGACAGGGTTTTTTAAGTAATGGTTTAATTACAGCTACCTTATAGGCCTGTGGTACATAGCCTGTTTCTAAAGATAGATTGATGATATCTAATATGAACGTATCTATTAAGGGTAAAGCTTCCTTGAGCAGCTTAGTTGGAATAGGGTCTAGCAGACAGGTTGTTGGTTTAGATGAGGTAATAACTGAAGTTAGCTCAGAGAGATCTATGGGTAAAAAGCAGTCTAACAGGGAGTGGGGCCTTATCGATGATTCTAGCACTGCTGTACATGAAGATCTATCTGTAATATTTGGGGGGAGGATCTGGTGAATTCTTTCTCTAATAGCTACAATGTTATTCATAAAGAAAGTCATGAAGTCATTGCTGCTCAGAGTTAAGGGAAAACTAGGCTCAACAGAACTATGGCTCTTAGTCAGCCTGGCTACAGTGCTGAACAGAAACCGGGGGTTGTTCTTGTTTTCTTCTATTAATGATGAATAATATGCTGTTCTGGCATCACAGAGCTTTTTTGTACATTTTTAAACTATTTTTCCAGGCTAAATGAGATTCTTCTAAATTTCTGAAACGCCACTTCCTTTCCAACTTTCGTGTTGCCTGTTTTAAGTTGCGTGTTTGTGAACTATACCATGGAGATCACCTCTTCTGGTTTACTGCTTTCTTTTTCAGAGGGGCAACACTATCGAGTATTGTACGTAGTGAGGCTGCAGAATTGTCAACAAGATAATCTACTTGTGCAGGAGTAACATTAAGGAGACTACTTTCCATTGTATTAACATATGGTGAAGCAAATGATGAAACAATAATTTCTTTAAATTTGTTGACAGCTTTTTCACTTAAGCATCTGCTATAGTAGAATTTTTCCCTAACTGCTATATAGTCTGTTATTGTAAATTTAAATGTTTTTAGAAAATGGTCAGACAGAAGAGAATTGTGAGGAAATAATGTTATATTATCCGTTTCAATGCCATATGTAGGGACAAGGGACTGGAGGACGGTACACGATAACAAATAATAGTGGTTTTTGAGTTTTTCAGTTTGGGTGTGAAAGGTTAAGAGTAAGACTCTCAAATGAGTTATAACTATGTTTAGGTCTAAGGTTTATTGATAAGTTAGAATGGAAGATTGCTGCAACTCCTCCACCTCAGACTGTGCTTCTAGGAACATGATAATTAATATGACTCATTTAAACTGACATATTCTTCCTGCTGCAACCAAGTTTCAGTGAGACAAAATAAATCCAAAACAGAGATTTAGAAGAGAGAGATCTGATATTTAATAATCCACATTTAATAGTTCTGGGGTTTTGTTCTGTAAGAGGAGTAGTCTCAACTTTTATTAGGTTATCATGATTAACTCCTCTTGTTGTCATTTTTGGTTTATGTATCAAGACCCAATATGACCAGCACCTGTACAATGAGTTTGGTTGTGTATTACGTGAGGTAGGGTCTGATCTTTCTGATGTTGGAGAGGGCAAATCTGCATGATTTGATCCTTAAAGGTCAGTTGGTCGTCGATGACGACCCCCAGATTTCTGTCCTCCTTAGTGGGGACAATCCCTGTGGATCCAATGTTAATGCCGATGTTGTGGATCCAATGTTGATGCCGATGTTTTGTTGTGTCAAAGGTTTGTCTGGGAAGACAAGGACTTCGGTCTTGGAGAGGTCGAGCTGAAGATGTCTCTCTGTCATCCAAGCAGAGATGTTTGAGAGACAGGCAGAAAGGCGTAATGGAGTCATCCGGTGGAAGGGACAGGAAGAGCTGTGTGTCATCAGCATAGCAGTGATAGGAAAAGCCATGTGAGTGGGTGATAGAACCCAGGAAAGTAGTGTAGACAGAAATAAGAAGAGGACCAAGAACTGAACCTTGCAGCACACCAGGCGACTAAACCAAGAGGCTATGAGAGAAAGTTCTGTGCAGCAGCAGAGAGAGAACAGCAGACAGGAGAGAAGATACTGGAGCTGTTATCATCAGTCTGCACATATCAAACATTCCCTTTGGATGAGAGATACATTGATCTTGATGATAAGGAGGAGGAATATGAGGATGATGAGGATGATGATTATTATAATATTACAAAATATCAGTGTGATTTCCTGTTGGATCTGTTCTCCCATGTGAAGGACTGTGAGACTAAAACAGGTCTGAGAGTTCTTCCATCATTACTGTCAGTTTTCCAGTCAGCTCCTAGAGTCTGGTTCATAAACCTCTCAGAGAGAAAGACCTCCATCCTCCTGGAAGTGCTGAAACTACAACCAGAGAAGAAACCAGTGAAGCTGACAGGATGGTCAGATGAAGAGAGTGAAGTGAGGAGTTTCCTACAGTGTCTGCCTTATATCTCACAGCTCAGGTAAATGATTGTAGTGAACATTTGTGGAGCTGTGTTCTCACATCGACACCACCTCACTGTTAGTTTGAAAGTTAAAATGTGTTCAGCTGATGTGTCCACATAAACATCACATCATGGAGTGTAGTTATAATGTCCTACATTTCCCAGAGTTCAGTAGGACCTAAAGGCAGCTTTCCTACAGAGAACTGCTCATCTCTCATTAATTGATACATGTTTACTTCACTAAGCTCCCAGTTTGTTCTGAACATTAACTGTTGTTATTGTGAAGCAGCAGAGACGATCGCACAGTGTTGATGATTAGAAGTTCAGTTGTTCCTCAGGAGCAGTGATTAACTGCTGTGTTTGTCTGTTTTTCTACTGACCTGCAGCTTTGTTCTTGGTTTCTTAAATCTCAGACATGAAGCAGGAGATTTCCTGCATTAAAGAACAGCCACAAATGGCTCTTCCTGCCTAAACACATCAGGGTTTTAGAGTTTGATTTACAAATCATCTTACAAATATTTTTCTAAATTGGTGAACTTTGACTTTATCATTTCTCTGATCAAATATCAGTGATGGATGCTGGATCAAACACTCATTCAGTGGCTCCTGTGACTCTGATACAGACAGTAAAGTGACTGGAACTTAGTCGAATGTTTGAATGACTTTATTTTTCTGTAGCTTCACTGAAATGAAATTACACGTCACATGGAAGTGAAAGTAGAGCTTTGCAAATCTTCACTATGCTACAACATCAGTGTGTGAAGTTTGATAGAGTTTTACAGAATAAAGGATGTTTAAACTTCTGCTCCAGTATTTTGAGCTTTGAAGGAGATGAATTGATAAAAATACTGAGGATTTACCATTGTAGCCTGATGTTTATGGTTCCTTAAACATTTTAGAAGAATTTCAGTGAGGAAAAGTAAAAACTCCATGTAGGATTTATCCTGTTATTGTTGAATTTTACACTGATTCATGTTTCATTTCATTTTCTGCTCATTAGCAGGTATTTGTTGGCTTTTAGAAGAAACACCTGTAAAACCAGTTTAACTTGAATTTTGTTGCTGTTGATATTGAAACAAAATGTTTGATTCTCATTTCAGTGTCAATAACTGGTTTAAAGTCTCAGGTCAACCCAGGATTTTTGCGAATCTGCTCTGTGCAGCATTAGAGAGAGAACAGCAGACAGGACAGAAGATACTGGAGCTGTTATCATCAGTCTGCACATATCAAACATTCCCTTTGGGTGACAGATACATATATGTTAATGTTGCAAAATACCAGTCTGATTTCCTGTTGGATCTGTTCTCCCATGTGAAGGACTATGAGACTAAAACAGGTCTGAGAGTTCTTCCATCATTACTGTCAGTTTTCCAGTCAGCTCCTAGAGTCTGGTTCATAAACCTCTCAGAGAGAAAGACCTCCATCCTCCTGGAAGTGCTGAAACTACAACCAGAGAAGAAACCAGTGAAGCTGACAGGATGGTCAGATGAAGAGAGTGAAGTGAGGAGTTTCCTACAGTGTCTGCCTTATATCTCACAGCTCAGGTAAATGATTGTAGTGAACATTTGTGGAGCTGTGTTCTCACATCGACACCACCTCACTGTTAGTTTGAAAGTTAAAATGTGTTCAGCTGATGTGTCCACATAAACATCACATCATGGAGTGTAGTTTTAATGTCCTACATTTCCCAGAGTTCAGTAGGACCTAAAGGCAGCTTTCCTACAGAGAACTGCTCATCTCTCATTAACTGATACATGTTTACTTCACTAAGCTCCCAGTTTGTTCTAAACATTAACTGTTGTTATTGTGAAGCAGCAGAGATGATCGCACAGTGTTGATGATTAGAAGTTCAGTTGTTCCTCAGGAGCAGTGATTAACTGCTGTGTTTGTTTGTTTTTCTACTGTCCTGCAGCTTTGTTCTTGGTTCGTGCTGCCGATATTAGCATTTGTAGCATTGCCATTACTCCAGTGTGAGAAAAACTACAGTCAAAAATTGTTGTTAGTTAATATTCATAGTTTATACATAATATTTAATGTAAATTGAGGTGGTAAAAATGTTAATTCATTTAAAAAATGTGTTTATTTCAGTTTAATTATTCAAGAAGATGCACCATGTTAGTACAAAGGTCCTTTCATCAACATAAAAGGTGAATTAGTTTGTTAAAAAAATACTTCAATATTTAAAATTACATTGGTGCAAAAACGTTGCATGAAGAACATTTGTACTAGCTCACTGTGCATTCAATAATATGTTGATGAAAAAAATAATGTTTTTTCTCTTTTTGCCATCTCAAACAGGTGGATGCACACTTTTGGACCTAACTGTGAGCCTAGAAATAAATACATTGGAAAAGTAGTGAGATTCCAGGAATGTAGCCTCGGGGTTTTGCACACACAGCGTACAGTCCTACAGCAGCTGATAGAGACCTAACAGAAGTTTTATACTAGTGGTCTGGAAGACACACTTTTCTGAGGGCTTACATCCCACCTTTGATCAGTGTCTGTGTTTGATTTAGCCCCAAGGCTTCTGTAAAACACTCCACAAGCCTAAGACTGTGTGTGTGTGTGTGTGTGTGTGTTAGGATAAATGTGTGTTTGACTTGTGTTACTGTATGTGCATTTTGGGTCCAGCTAGATGTAACATACATTGTGTGTGTGTGCGTGTTCCTGCATTGCCTGTCTGGAAATTAGTTTGATAGATGTAAGTGGTGCGTGTGACTCCCATGTTGCACCACTCCACCCCTAACATCCATCTTCAACCTCTCCCTCAGCCAGTGCACCGTTGCTTCGTGCTTTAAGACCACAACCATCATCCCCCTGCCTAAGAAGAGCCCACCCACCTGCCTGAGTGACTACAGGCCAGTGGCACTCACTCCAATCATTATCAAGTGTTTCGAGAGAGTGATGCTGGCCCACATTCAGAGCAGCATACCAGACACTATTGACCCCCTGCAGTAGGTCCACCTCGGATGCCATTGCTGCTTCCATCTACTACTCCCTCTCTCATCTGGAAACTAAAGACTCATACCTAAGGATACTCTTCATCGACTACAGCTTTGCCTTCAACACGGTCGTCCCCCACAAACCCCACCCACAAACTGTCCACACTTGGTCTGCACCACACCCTCTGTGACTGGCTCCTAGACTTCCTGACTGGCAGACCTCACTTGGTAACAGGACTTCAGCCAGACTCATCACAAACATTGGCACTCCACAGGGTTGTGTACTGAGCCCCATCCTCTACACCCTGTTCACCTATGACCGTGTCACCTCCCACAAGGACAATATCATCCTGAAGTTTGCGGACGACACCGCAGTCATAGGACGCGTCGCTGGCGGTGACGAGGCAGCTTACAGGAGGGAGGTGGCCAGTCTGGTGTCATGGTGTGGAGACAACAACCTCACCCTCAACACGGACAAGACGAAGGAGATGATAATGGACATGAGAAAGGAGAGGAGAACGCATCAGCCACTGTTCATCCGGGAGCTTGAAGTGGACAGGGTGAGCAGCTTTAAATACCTGGGTGTCCACATCAGTGAGGACCTCACTTGGACACCTCATGTCACGCAGCTGGTCAAGAAGGCCCAACAGCGGCTGTATTTTTTGAGGAGGCTGAAGAAGTTTGGCATGTCGCCCAAGATCCTCAGCAACTTCTACAGCTGCGTCATTGAGAGTGTCCTGACCAACTGCATCACTGTGTGGTACGGCAGCACTACTGTCATGGACCAAACGCCTGCAGAGAGTGAAGACTGCGCAGAAGATCACCAGGACTCCACTGCCCTCTCTGCAGAGCATCTACCACCGCAGAGTCCACAGGAGAGCTGCTTCCACCCTCAAAGACCCCTCCCAACCCCAGCACGGACTGTTCACACTTCTACCCTCAAGACGGAGGTACAGAAGTGTGAAATGCAGGACTTTAAGACTAAAGAACTCTTTCTTCCCCTCTGCCATCAGACTCCTAAACAACTGACAGGAGTTGCATCCATGGACATAACTGTTTACATTGATTTACATTTTGCACTTGCACATTCATTTTTTAAGAACTGCACTACGTCACTTTTATTACCTTTACTGCTCTTATCTGCTCTCTTCTTTATTTTATTTGTATTTTATTTTGTATCAGTGGCTTTTGTTCTGTTTTTTTAGACTCTTCAGCAACAACATTGTGGACAAAACTCCCTTTAAGAAACAGAAGTTATCTTTGTTGTCGGCACAGTGGAGCTCTTTAATGAATCACTTACACTTCCTCAGACCTGGTCTCAACATGCAGGATCCACCATGATCCACTCTGGACAAAGATACACAATCAATTCAGTTAATGTCCATCATTATATTCTCTATTATATATACAGTTTATTTTATTTATTTATTGTCATGTTCAGATCGTGTGGACGCAGCGGCTCCTCAGAAATGTGTCTTTTTATTTGCATTTGTCTTTTTGTCCTGTTTTGTCACGGACACCCATCCTACAGATCCTATAAGCAGGACTACAGTTTCTAACTGAAGCCACAGGAACTAACGGTTGTCATTGTTACTGCTGTTTACATCCTGCCAGATGCAAGCGTCAGCTCTGAACAAACAGCAGAGGGCTCATTCATATCATTGCTGGGAATTTCAACCAACAAGCCAGTTTTCCCCAATTTCCATCAACATGTCAAGTGTCCAAGGAGGGAAACACACTTGATCATGTACACTCAAACTTTAAGCCTGCCTCCAGAGCTAAACCCCTCCCTCACCTGCGGGTCCTCAGGAGAAAATACCTGCTGCTGGCTTTGTATCAGGCCTCTGTGGAGAGCGCTGACATGTTGTACGGGTGAAGGTGATAGATACAGCTCAAAAAGTCACGAGCTGCCCTCTGCCCTCCCTGGAGGATATATGCAGGTCTCGCTGCCTTAGTAAAGTCAAGGCCATCACAGATGCTTCACATCACATGTCATCACTCGTTTGACCTGTTGTCATCCGGATGACGCTTCAGGTCATTAAAGTCCAGGCTAACAAACCGTTTGTTCCCCTGGGCCATAAAAAAACTTCATTTTAGTATTGTGTCATATTTTAGTGCACTGTTGTTATTGAGAAGAGCAGCCACAGCTTCATTGTACTTTTTATGTGAAATGACACTTCAGCCTGTATCAGTGTCTTTTGTTTGTCTTCAGCAACAACATTGTGGACAAAACTCCCTTTGAGAAACACCAGCAGTTTGAAAATCGGTGAATCGGTGAGTGAAGTGATGTGATAATCGGAGAGAAATTCAAGAAACTATTGCAGTTGTAAAAGTACTGTACTGATACTGTGTTTGTGGCAGTCAGCTCATACAGTACAGTTTTACAGCAGTGTTTCATGATCCTCGTCTCTTTTTGAATATACTGTCAGTTTAAATATACTTTTTATTTGATATTTTTAAACTAATTGATACAAGAGATAATGACATATGACATTTTATAAATAAAATGCTTTGTTTATTATAAACTTGTAGTGATTTTTAAAAAGACAGAAATTATTTTAAAGATGAATCAGTCGTGTAGCCCTGAATGAGCTGATACTTGACTTTTAATGGTATTTTTTTAGTTCATTATTATAATCAGATAATCAGGGGAACAGTGGCTTTGGTTCGTCTTTCTCCAACTGTGCATGTGCAGAACCAAAGGCTGCAGACAACAAGCTGCACACAGCTGAGTGAAAGAATGAATGAAAGTAGAGATTGTTAACAAGTTAACAGGGTGATGCTGCCTCAATAAAAACCAAAGTCAGCGTAATTTTACACAAAGTGTCTCGTAGAAGTCAAAATAAGTCACTTTCCTCTGTGGATTTTTTAAAACGCAGACCGGTGTTGATCAGCTGGAACATGAAACATAAAATAAGTCAGAGGTGGGGAAACTAGGTTAATCTACTGATTTCTCTGAGTAACCTGGTTCCTTAGATCCATGTTAATGCAGCCATTGAGTTCATGAGAAGCCACATGATCCTGAGCTTTAAAAATCTAACTATTTCTGATCAACTCAATTTAGTTTCTAAAGTTTATTCAAAGCAGTATAGAAGGTGTCAGTAATGCAGCTTTTCCACCTGCTGCTGTTACACATCAGAAGAAGCCCACAGCTTCTGTGCCTGGTCCTTGATGTCTGAGACCTGGACATTGTGGTTTGAATTAAAAATCAAAGATCCTTTGTCATCAATCTGAGGCCATTTTAAGTTGGACAGTTTCTTTCTACTTCCTGCTCTGATCCAATTACCTTCCTCTTTGTCTCCGGATTCATGGACACAAGGCTGAAAGTAACAACAGACTTCCTTCTAAACATGGTGGAAAACAGATTTACCAACGTACTGTGCTCATGTACTTGGTCTTTATTGCTACTTTATATTCCTACTTCAGTGGTACTGACCTACTGATGTAACAGCAGGAAGATGTAAGAATCCTGAACATGTGCTGTTTGACAAGAATTACATGAGCTAACAATAATAATGTGTTCTATTACTTTGTAAACGTTAAAAAACAGACTCTGTCTCTCACTTGGTGTTTTCTGACCGGATGCTGCCATCGTGTGGACGATGATGAAACCAAGATTAAACCTTCAGCGGAAAGAGAAACGACCGAACCAGGAAACGAGTAGAGAATTTCATCGGACACACGTGAAGGAAACGTTTGTGTCCCTGAGACATGAAACTCTGTGATATCAGTGCGTGATACAGGTGAGATCAAAGAGCTTTTGAAGCTTTTTCTTTCTTAGATTTGACATAATGATTAGCAGCTTGTGCCTCAAAACACGAGAGGAACAAACCGGGTCCTACAGAAACCGCTGGTTTTACCATAATCAGTGACTTTGACGTAAGAAGACATGATGGGACATTATTTTGAAGATTTCGTAATATGATTCAGCGGCGACCATCCTACGCACTGGGTGCGTCCCAGCAAAAAGTTCAGCGCCAGCTGATGGACAAACGGACAAATATGTATTTATCAATTAATCAGCAAATCTTTCGACTAACATTGGGCTACTTTTCTAACATCTGGCTGCCTGTAGCATGTTTTTGTCCTCACAGTTCTGTATGACTCTGTATGTTACCAAACGTTAACACTGGCAATGCCGACACGAGGACAACGCAGACTATGGAACGTGCAGAGGGACATGAATGAAAACTAACGGTTTAAACAAAGCTGGAGTAACTGTAGCTGTCCCTCAGCTGTAAACCTGTTTAAAAGGCTTTGTGAGGACGACTGGATGAGACGATTTTCTGTGCCGACTGTCAGCACTGACAGTCGAACGTTGTTGAGTGTGACGACATTTTCTCTGCTGAACATTTTTAAAGGGAAACTAGCACAATGCTCTGGATTGTGATCATGAAGTTAATCCACAATTACTGAGAATACAAATGTACAGTAAACCCAGGCTCAGAGACATTTGACCTAATATTACACACATTCATCATGTCCCATCAGCATTAATACAATTCTCTATCAGCCTCCCAGTTCTTTCAGTGACTATGTACAGGCTGAACTTTCATACAATCTTTCTTTACCTGCAGACGCTGCATGAGAAAGTCTTAACCAGCCATGACATCGGCTTCATCCTGCCGACAGCTATGATCTGAATTTCTGGTCCAGTTCTTTACCAGCAAACAAGTCTTTTTACTGGCAGTGTATTACATGTCCTTTTTTGTCCACTGTCCCCCCATTTCACAAAGACACAATCAAGTGTCCAACAAACAAACTAGTGGAGCTGCTTTAAATTAAGCGGACATTTCAACATTCCTGTGCTGCTTGGAATTGACCACCTATGATACATATTGGCACTTTAAATAGGATTTAATTTCTAGTGCTAACTGCTAAGTCTAGCAGCTAATTACTAACTCTAACTGGGGTGGCTGTAGCTCAGTTGGTAAGGCAGTTGACCATGGACCACAGGGGTGGCAGTGGTTCAATCCCTGCTCCTGGCTACAAGTCAAAGTGTCCTTGGGCAAGACACTGAACCCCAAGTTGCTCCTGGTGGGTCAGGTGAGCACCTTGCATGGCAGCCACCGCCATCGGTGTGTGTGTGAATGGGAAGCTACATTGTAAAGCGCTTTGGATAAAAGTGCTATATAAGTGACTATTTACCATTTTAACTGTTCATCACTAATATTGTTAATCACTAATGCTTTTTAACACCTCCAGCTCATAGACTTATCCCCTTTGCAAACAGATTCAGCTTTACATTTTTGTGTTCATTGTTCTTATGCACATCTTTGGCACCATAACATTATGTTCATCTCAGCTCTGGCTGCAGTGTGAAATTCTTATTAAAGCAAATGCAACCAATGTTACTAAAGTAAATAATAGTGAAGTCCTGGCTCTTAACCATCTCCAAAGAACTTCTGTTAAAACTAACATCTTTACAAGTGAGCTCTAAGTAAGTTCAGAACATTTTTACAAATGTGCGCAAAAACAGCAGGAAATGTTTTGAACCTTTGAACCACAACTTCTCAAAAAATGTAAAACTTCTGGCCGTGGTTGACAGTCGCCATCTCGTCAGCATCTCTCGCTTGGTCCCATCTTTGTGTCACCAGCCAGGTCCAATCCAAATTGTACTGACAGAGGTGGCAGATAATAGCAATAACAGTGATGCTAACAACAGAGGTTATTGTAATAGTTTGTTTTGTTTGTGGAAGAAACATATTTTATTCTATAGTTTGTTTAATACTTTATTATATGTATATATGAAGAGCTGTGTGTCATCAGCATAGCAGTGATGGGAAAGGCCATGTGAGCAGATAATAGGACACAGGGATGTAGTGTAGACAGAAAAAAGAACAGGACCAAGAACTGAGTCCTGTGCCACACCAGTATATGAGGTTATGAGAGTTAGAAACATGCCCCTACCAGGATACTTTGAAGGTTCATATCGATAATTAAGACTGAGGCTGGAGCAGATCCAGAGATGCCCAAGTCAGAGAGTCCGGACGAGAGGATTTATTGGCGAGTGAGGGTAACGGATCTGAAAGTATAGTTGTGGCAGTGCAGTCTCTCTATGGTCTCCTCCTGTGTCAGTAGGGCAGAGCGCAGTGCAAGAGGATGTGTTACAGTGTCAAAGGCTGAAGATTGAGTAGAATTGAGACATAAATCATAAATAAATAGAAATGGGGAAAAAAACACAAAATAAAACACAGAGGACATAAAACTGAAAGCATCAGACTCCAATATGTTTTAAAACCCAGGGGGAAAGAAGCACCTGGTGGGTAGGCTGGGATTTGATCCTGCAGACTGCTGCATCCCATCCTGCTGCTCTACCCTGTTGCTGTACCCATTGAGCCACTAGGCTTCCAAATTCAGTAGTTCACTAAAGTAGGGCAGTGCCAGTCCTTTCAAGCCTGCACAACAAAAGTCTACATCATAAAATCTATTTAAAATTGGACCAGATTTTTAGACATTTTAAATGATTAACATGTCACAAATGATAACTTGATTTAATGTTTTGTTTAACCTTGTATCTTGGTCTTCGGATCACTGAAGCTGGGTTCTTGTGCAGAACATACAGAGGTGAGGACACATGGCTTGTACATCTCAGTCTGCTTCGGATTACATCAAGAGGGCCAGACTTCACCTAGTGAGAGAATTACAGAATCTCTCAGTGATCGTGGAAAACCTGTACCAGCAAAGAGTTCTCAGTGATGAAGAGGTCAGTAAAATACAGGCAGAGGCTGATGACTATGATAAGACCAGGAGAATACTGGACTCCACCATAAAAAAGGGGGAAGAAGCCTGCTATAAGTTCCTCAGGATTATTGATATAACAAGAAAGAGGACTTTAGGGAGACCATCTGTCCTCCCTGAGAGTAAACCAGTACCTTCCACTGAGACCAAGAAATTTGACCTTCACCACTGGATCAGCTGCTTTTCTTTCAAGGACGAGACAAAGATGGAAACAAACTACTTACAAGGTATTTGGAAGCAGAATGCTGAGTGATACCTACAGTGTAAATAATGTATTATGTGTTAGAGAGTGCGATCATAGCATTTTAAGGTACATTCCTGTATTTTTATTGTATTTCAGGTTCAAAGCAGAGCCACAGATATCAGGACCATCTGAAGTCAAAAGCTCTAAAAATATCACGTGACTTTTGGATGGCCAGCAAGAATCTGTTCGAAGAAAACAAGCCTGACCTGTCGTACACGTCCCTTGTGTTAGACACACAAAAGAACATTTCTCCATCTAAAATAAAGAAGTTAAAGAGCAAGAAAAGCAGGATGAGTCGCCCTAAAAAGCTGAGGACATATGTCCCCGAGGACAAACCAGAAATTTCCCCCAGAGACCTTCTGAAAACAGCTAAAAACATCCTGGTGGTTGGTGAACCTGGAATTGGAAAGACAGCACTTTCTCTTGAAATGTTCAAAGTCTGGGCAGAAAGAGACAACGAGGAGCTAGATTACATGTTTTACTTTGACATGAGACAAATGTCTGAAAACCCAAAGAACTTGGAGGATCTTCTTTTTAATGTGTTTAGTGAACCAGGTGAAGGCAAAGAAGAGGTCTTACAGGATATAAAGAAGAACTCAGACAATGTCACGATCATTTTTGATGGAGTCACAGATCTCTCTTCATCTGTGGTGCAGAAGCTCGTGGACAAAGACCTGCTACCTGATGCAAAGATCATCATAACGTGCAGACCAGAGGATGAAGAAGACGTCTTTACTGAGGACTTTCTCAGAGTGGAAGTGAAAGGCTTCAGTGAAAAGACCATCAAAACATATTTATCTGCAACGCTGGGTGAAGAACAGAAGAAAGTTTCGAGCAACCTGGAGTTGTTGACTCTTTGCCACGTCCCGATGTACGCGCTGATGGTGGCTGCCTGTTTTTCATCCCAACAGTCTGCACAGCCATGTACTGTCACTGAAATATACATTAACATTGTTCGTTTAAGCCTTCAGATGAACAGCAACAGAACAAAAACCAAAGACCTAAACTCCTTCATCACCAACAAGAGTGAGGAAATACTGTCTTTGGCTCAGGTTGCTTTTCTTGCAACTGAAGGAAGAACTGTGAATTTGACTGAACTGCCTTGTGAAGACATTTGTGTCCTTTCCTTCCTGAAACCTCTTGTTATCAAAGTTGCACATACTGAGACAATAACCAGATATGCTTTTCTCCACTACACAATTCAGGAGTTTTTTGCTGCAGTGTGGCTCTTGAAGAATCCTGATAAAATCAAGGACATTTTTCAGCAGTGTCTCACTGAGGACAAGAAACACATGAAACATTTGATCCCCTTCATGTGTCGATTGTTGAATGAGAAGAGCCCAACTTTAATGAAGTGTCTGATTCCAGCTCAGGAGCTCAAGACTACATCCAACTGGTTCTTCAAGGAAGCGATAAACACGTTTTTCTTTTGTCTGTGTGAGGAAGAGGACACTGAGGACAGTGGCCCTGATGTTGACATACTATTCCTATGCCAGTGTTTGTACGAGTCCCAGTGTCCTGAAACATGCATCTACTTTCTGGAGAAACTGGACTATCACCTGGATCTCAGTGGACAGACACTAGATCCTTACCCCTGCTGTGCTGTGTCCTATGTGATCGCACAGTCCAAGGAGAAGAAAATACGGCTGAACCTCGAGGACGTAAAAGTCTCAGATAAAGGAATGAGTCGACTATTTGGATGCCTTCAAAATGTCCAATGGTATGTGTGAGCAGAATGTAAAATATTTCTTCATCTTAACATCATTTAAAAGCTGTGGCACCTTGTTGATTCCTTATTTTAATGGTCAGAATGCTGTAGTCATCTCCCATTTGTCTCCCGTTTGTAGGTGTGACCCTCTGCCACTGCAGCTTTGGAAGATTTTCCTTCTCAGTGAAGAGCAGATGGATCACATGAGCTTAATCAGACTTGATGGAAACCAGTTGCACCTTCCAGTTGTGGGTAGAAGGCAGCTGTTTGAAAGAGCTGTTAAAGTAATGAAGAAGATTACTACTAAGGTTAACGTCTGTCTCTACTGGGACAGGGAAGCTCCTGACTACCAAGATCTGTGTGAGTCCCTCTTAGAGGCTTTGCCGCACATCAACTCACTCAGGTATGTAGCTTTTTCTTTGTATATTTGATTCCACAAAATACATTTTCATAATTTTGTAGGGATGTAATG